>NW_027515276.1:9451452-9765928 GCF_048772815.1 Callospermophilus lateralis | reverse complement strand
AGAATTGGAAACAAGAATTCACATATCTGTTAACTTTAAAAACACATGGAGAACTATTTCAATTAAAAATTGACTAGATTTATAACTCCTACCTTATATAATGCAAAAGGCAAGTCCAAATATACAACATGCCTCCTCTGAACTGCTTGTATTTATATTTGTTTGGGTTATTTTTCTCCTTTTTATTAGGTTGAGTAGTCTGAGCCTAATAGGTTCGGGTTAGTGTCAGGGATTCACTATTTCAATAGGAAAATTGAAAAATGAATCCAATGTGTATGCAAATATGTGCTGCATAAATATCCTTCCACTCTCATCCAGAGCAATGCCTTGTCAATACCTTTGCCCCAATTAAGACACAATTGGAGGAGAAGAGTTAGAAAATCAGTGAATACATATCTGGAATGGAAATGCTCAGGAGTTCACAATCTTGGAGGTGGTAGGGGAGTTTCCAAAAGTAAGGGACTGGGTTAACACTCCACAAACATGGAGCTCTTCTGGCCTAAAAACTTTTTGAGAAACTTTCTGTGAGGTTGGGCACTTGAAAAATATGTTGTTGTCAGGAGATTTGACTTCTTTGCGTGAGACCATCAAAGCTGGGTCTGCATTTATGTGACCTGGAGGACATGGCTTCTTATATTCCAATAAAGATGAGCAGCAGTGCTGCATTATCTCTTTGTAGGTAAACTTTGACCACTGGGGACTAAGTTTCTCCCCATGTGGACTGTGAAGCCATTTGGTCCTGGTCCACTTTTTGTCGTGTTTTTGCTACTGCACTCGGAGTTTGGTATTTGCTTCATGACATACAAGGAGCTAAACTGGGACACAATGCTGGAGGGAGTTCTGTCACGTGTGGTGTGCCAGGGTATGCAGGAGAATGCACCAACCAGGCTTATATCCCTCAGAGCTTGCCCCATTGCCCCCTTGTCCATATCAACATAATTCTCAACATTGCCCTGAAACCTCTCCATATAACAAGATGCCTTTACATATAAGGGTCTGCTGGCTGCACCATGTAAGTAACATGCCATTTGGAATACAATGGTAGATCCTCATGACCCTACCACTGGTGATTTATCACACACCTGCCCAAAACTGCTCTAGGCCCACTACTCAGCAGGCTCTAACTTACTGGCATCTCTGTACTACACCATTTTCATGAAACCCAGTCAATCAAGGCACTGTCTGGTATACTCTTGATCAGCAATAGGACATCCAAAGGTTCTCCAGTGCCACCTGGTCATGGGAATTTCAAAATTTTCATGGTATTTATCTAGCCATTTTTCAAGGATGAAGTTGGAGGCACTGTGGCTTTCAATTCATTCAGTAACCATTAAATGTTGAGGAAGCTCAATTCAATAAAAGCTCTGGAGAACTCTCACAGGCAAGGCTTCTGAAAGAGTGCCAAAATGGTCACATGATGCCAGGCCCATTAAAGTCTACAATGTGAGGCCTATGTATTTTTCGACTCTCAAATATGGCTGCCATGTCTTTGAGAATAAAATCATGTGATATCCTGGCAGAGATTCCCAGTGCTCTGTGGAAAGCCACCCTGGCCCTAGATCTCAGTTTACAAGGGCGACTCACATGCGTGGCCTCCTAAAATCCAAACAAAATTCATGGCAATACTTCTCTGAGTTCAGTTTCACAACTCAGTCTCTAAGGGGAATCACACCAAAGTTCAAGCCCAAGTGGACCCAGTCATTTCTTCCAACCGCCAAACAAATGGCCAAAATTAAAACCAAAACATTCCCACATGGCCCTCATCTTCTTCCATATAGTCACTCATCGTAACCTCTGGCTGGAGTTTTCCATCAGGGGCACAGCCCAAGACTGTGTCCAAAAAAAGCTCGCTTGCCCCTCATTTGCCTAAAGTCTGGGTGGCCTTGACAGCCCTCCTGTGAACCAGAAGTGATCAAATGAGCCTGCGTTAATACTGCTCTGTTTCTACAATTTGAGGGCTACTGACTTTCAGGTATAGATTCTATATGTGATTTGGAGTCATGCGAAAACCCAAGCACCTCATCAGGGCTTTGAAGAACTCATTTGACCCAAAGAATCCCTATTCACACTTGATGGAGGTCAGGAACCTAAGAGAGGAAGACGAGAGACTTCATCCACAATGACTGATTTTTTGCCATTATAGTTTTGGACGCACACATGGGATCATTCTTTATATCCATCATGTGCTGAGAATCTAAATCACAGCCACAAAGAAGGCCAAGAGGCTAATTCAGCCACATCCATTTCCAAAGCAATTAAGCAAAGAGCCACAGGTGATGCCTATTCATTTCCATTTCAAAACTATATTCTTCAGGCTTCACAACGGGGTGCCCTGAAGCAAAGACCTTCCAGATATTCAGTGTAACAAAACAGTACTTAAGCAAAAGGTCCAAAGCAGGGTCTCTCCACTGAGAGTTTCTTGGTCACACTGATATCTGAGTTTTCTGAGATGCTCGCCATTCTTTTCAGCTATCCAGTACATGACCATGTCACAGAGCTTGGAGGTGGTACATATCGTGGACACAAAACCATGAGCCTATTCTGGAGACTGGCCAGAATACAGGAAGAAAACATTAACTTGGGAAGGTAGCAGGTGTTTCCCTTCGATAAGACAAGCTGCAGTTCATTCATATATTGGGCAGGATGAATTTTGGGAATATTTATACTTTAAAGGACACATTCATTAATGCATTTTCTTTTCTAATGTTTACAACAACGGACACAGTGGAATACACAGACATGGAAATACTTGCCTTGTCAAACGACTTACTAGAACAGTCCACTGAAAACCAAAAACAAAAAAAAAAACAACAAAAAAAATGCCTTTCCTACCTATTCTCAGAACATGAGACAGAACCACAAACCCATACCCACTCCCACAAAGGCAGATCCTTCCCCCAAGTATGTCTGTGATTAGAAGGAGTGTCCTATGACTGGTGAGCCATACTATGTTCTCCCAAAATGGCCTGTCCTCTTTCAGATCTGGTTTCCATGGCCAACTCTGTGAAGTTGTCAGGAAAAAGTGGAGAGCCACTACCTGCTTTCTCAGGAAAGGTCCCTCTTCAGAGCTCTTCTGGCATTTGGCCATCCTCACATCAGTAGGTACCAAGAAAGATTGATTTTGTCCTTGGAAAATCCAAACAAGCGAGTCCACTGGGACTGGAACTGGGACTGCCTCTGGGTGCCTGGCTTCTTGGATACCAAGTTCAGAGAGTTCCATCACCAAATAATGAGGTATGTCACTTTCTTTGGAACTGAATGAGGTCACTGCCTTGGCAACCACTTTTACCTAACAGTTGCTTCCAAGGGTCCCATGAGATGGAGCCGGCCCCTACTTCCTGTGACACTTTCACAAGGTAGAATGAAATATCAACGATAGGCACCCAGGAACAGCTCTACACACAGGTCTGGTTTTGTCAGTCTTCTCTACAATAAGAAGAAAGAGGCTGATTAAGACACATCCCTTCATCCTGACCAGGTGTTTTGCGATGGAAGATGAGTTTTGCTCACTCAGGTCCTTTATTCCTGCCTACAACTTGTCCAGGTATCATTTCTGCATGAACCTTTGAGGTTCTCAGCAGGTGGACTGTCCCCTTCTTTCCTGTATTGTAAGAACAACTCTGTCCCTGCTCTTCTGTAAAATGAGATTGAGGGAACAGTGTATGTTTCGGGTTAATAACAGGTTCGATTTGTGTTAGGAATCATTCTGTGTGATGAATAATAGTGTTGGGGACCTTCGATATTTACAAGAATATGGAGGTTAAATATAAGTATGAGAACAGAAATCTAGGTATGATTTGAAGCCCAGAAGGGCATTGAGCCCTTGATTGGGATAATTAGCTTTGAATTATGTTCTGCAAAGATGTCTCAGTTAATTCAATACACAATGGCATAGGACTTTGTAACTTGGATGATTGAATGTAGAAGAGAACATCCAGTCAAAAAGGGATAGTCAGTAAGATTATGAAGCTAGTCGGTAGGTTTAGGAAGAAGAGTGAGTATTTGATTTGGACAAAAGTTCTTTAACAATAGGGTTTCGGTTAGAGAGTGAATGTAAATGTCAGCACATATGAAGAGTCAGTCACTATGATGAGCTGGGAAAAAATGTAGAAAAGCAGATATCAATAGAGACATTATGAAATCAGGCAAAGTATAAAGTGAGTGATAGGATTAGACATTTTCAACAGGGTTGAGTTTGAATACATAATCTTTGGAAGAAAAAAATATGTAGTCACCAATAGGATTGACAGTTAAGAGCATTAGGCAACCTGGACATAGATGTTTTTAGTAATCCATGTTCACTTTTCATTTAGTTTTTCGTGCAATCATAACCGTGACCATTACATTATTTGTCCAGAATATTACTGTGAAAAAATGTATATGTAGATCAGGTGACATGAGTATTTCGTCCACCATTTCTGGAAACAATATATTGAAGACGTAAAATTAGTATTGGGGGTACAAAGAGGTGCACCCTGTGTCTATGAATATAGAGATAAAGCATGAATAGACAATACTGTGAATAAATAATATAACTTGTTCCAACATTAAATAATGGATTGAACTGATATCTGGAAAATTACAGGAAATCTTATATTGATATTCAATCATTCATTCCCACCAATTATACATCTAATGGTAATATTAGTGTTTTGGTTTATCATGAACAGTGTGTGAGTTTTGCTTCAAAAGTGATTATGGAAATTGAAAATAATATGTTTGGAAAGAAGTCTCATGAAAAGACCAGTCAGGAAACCTGGAGGAATGCATATATTGTAAAGCAGGAAGCGATTGAAATTCAATCAAATGCCTATAAACTTGCTAATTTGTGGATGAAATATATATCCTATGATGTGCATAAACTCATGAAATAGTAATGTACCATTGTTGAATAAAAATGAACGTCAAAATACACATCATGTCCCATAGGAATCTACTGGCATTGATTTTAAACTGTAGAAATATTAGGATTCTCGTGCATTATTCACCGAATTTAGTTATCTCTTTTTTTAAATTTTTATATATGGTTGTTCAAAACATTACATAGTTCTTGATAAATAATATTTCACACTTTGATTTATGTGGGTTATGAACTCCCATTTTTGCCCCGTATACAGATTGCAGAATCACATCAGTTACACATCCATTGATTCATATATTGCCATACTAGTGTCTGTTGTATTCTGCTGCCTTTCCTATCCTCTACTATCCCCCCTCCCCTCCAGTCTCCTCCCCTCTTCTCTCTCTACCCCCTATACAGTAATAAATTTCTCCCCCTTGTATTATTTTTCCCTTTCCCCTCACTTTCTCTTGTATGTAATTTTGTATAACCCTGAGGTTCTCCTTCCATTTTCATGCAGTTTCCCTTTTCTCTCCCTTTCCCTTCCACCTCTCATCCCTGTTTAATGTTAATCTTCTTCTCATGCTCCTCGTCCCTCCTCTGTTCTTAGTTACTCTCCTTATATCAAAGAAGACATCTGGCATTTGATTTTTAGGGATTGGCTAGCTTCACTTAGCATAATCTGTTCTAATGCCATCCATTTCCCTGCAAATTCTATGATTCTGTCATTTTTTAATGCCGAGTAATACTCCATTGTGTATAAATGCCACATTTTTTTCATTCATTCTTCTATTGAAGGGCATCTAGGTTGGTTCCACAGTCTTGCTATTGTGAATTGTGCTGCTATGAACATCGATGTAGCAGTGTCCCTGTAGCATGCTCTTTTTAGGTCTTTAGGTTTTAGACCGAGAAGGGGAATAACTGGGTCAAATGGTGGTTCCGTTCCCAGCTTTCCAAGAAATCTCCATACTGCTTTCCCATTTGCCTGCACCAATTTGCAGTCCCACCAGAAATATACAAGTGTACCTGTTTCCCCAGATCCTCGCCAGCACTTCTTATTGTTTGACTTCTTAATGGCTGCCAATCTTACTGGAGTGAGATGGTATCTTAGGGTGGTTTTGATTCACATTTCTCTGACTGCTGGAGATGGTGACCATTTTTTCATGTACTTGTTGATTGATTGTATGTCCTCCTCTGAGAAGTGTCTGTTCAGGTTCTTGGCCCATTTGTTGTTTGGGTTATTTGTTATCTTATTGACTAATTTTTTGAGTTCTTTGTATACTCTGGATATTAGTGCTCTATCTGAAGTGTTAGGAGGAAAGATTTGTTCCCAGGATGTGGGCTCCCTATTTTCCTCTTTTACTGTTTCTTTTGCTGAGAAAAAAACCTTTTTAGTTTGAGTAAGTCCCATGTGTTGATTCTAGTTATTAACGCTTGTGCTATGGGTGTCCTATTGAGGAATTTGGAGGCGACCCCACAGTACGTAGATCGTAGACAACTTTGTCTTCTATCAGACACCATGTCTCTGATTTGATATCAAGCTCCTTGATCCATTTTGAGTTAACTTTTGTGCATGGCGAGAGAAAGGGATTCAGTTTCTTTTTGTTACATATGGATTTCCAGGTTTCCCAGCATCATTTGTTGAAGATGCTATCATTCATCCATTGCATGCTTTTAGCCCCTTTATCAAATGTAAGATAGTTATATTTTTTGGATTGGTTTCTGTGTCCTTTATTCTGTACCATTGGTCCACCCACCTGTTTTGGTACCAGTACCATGCTACTTTTGTTACTATTGTTCTGCAGTATAGTTTGAAGTCTGGTATCGCTATACCGACTGATTCACACTTCCTGCTTAGTGTTGTTTTTGCTATTCTGGGTCTTTTATTTTTCCATATGAATTTCATGATTGCTTTCTCTATTTCTACAAGAAATGCCGTTGGGTTTTGATTGGCATTGCATTAAACCTATAGAGAACTTTTAGTAATATCGCCATTTTGATGATGTTAGTTCTGTCTATCTATGAACAGGGTACATTTTTACATCTTCTAATATCTTCCTCTATTTTTCTCTTTAGGTTTCTGTAGTTTTCCTTGTATAAAACTTGCACCTCTTTTGTTAGGTTGATTCCCAATTATTTTTTTTTTTTTAGTATATTGTGAATGGAGTGGTTGTCCTCATTTCCGTTTCAGAGGATTTGTCACTGATATTCAGGAATGTCTTTGATTTATGAGTGTTGATTTTATATCCTGCCACTTTGCTGAATTCATTTATTTGCTCTATTAGTTTCTTTGTAGACCCTTTTGGGTCTGCTAGGAATAGAATCATGTCATCTGCAATAGTGATAATTTAAGTTCTTCTTTTCCTATTTATATGCCTTTAATTTCTTTCATCTCTCTAATTGCTCTGGCCAGTGTTTCGAGAACTATGTTGAACAGAAGTGGTGAAAGAGGGCATACCTGTCTTGTTCCAGATTTTAGGGGGAATGCCTTCAATTTTTCTCCATTCAGAAGTATGCTAGCCTGAGACTTAGCATAGATTGCTTTTACAATATTGAGGTATGTTCCTGTTATCCCTAGTTTTTCTAGAATTTTGAACATAAAGGGATGCTGTACTTTGTCGAATGCTTTTTCTGCATCTATCGAGATGATCATATGGTTCTTATTTTTAAGTCTATTGATGTGATGAATAACATTTATTGATTTCTGTATATTGAACCAGCCTTGCATGCCACGGATGAATCTTACTTGATCATGGTGCACAATTTTTTTGATATGCTTTTGTATCTGATTTGCCAGAATTTAATTGAGGATTTTTGCCTCTAGGCTCATTAGAGATATTGGTCTGTAGTTTTCATTCTTTGAAGTGTCTTTGTCTGGTGTAGGAATCAGAGTGATGTTGACCTCATAGAATGAATTTGGAAGTTCTCCCTCTTTTTCAATTTCCTGAAATAGCTTGAAAAGTATTGGTATTAGTTCCCCTTTAAAGGTTTTGTAAAACTCTGCTGTATACCCATCAGGTCCTGGGCTTTTCTTACTTGGTAGTGTTTTGATGATTTTTTCTATTTCCTCAATTGATATTGGTCTGTTTAGGTTGTCTATATCCTCCTGACTCAATCTGGGCAGATCATATGACTTAAGAAATTTATCGATGCCTTCACTGTCTTCTATTTTATTAGAGTACAAAGATTCAAAATAATTTTGGACTATCTTCTGTATATCTGAAATATCTGTTATGATATTGTCTTTTTCATCCTGTATGCTAGTAATTTGAGTTCTCTCTCTTTTTGTCTTCGTTAGCATGGCTAAGGGTCTGTAGATTTTTTTTTATTTTTTCAAAGAACCAAATGGGTTGATGTGTCTGCTGTGCTTCCAGGCCGCTAGTCCTGTTCCGCCGGTCAGTTGCAGGTCTGCCTACCTTGCGGGAGCGGGTGGTGGCTCTGCTTTGGCCCTACTGCAATTGGGGTGTCGTGACTACCATGCTGGCAGATCGCTGGGCCTGTTCCAGGTGCGGGCAAAGACTCTGCTCTGCCCCTACTCCAATTGGGTTGACGTGACTACCACGCCGGTGGGCCGTTGTGCTTGTACTGGGCGCGGGAGAAAGCTCTGCTCTGCCACTACTCCAATTGGGGTGTCATGTCTACCATGGTGGCAGGCCGCTGGGCCTGTTCCGAAGGTCAGTCACAGGTCTGCTTTTGTGGCGGGCACGGGGGGCGGCCTGCTTGGCCCCTACTACAATTTGGGTGACGTGACTACCACACCAGCTGGTGGCTGGGCCTGATCCGGGTGCAGGCAGTGGCACTGCTCTTTCCCTACTCCATTTGGGGTGACGTGGGTACCACGCCTGCGGGCCTGATGAATCTTCCTCAATGTTTCTAGAGAGAATTACGGAGGCATATAGGAGATATACTCTTTTCGATCCTCATGCAGAGGATCAAAAATCATCTGTCACAATGGCCTTTATTGGGCATGCTGCCTTGGATATTTAAAGAAAGTTACAATGCTTAGATGGATTACAAGATATGACTTTGAGAGATTTAGTCAGAGAAGCCGAGAAAGTATACTATAAGAGAGAAACTGAGGAAGAGAAGGGAGCAAAAGGAGGATAAAAGAAACAAAAGACAGACTAAGGAGTTGACTAAGGTCCCGGTCACAATAACAAAAAGGCCAGAAATTAAGAAACAGGGAGACAGGAAGGGATACCTGGTCCCACGCCAGAGGCCACCCCTGACCTCAGATCAATGTGCCTACTGTAAAGAAAGAGGACACTGGGTTCAAGAGTGCCCTAGAAAGAGGCAGCCACGCCAGCCAGCCATTCTGACTCTTCAGCATGACTACGAAAGTCGGGGCTCAGATCCCCTCCCTGAGCTCAGCGTATCTTTTGAAGTGGAGGAGACACCAGTAAACTTTGAAGTGGATACAGGGGCAATAAACTCAGCCCTTAAGGCCCCATTGGGCCCTCTATCAAATAAAAGGTCTCTAGTTCAAGGGGCTAATGGCAGTAAATATCGGACTTGTATAACTAAGAGGATCATGGACCTGGGGAAAGGAAAAATCCATCACTCCTTTTTAGTAATCCCAGAATGCCTGGCAGACTTTTGCTGTACGTCACGGGGATGTGAGCATACAGGGGCTGCCTGATGGAACACAAACTCCTCATCAAATTCAGTACACAGCATTGGCCATATTACCAATTAGATAACCAAAACCGATGGCCCCCAGAGGGGTCTCTTGATCCTCAAATTCTGCGTGACCATTTTTTTTAAAGAGAGAGGTGAGAGAGAGAGAGACAGAGAGAATTTTTAATATTTATTTTTTAGTTTTTTGCTGGACACGACATCTTTGTTTGTATGTGGTGCTGAGGATTGAGCCCGGGCCGCACGCATGCCAAGCGAGCGTGCTACAATTGAGCCACATCCCCAGCCCTGTGTGACCTTTTTAACTTCTGCAAGTGCTCAAAAGGGTGAAAGGAGATTCCCCTATGGGCATGCCTTTTCCATCCTTCACTCATATCCTGAACTATGCTTATCCAATCAATCCTCACCTTCAGCCTTGTGCTCCAGAGTCTCTGCTGTCACTCTCACCTCAGCAACCTGATTTCTCCCCTCCAATTATTAGATCAAAAACCCAAATCTCTGCTGGTTCTCAGACCATCGCCATCTTGCTGAAGTAGCAGGTACTCAGGTTTCCATCCACCGACTCACTCCTCTCTTCTCCTGTCCGTGCCCGCCCCGGGTCCCACCAGGTCCTCTTACCAGCTAACACAAAGCTGAAACTAGCTGAGGAGAGCCCTCAGACTCCTATCAAAGATGTAATGAAAATGGCCTTGAAAGTTGCTTTGTCATCACTGAAAACAGTTTACTAAAAATTTAAAGTCCCTCACATGCATTTTGGGATACTCACTCTTGTCTTCCCCTCTGCTCTACCTGTTGTACAGCTCAAGTATTTGTTGCTAGGAAAATCCCAAACCCCTTTCCCATTATTCTTTTACATCTCTCCTTCTTTATTCTCAGATCCTCGGAGCTGCTGTCAGCCCCACCTTCCCTGTCTTCCCCTTCTGTACCAGGCCTACAGAAAATTCTTAACTGACTTTCTACAGAAGTCTTCACCATGGCTGACTTTAGGACTTTCAGCAAAAGAGTCCCTATAAAAGAGTTCAATGTAGATAAACTTCCTCTTTTAGTGTTGCCTTGTTCTACTTGGCCACTGGCTAAAAAAATAAGCACTTCTATGCTAGACACCCCATTACTTGTTTTCCACAAAATATATGAACAAGGCCTCTGGCCATGAGCTGGGGCTTTACAGAGATGGCTATATTTCTAAGATAAAGAAGTTACCATCAGGGCTCCATGGTAACAGCTGTCAGGGGCGAAAAATAAGAAAGGTAGGAAAAAGCTCTTTCCCTCCCAGGTGTCCTTGAAAAGTTAACTTGCCCAGAACTGAGGTAAAAACAGAAACAACAACGGCTTTTTTGAACTTCTGAAGACTGTGAACTTCTGAGCCCCTTCCCTTACATGTTGGGTACAAAATTCTGAAACTACCTAAACTTGAGTTTCAGGAGAATAATTGATTACAACAGAAGCAATGCCCTCTGAATCTGGTTGCAACCAAATAGGATGGTTTCCCTGTCTTCGTTGCTATCTTAGGTGCCTTGCCTTGTCCATCCCTACAACAGCATAATTGTATATAATTAAACATTGTTTATGTTTTAAAGAAATTGTCAACAGATGTGATTAATTGTGTAATGGTGCAGATGTTTCCCAGAGTGCTCTGTCATGATGCAGGTTCATTTGAAAATGAAATAGAGGGGCATACAACCCGTTTCCACTGGGAACATATATCCCTCACTTTAGCCATCCTATTCGGAATAGGAGTTGCTTCAGGGGTGGGCACAGGCACCACTGCCCTCGTCCATGGGACACAACAAATGACCCAATTAGAAGAAGCAATAGACCAAAACTAAGATATTAGATACCTCCATCAGAGCTTTGCATGAATTTTTAACCTCTCTCTCTGAAGTTGTTTTACAGAACAGGCGAATGACACAAAACACACACACACACACAGAAAAAAAATAGCAAAATATATGTCAATCAAAATTTTCATAAAATATATATCATAAAAAGATCCAAAAATATTCATTTTACTGAACATGGATTTATGTATAATGTTGTTCAACTAGCAAGCTCACCCATTGGTTGAATATTCAGTTCCAACATGGTTAAGTAGGAGTGATCTCTTCTCACAATTTGTATCTGCCAACTCATCCACCTCACAAGAATGTATGTGTGGTACCAGGTATGATTCTATATATCCATATAAAAATATATGTGCTGAATTGGCTACAGAGAAAGGGAGATAGGAATTCACAATTTTTTAACTTTAAAAACACATGGAGAACTATTTCAACAAAAAATTGACTAGATTTAACTCCTACTCTGTATCATGCAAAAGGCAAGTCCAAATATACACCATGCCTCCTCTAAACTGCTTGTATTTCTATTCATGGCAATACTTCTCTGAGTTCAGTTCCAGAACGCAGTCTTTAAGGGAAATCCCAACAGAGTTCAAGCCCAGGTGGACCAAGATATTTCTTACAACCACCACACAAATGACCACAATTAAAAACAAAACACTCAAACATGGTCCTCATCTTCTTCCATATAGTCACTCATCGTAACCTGTGTCTGGAGGTTTCCATGAAGGGCTCACCCAAAGACAGTTTCCAAATAAACTCCCTTGCCCCTCATTTGCCTAAAGTCATGTTGGCCTGGACACCCTTTCTGTGAACCAGGAGTGATCAAATAAGCCTCCCGTTAATACTGCTCTGTTTCTCCAATTTGAGGCCTACTGACTTTCAAGTATAGATTCTTTATGTGATTTGGAGTCATACGAAAACCTAAGCACCTCTGCACTGATTTGAAGAACTCATTTGACCCAAGGAATACCTATTCTCACTTGATGGAGGTCAGGAACCTAACAGAGGAAGACGAGAGACTTCATCCACAATGACTGATCTTTTGGCAATTATGGTTTGGGATGCACACATGGGATCATTTTTAGATCCATCAGCTGCTGAGAATCAAAGTCACAGCCACATACAAGGCCAAGAGTCTAATTAAGACACATCCCTTTCCAAAGCAACTAAGAAAGAGCCACAAGTGATGCCCATTCATTTCCATTTGAAAACTGTTTCCTTCAGGCTTCACAAAGGGGTGGCCTGAGGCAAAGACCTTCCTGATATTCAGGGCAACAGAACAATAGGTAAGCAAAAGGTCAAAAGCAGGGTATATCCACTGAGACTTTCCTGGTCACACTGATATCTGAGTTTTCTGAGATGCTGGCCATTCCCTTCAGCTATCCTGTACATGGCCATGTCACAGACCTTGGAGTTGTTGCATATCTTGGACACAAAACCATGAGCCTATTCTGGAGAGTGGCCAGAATTCAGAAGAAAACAGGGACTTAGGAAGGTAATAGGTATTGCTCATCCATAAGGCAAGCCGCACTCCATTCATAAATTAGGCAGGATGCATAATGGGAAGCTTTCTACTAGACAGGACACATCCATTGTTGCATTCTCTTTTCTCATGTCTACAACCACGGACACAGTGGGATACACAGACATAGAAACACTCATTTTGTCAAACGACTTACTAGAAACAGTTCACTCCAAATCAAACAAACCGCCTTCCCTACCTATTCTCAGAATATGAGACAAAACAACAAACCCACACTCACAAAGGCACCTCCTTCCCTCAAGTAGGTCTGTGACTCTCCGGAGTTAACTCTGACTGGTGGGCCATATTATGTTCCCCCGAAATGGCGTGTCCTCTATCAGATCTGCTTTCCTTGACCAACTCTGTAAAGTTGTCAGGAAAAAGTGGCGAGCCACTACCTGCTTTCTCAGGAAAAGTACCTCTTCAGTGCTCTCCTGGTATTTGGCTATACTCACATCATTAGGTACCGAGAAAGACTGACTCTGTCCTTGGAAAATCCAAGTGAGCCCACAGGGACTTGGACTGGGATTGCCTCTCGGTGTCTTGGTTCTTGGATAGCAAGTTCAGAGAGTTCCATCACCAAGGAAATTAGATATGTCACTTTCTTTGGAACTGAATGAGGCCACTGCCTTGGCACCCCTTTTTCCTAACAGTTGCTTCCAATGGTCCCATGAGATGGAGGCTGCCCCTACTTCCTGTGACACTTTCACAAGTTAGAATGGTATATCAACCATAGGCACCCGTGAACAGCTTTCCACACAGGCCTGATTTGGTCCATCTTCTCTACAATAAGAAGAGAGAGGCTGATTAAGACACATCCCTTCATCCTGACCAGGTTGTTTGCCATGGAAGATGACTTTTGCTCTCTCAGGTCCTTCATAGCTGCCTATAACTTTTCCGGGTATCATTTCTGTATGGACCTTTGAGGTTTTCAGCAGGTGGAAGGTCCCCTACTTTCCTGTATTGTAAGAACAACTCCGTCCCTGTTCTTCTGTAAAATGAGATTGAGGGAACAGTGTATGTTTAGGGTTAATAACAGGTTCAATTTGGGTTAGGAATCATTCTGTGCGATGAATAATGGTATTGGCAACCTGTGAGATTTACAAGAATGTAGAGGTGAAATATAAGTATGAAAATAAAAATCTAGGTATAATTTGAAGCCCAGAAGGGCATTGGGCCCTTGATTGGGATACTTAGCTTGAATTATGTTCTCTAAAGATGTCTCAGATAATTCAATATACAATGGCATAGGACCTTGTACCTTGCATGATTGAACGTAGAAGAGAACATCCAGTAAAAAGGGATAGTCAGTATGTTTAGAAAGATTGTCGGTAGGTTTAGGAAGAAGAGTGATTATAGGATTTAGACCAAAAGTTCTTTAGCAATATGGTTTCGGTTAGAGAGTGAATGTAAATGTCGGCACATATGAAGAGTCAGTCACTATGATAAACTGGGAAAATATGTAGAAATGCAGATATCAATAGAGACATTATTGCATCAGGCAAAATATAAAGTGAGTGATAGGATTAGACATTTTCAACAGGGTTGAGTTTGAATATATAATCTTAGGAAGAAACAAATATGTTGTCACCAATAGGATTGACATTTGAGAGCATTAGGCAGCATGGACATGGATGTTTCTATTAATCCATGTTCACTTTCCTTTTAGGCTTTGGTACAGTCATAAGTGTGACCTTTACATTTTTTTTCAGAATATTATTGTGATAAAATGTATATGTAGATCAGGTGACATAAGTATTTCTTCCACCATTTCTGGTAGCAATATATTGAAGACGTAAAATTAGTATTGGGGGTCCAAAGAGGTGTACACTGTGTCTATGAATATAAAGATAAAGCATGAATAGAACATACTGTGAATAAATAATATAACTTGTTCCAACTATAAATAATGGATTGAACTGATATCTGAAAAATTACAGGAAATCTTATATTGATATACTATCATTCTTTCCAAAATGGTATACATATAATGGTAATATTAGTGTTTTGGTTTATCACGAAGGGTGTGAGTTTTACTTCACCAGTGATTATGGAAATCGAAAATAACTTGTTTGGAAAGAAGCGTCATGAAAAGACGAGTTCAGAAACCCTGATAATACTTGTGTTCTGAAACAGGAATTGATTAAAGTTGAAACAAATGCCTGTAAATTTGTGAACTTGTGGATGAAATATATATCGTATGATGTGCAAAAACTGAAGAAATAATAATGTACCAGTGTTGAATACAAATGAACCTCAAATTACATATCATGTCCCATAGGAATCTACTTGCATTGGTGGTAAACTGGGTCAGTTACTGTAAAATTATTAGAATTTGTAGGCACCATTCACTGAAGTTTGTTTTCAGTACTAGGAAACAAATATGTATTTCAGGTGGATGAATATTTCGGAAAACAATCTTGTGAAAAGTTGATTATAAATCCATATAGATGAACATGAATGAATTTAGAAATTGTATATAAGACACATATATTTTATATATTAAAAATCTGAATAGTGTGTGTGTATATATACACACACACACACACACACACACACACACACAAACTACACACAGACATTAAAAAGCAGCAATATATATGAAAATCAAAATTCATCAGTAAATATATATCATCCACAGATGCAAAAATAATTATTTTACTGAACATGAGTATATGTATAATGTTGTTCTACTAGAAAGCTCCCCTATAGTTTGAATCTTCATTTCTAACAGCGTTTAAGAGGAGTGATCTCTTCTCACAATTTGAATCTGCCAAGTGAGAAACCTCACAAAAATGTACGTGGGATTCCTGGTAGGATTCTATATGTGCATATAAATATACATGTGTGAATTGGCTACAGAGAAAGGGAAACAGGATTTCACACATTTGTTATCTTTAAAAACACATGGAGAACTATTTCAAATAAAAATTGACTAGATTTATAACTCCTACCTTATATAATGCAAAAGGCAAGTCCAACTATACAAGATGCCTCCTCTGAACTGCTTGAATTTCTATTCTGTTTGGGTTATTTTTCTCCATTATATTAGGATGAGTTGTCTGATTCTAGTAGGTATGGGTTAGTGTCAGGGATTCAGTATTTCAAAAGGAAAATTGGAAAATGAATTCAATGTGTAAGCAAATATGTGCTTCACAAATATCTGTTAAGGTCTGATATCCTCTCACTCTCATCCAGAAAAATGCCTTGACATTACCTTCACCCCAGGTAAAACATAATTAGAGGAGAAGAGTTAGAGGATCAGTGAATACATATCTGGAATGGAAAATGCTCAAGAGTTCATAACCATGGAGGTGGTAGAGGAGTTTCCAAAAGTAAGGGACAGGGTAAACACAACACAAACAGGGAGCTCTGAGAGCCTAAAAACTTTTTGAGAAACTGCCTCTGAGATGGGGCACTTGAAATATATGTTGTTGTCAGGAGATTTGGCTTCTTTAGTAGTGAGACCATCAAAGCTGGTTCTGCATCTATGTGACCTGAAGGACTTGGTTTCTTATTTTCCAATGAACATGAGGCAGCAATGCTGAATCCTCTCTTTGTAGGTAAACTGTGACCACTGAGGACTAAGTGTCTCTCCGTGTTGACTGTGAAGCCATTTGGTCCTCCTACACTTTTTGTGGTGTTTTTCCTGCTGCACTGGGAGTTTGGTATTTGCTTCACGAAATACCAGGAGCTCAACTGGGACATATTGCTGGAGGGAGTTCTGTCACGTGTGTTGGGTCAGGGTCTGCAGGAGAATGCACCAACCAGGCTTCTATCCCTCCTAGCTTGGCCCATTGCCCCCTCGTCCATATCAACCTGATTCAGAACATTGCCCTGAAACCTCACCATATAACAAGATGCCTTTACATATAAGGGAATGCTGGCTGCACCATGTCAGTCACAAGCCATTTGGAATCCAATGGTAGATCCTCATGGCCCTACCACTGATGTTTCATCACACACCTGCCCACCACTGCTCTAGGCCCACTACTCAGCAGGCTCCAACTTACTGGCATCTCTGTTCTACACCATTTTCATGAAACCCAGTCAATCAAGGCATTGGCTGGTATACTCATGATCAGCAACAGGACATCCAAATGTTCTCCAGTGCCACCTGGTTGTGGGAACTTCCAAAAATTCATGGTATTTATCAAGCCATTTTTCAAGGATGAAGTTGGAGAAACTCTGGGTTTCAAATCATTCAGGAACCACTAAATGTTGAGGAAGCTAATTTAAATGAAAACTCTGGAGAACTCTCACAGGCAAGGCTTCCCAAAGAGTGGGGAAAAGGTCACATGAAGCCAGGCACATTGAGGTGTAAAATGTGAGGTCCATGTGTGTTTTGACTCTCAACTATGGCTGCAAGTTTTTCACAATTATATCATGTGATATCCTGGCTGAGATTCCCAGTGCTCTGTGGAAAGCCAGATCTCAGTTTCCAAGGGCAACTCTCATGCGTGGCCTCCTAAAATCCCAAAACAATTCATGGCAATACTTCTCTGAGGTGAGTTCCAGAACTCAGTCTCTATGGGGAATCACACCAGAGTTCAAGCCCAGGTGGACCCAGACATTTCTTCCAACCGCCACACAAATGACCACAATTAAAACCAAAACACTCCCACATGGCCCTCATCTTCTTCCATATAGTCACTCATCATGACCTCTGGCTGGAGGTTTCCATGAGGGGTGCAGCCATTGGTAGTGTCCAAAATAAGCTCACTTGCCCCTCATTTGCCTAAAGTCAGGGTGGCCTGGACACTCTTAATATGAACCAGGAGTGGTCAAATAAGCCTGCCGTTCATGCTGCTCTGTTTCTCTAATTTGAGGCCTACTGACTTTCAGGTATGGAATATTTATGTGAAATAGAGTCATGAGAAAAGCCAAGCACCTCGGCAGAGATTTCAAGAACTCATTTGACCCAAAGGATCAGTATTCTCACTTGATGGATGTCAGGAACCTAACAGAAGAAGGCGAGAGACTTCATCCACAATGACTGATCTTTTGGCCATTTTGGTTTTGGATGCGCACATGCGATCATTCTTTGGATCCATCATGTGCTGAGAATAAAAATCACAGCCACATACAAGGCCAAGAGGCTAATTCAGACACATCCCTTTCCAAAGCAATTAAGCAAAGAGCCACAGGTGATGCTTATTCATTTCAAATTTAAAACTGTTTTCTTCAGGCTTCACAAAGGGGTGGCCTGAGGCAAAGACCTTCCTGACATTCAGGGCAACAGAACATAAGGTAAGCAAAAGGCCCAAAGCAGGGTTTCTCCACTGAGACTTTCCTGGTCACACTGATATCTGAGTTTTCTGAGATGATCTCCATTCTCTTCAGCTATCCAGTATATGTCCATGTCACAGAGCTTGGAGGTGGTACATATCTTGGACACAAATCCTTGAGCCTATTCTGGAGACTGGCCAGAATTCAGGAAGAAAACAGGAACATAGGATGATAGCAGGTGTTGCCCATCGATAAGACAAGGTGCAGTCCATTCATAAATTGAGCAGGATGAATTATGGTAAGATTTATACTAGACAGGACACATCCATTAATGCATTCTCTTTTCTAATGTCTACAACAATGGACATAGTCGGATACACAAACATAGAAACACTCACCTTGTCAAATGACTTACTCGAAACAGTCCACTTCAATCCAAACAAACCGCCATTCCTACCTTTTGTTAGAACATGAGACAAAACCACAAACCCACACCCACTCCCACAATGGCACCTCCTTCCCCCAAGTAGATCTGTGACTATCTGGAGTGTCCTCTAACTGCTCGGCCATACTATATTCCTTCGAAATAGTCTGTCCTCTCTCAGGTCTGGTTTCCTTGGCTAACTCTGTGAAGTTGTCAGGAAAAAGTGGTGAGCCACTACTGGCTTTCTCAGAAAAGGTACCTCTTCAGTGCTCTCCTGGCATTTGGCCATCCTCACATTAGTAGGTACCAAGAAATACTGACTCTGTCCTTGGTAAATCCAAACAAGTGAGACCACTGTGACTGGGAATGGGATAGCGTCTGGGTGCCTGGCCACTAGGATACAAAGATCATAGAGTTCCATCACCAAGGAAATGAGGTATGTCACTTTCTTTGGAATTGAATGAATGAGGTCACTGCCTTGGCAACCAGTTTGTCCTAACACTTGCTTCCAAGGGTCCCATGAGATGGAGGCTGCTCCTACTTCCTGGAACACTTGCACAAGTTAGAATGGTATATCAACCATAGGCACCTGGGAAAAGCTCTCCACACAGGTCTGGTTTAGTCCATCTTCTCTAACATAAGTAGAGAGAGGCTGATTCAGACACATCCCTTTATCCTGACCAGGTTGTTTGCCATGGAATAGGACTTTTGCTCTCTCAGGTCTTTCATACCTCCCTACAACTTCTCCAGGTATCATTTCTGCATGGACCTTTGAGGTTTTCAGCAGGTGGAAGGTCCCCTAATTCCCTGTATTTTAAGAACAACTCTGTCGCTGCTCTTCTGTAAAATGAGATTGAGGGAACAGTGTATGTTTCGGGTTAATAACAGGTTCAATTTGGGTTAGGAATCATTCTGTGCGATGAATAATGGTATTGGGAACTTGCGATAATTACAAGAACATGGAGGTGAAATATAAGTATGGAAACAGAAATCTAGGTATGATTTGAAGCACAGGACCTTGTACCTTGGTAGATTTAATGTAGAAGAGAACATCCAGTCAAAAATGGATAGTTGGTAGGATTAGGAAGATAGTCGGTAGGTTTAGGAAGAAGAGTGAGTATAGTATTTGGACCAAAAGTTCTTTAGCAATAGGGTTTCAGTTAGAGAATGAATGAAAATGTCAGCACATATGAAGAGTCAGTCACAATGATGAACTGGGGGAAATAAGTAGGAAAGCAGGTATCAATAGAGACATTATGAAATCAGGCAAAGTATAAAGTGAGTTATAGGATTAGACATTTTCAACAGGGTTTAATTTGAATATATAGTCATTGGAAGAAACAAATATGTTGTCACCAATAGGATTGACATTTGAGAGCATTAGGCAACCTTCACATGGATGTTTTTAGTTAAACATTTTCACTTTTCTTTTAGGCTTCGGTACAATCATAAGTGTGACCTTTACATTTTTTGTTCATAATTTTACTGTGATAAAATATATATGTGGACCAGGTGACATGAGTATTTCTTCCACCATTTCTGGGAGCAATATTTTGAAGACGTATACATTAGTGTTAGGGGTACACAGAGGTGTACCCTGTGTCTATGAATATAGAGATAATGCATGAATAGACCATCCTGTGAATAAATAATATAACTGGTTCCACTTTAAATAATGAATTGAATTGATATCTAAAAATATATAAGAAATCTTATATATATATATATATATATATATATATATATATATATATATATATACACACACACACGCACACGCACAGACATTAAAAAGTAGCAATATAGGAGATCCAACATGGTGGCGGACATGGAGAAATCAAGTATCTGACCTCATTAGCTGCACAGGCATAGGGAGTCGTAAACTGTCTAAATGCTGTTTGTTCAGAATCACTAGGCAATGCTGACCTGACGTGGATCTGGTGTGAACAGTCTGGGCCCCTGAGAAAACACACAGAGACCGGATTGGCTGCAGAGAAGCTCAGATTTGCCTGCTTCTTGTGACTCAGAACTAACGTTCCCTCTGAAATAACTGGTCGGCCCTTCTGAATTTACAGAGGTAAAAGGCCACTGGATTGAAATGGGGCTTTGGAGACACAGTCAGGACCCATCCATTGCATTGGTCACCTGGCAAAAGGAACGAATGGTCACCATTTGCATGGGATACCACCGTGGAAGAGAACTGATGTCATGGGCAGAGGAGATAACTTCATTGAAACCAGTACGACAGGTGTGTAATTCCCTATGCATCTCTCTCCACACAGCGGGGAAACATTAAGGGCCCCTCTCAGCTCTCCCTTAAGGGGCCCTCCCAGGTCTCCCGTGAGAAAGATGGCCAGACCGAGGGAATTATGTGTGCTGTGGGACTTGTGGCGTGGAATTCCTGGCTACCGCTCCTACCAGTGCTGACAACTGAGGTCTCTTACACCAGCTAATGTGGGCATGGATACCAGAGAGCAAGCAAATTCGCTGGGGGTTCCCAGCCCCAAGCTCTACAAACTTAGGGTCTGAGGGAGGCAAACAGGGAGAGAGTGCCAAGCGTTGATGAAAACAGGGCTACCAGGAGCAGAGACCTGACGTGTAGCAAGTATTGTGGTGAGCGTCACAGTTGAGCGGAGCCTGGCTTGAGGAAACACTAGAGAAGGTCCTAGGCACTCAGGATTAGAGACCCGCCCAGTCTGGGAGGAAGAGCTGCTGCACAGTGATTGGTTCCCACCTATTGAGAGGAGAAGCTTGGCCCAGTGAGCACAGCTCCACCTACTGGAAGAGAAGTTAATTGAACTCTATGACTGCATGTATTATTATTATTATTATTTTATTTTTATTTTTTTTCTTTCATTTAAATTTTTTGTGTTGTTCTTTAACTTATTTTAATGTTTTCATTTTTTAATTTTACTATTATTATTATTATTTTAAATTTTAATTTTCATTTTTTAATTATCATTATTATTTTTAAAAAAATTTATTTCTTTCTTTATTTTCTATTTTTTTCTTTTGTCTTTTCATTTCTTTTCAATTTTCTTATTCCCCCATCCTTGAATTCTACCTGCCTATTCTCATTCTCTTTAGTGACTTCTTCCCATCCCTTCTAATATCTTTCCTCCCAAGCTTCAAATAAATTTATAAGAATAAGAAGTAACTCAGCACTCAAACAGAACAAGAAGTAACATGAGCAGCATCAAAAAGCAAGAAAGGAGTACAAACAATGAAGGATAACCTAAATATTCAGGAGGACCTAGAATTATCAGAAAAATGGTCATATAAAGAACTCAAGGAATACATTAGACAGATGAAATGGAACCTTAAAGAGGATACGAGAGAGCAAATAAATACAATGAAAGAACACATTGAAAATGAATTACATAAACAGATAAAAGAAGAAGTTAATCTTCTTTATCAGGAGATAGAGATTATAAATATTCAAAGAATAATTCTAGAAATGAAGGAAACGATAAACCAAATTAAAAACTCAATTGAGAGTATCACTAACCGAGTGGAGCAAGTAGAAGACAGAATGTCACATAATGAAGACAAAATATATCATCTTGAAAAGAGTCTATCCAACACAGAAAGGCTGGTTAAAAAATCACGAGAAAAACATCCAAGAGATATGGTATAACATAAAAAAAACAAACTTATGAGTCATCTGGATAGAGGAAGGTACAGAGATTCAAACCATGGGAATGAGTAACCTGTTGAATGAAATAATTACAGAAAATTTTCCAGAAATAAAAAATGAAATGGATATACAAATTGAAGATGCTTACAGGACACAGAGCACAGAAAATCACAGTAGACCAACGCCAAGACACATTGTTATGAAGCTATCCAATATACAGAACAAAGAGAAAACATTAAAAGCTTCAAGAGAAAGGAGGAAGATTACATTCAGGGGTAAACCAATAAGGTTAGCAACCTATTTTTCATCACAGACACTGAAAGTGAGAGGATCCTGGAACAACGTATTTCAAACATTGAAAGACAATGGATGCCAAACAAGAATTCTGTATCCAGCAAAATTCAGCTTCAGGTACGACAACGAAATAAAAATCTTTCACGATAAACAAAAGCTAAAAGAATTTGCAGCCAGAAAACCACCAATGCAAAGTGTCTTGAGCAAAACACTACACGAGAAAGAAATGAAAAACAACAACCAAAACCATCAGTGGGAAGTGCCTCAGTAATGACAGAGGGCGGGGGAAAAGCTAATCATGGAGAAACAAAGTAAATTTAAAAAAGCGATAAATATTCAAACATGGCTGGCAGTAGAAACCATATATCAATAGTAACTCTAAACATTAATGGCTTAAACTCTCCAATAAAGCAACATAGGCTTGTAACTTGGATTCAAAAAACAAATCCAACAATATGTTGCCTCCAGGAGACATATCTGAATGGAAAAGACATACGCAGGCTGAAGGTGAAAGGTTGGGAAAAAATATACCATGCACACGGTCCTCATAAGCAAGCAGTGGTGGCCATCCTCAAATCGAATTAAATCGACTTCAAGACTAATTTAATCAAAAGGGATAATGAAGGAAATTATATACTGTTAAAAGGAACCATTTACCAACAAGACATAAAAATTATCAATATTTACGCACCATTAAATGGTGCTGTGACGTTCATAAAACAAATTCTCCTCAAGTTCAAGAATCAAATAGCCCACAACACAATAATTATGGGTGACTTCAACACACCTCTCTCATCATTGAACAGATCCTCCAAATAAAATTGAATAAAGAAACTATAGAACTCAATATCACAATCAATAACCTAGACTTAACTGACATATATAGAATATATCAACCATCATCAAGTGGATATAATATTTTTTAGCAGCACATGGATCCTTCTAAAAAATAGACCATATATTATGCCATAGAGAAACCTTCAGTAAATATAAAGGGTGGACTTAATACCATGAATTTTATTGGATTATAATGGAATGAATCTGGAAACCAATGAAAAAGAAGGAAGGAAAAATCCTAAATCACATTGAAAATGAACAACATGTTACTGAATGATTAATGTGTTACAGAAGACATAAATGAGAAAATCAAAAAATTCTTCAAGATAAATGAAAATACAGACACAACATATCGGAGTCTATGGGACACAATGAAAGGTGTTTTAAGAGGGAAATTCACCACCTTGACGTCATTCTTCAAAAATAGGAAAGAACAACAAATAAATGAGCTCAAACTTCATCTCAAAGCCCTAGAAAAGGAAGAGCAAAACAACAGCAAATGTAGCAGAAGGCAAGAAATAACTAAAATCAGAGCGGAAAACAACAAAATTGAAACAAAAGAAACTATTGAAAAAATTACAAAACTAAAGCTTGGTTCTGCAAAAAATAAATAAGAAGGATAGACCCTTAGCATCCCTTTATGTTCAAAACATTTGAAAAACTAGAGATAACAGGAATTTACCTCGACATTGTAAAAGCTATCTATGTTAAGCCTCAGGCTAGCATTATTCTGAATGGAGAAAAATTGAAGCATTCCCTCTAAAATCTGGAACAAGACAGAGATGTCCTCCACCACCACTTCTATTCAATATAGTTCTCGAAACACTGGCCAGAGCAATTAGACAGATGAAAGAAATAAAAGGCATGAAAATAGGAAAAGAATAACTTAAATTATCACTACTTGCAGCTGATATGATTCAATATATAGAAGACCCAAAAGGGTCTACAAAAAAAACTACTAGAAGTAAGAAATGATTTCAGCAATGTGGCAGGATATAAAATCAACATTCATAAGTCAAAGGCATTTCTGTATATCAGTGACAAAACTTCTGAAACGGAAATGAGAAAAAAAAACACTCCATTCACAATATCCTCAAAAAATAAAACTAAAATCCTTGGGAATCAACCTAACAAAAGAGGTGAAAGATTTATACAATGCAAACTACAGAACCCTAAAAAGAGAAGTAGAATAAGATCTTAGAAGATGGAAAAATATACACTGTTCATGGATAGGGAGAACTAACATCATCAAAATGGTGATATTCCCAAAAGTTCTCTATAGGTTTAATGTAATGCCAATCAAAATCCTAACGGCATTTCTTGTAGAAATAGAGAAAGCAATCATGAAATTCATATGGAATAATAAAAGATCCAGAATAGCAAAAGCAATTCTAACCAGGATGTGTGAATCAGGCGGTATAGCGATACCAGATTTCAAACTAAATTTCAGAGCAATAGTAACAATGACAGCATGGTACTGGTACCAAAACAGGCGGGTGGACCAATGGTACAGAATGGAGGACACAGAGATTAATCCACAATGCTACAACAATCTTCTATTTGATAAAGGAGCTAAAAGCATGCAATGGAGGAAGGATAGCATCTTCAACAAATGGTGCTGGAAAAACTGGAAATCCATATGTAACAAAATGAAACTGAATCCCTTTCTCTTGCATGCACAAAAGTTCACTCAAAATGGATCAAGGGCCTTGATATCAAATCAGAGACATGGCGTCTGATAGAAGAAAAAGTTGGCTACGATCTACATACTGTGGGGTCGGGCTTCAAATTTCTCAATAGGACATCCATAGCACAAGAGTTAATAACAAGAGTTAATAACTAGAATCAACACATGGGACTTACTCAAAGCAAAAAGTTTTTTTCTCAGCAAAAGAAACAATAAGAGAGGTAAATAGGGAGCCTAAATTCTGGGAACAAATCTTTACTCCTCACACTTCAGATAGAGCCCTAATATCCAGAGTATACAAAGAACTCAAAAAATTAAACAATAAGATAACAAATAACCCAATCAACAAATGGGCCGAGGACCTCAACAGACATCTCAGAGGAGGACATATAATCAACAAGTACATGAAAAAATGCTCACCATCTCCAGTAGTCAGAGAAAGGTGAATCAAAACCACCCTAAGATACCATCTCACTCCAGTAAGATTGGCAGCCATTATGAAGTCAAACAACAAGTGTTGGTGAGAATGTGGGGAAACAGGTACACTTGTACATTGCTGGTGAGACTGCAAATTGGTGCATCCAATTTGGAAAGCAGTATGGAGATTTCTTGGAAAGCTGGGAATGAAACCACCATTTGACCCAGCTATTCCCCTTCTCGGTCAATTCCCTAAAGACCTAAAAAGAGCATGCTGCAGGGACACTGCTACATCGATGTACATAGCAGCACAATTCACAATAGCAAGACTGTGGAACCAACCTATATGCCCTTCAATAGATGAATGGATAAAAAAATGTGGCATTTATACAGAATGTAGTATTACTCTGCATTAAAAAATGACAAAATCATAGAATTTGCAGGGAAATGGATGGCACTAGAGCAGATTATGCTAAGTGAAGCTACCCAATCCCTTCAAAACAAATGCCAAATGTCTTCTTTGATATAAGGAGATTAACTAAGAACAGAATAGGTATGAAGAGGATGAGAAGAAGATTAACATTAAAACAGGGATGAGAGGTGGGAGGGAAAGGGAGAGAGAAGGGATATTGCATGGAAATGGAAGGAGACCCTCAGGGTTATACAAAATTACATACAAGAAGAAAGGGAAAAATAATACAAGGGGGAGAAATTTATTACTGTAGAGGGGGTAGAGAGAGAAGAGGGGAGGAGAGGGGAGGGGAGGGGGGATAGTAGAGGATAGGTAAGGCAGCAGAATACAACAGACACTAGTATGGCAATATGTGAATCAATGCATGTGTAACTGATGTGATTCTGCAATCTGTATACGGAGTAAAAATGGGAGTTCATAACCCACTTGAATCAAAGTGACAAATATGATGTATCAAGAACTATGTAATGTTTTGAACAAGCATAAATAAAAATTAAAAAAAAAAGAAAACTAACTTTGGTGAGTGATGCACGCGAATCCTAATATTTTTACAGTAACTGACCCAGTTTAACATCAATGCAAGTAGATTCCAATGGTACATGATGTGTACTTTGACGTTCATTTTTATTCAACACTGGTACATACTATTTCCTCAGTTTATGCACATCACAGGATATATATTTCATCGACAATTTAGCAAATTTATAGGCATTTGTTTCACTTTCAATCACTTCCTGCTTCAGAACACATGGATTCCTCCATATTTCTTGACTGGTAATTTCATGAGACTTCTTTCCAAACACATTATTTTCGATTTCCATAATCACTTTTTAAGCAAAACTCACAGACACTTCATGATAAACAATAACCCAAAGATGACAATTAGATATATAACTGGTTGGAATTATTGATTGTATGTCAATATATGATTTCTTATATATTTTCAGATAACAATTCAATCCATTATTTAAAGTGGAACCAGTTATTTTATTTATTTACAGTATGTTCTATTCATGCATTATCTCTATATTCATAGACACAGGGTACACCACTTTGTACCCCCAATACTAATTTATATGTCT
Source organism: Callospermophilus lateralis (assembly GCF_048772815.1). Lineage (NCBI taxonomy): Eukaryota > Metazoa > Chordata > Mammalia > Rodentia > Sciuridae > Callospermophilus > Callospermophilus lateralis. The sequence goes on along the minus strand of NW_027515276.1, from coordinate 9,739,011 downwards.
TAAAATATTGCTCACAGAAATGGTGGAAAAAATACTCATGTCACATGATCTACATATATATTTTATCACAATAATTTTCTGGGCACAAAATGCAAAGGTCACACTTATGATTGCACCAAATCCTAAATGGAAGTTGAATATGGATTACTAAAAACATCCATTTCCAGTTTGCATAATGCTTTCAAATGCCATTTCTATTGGTGACTACATATTTGTTTCTTCCTAAAATTATGTATTCAATCTCGATCCTGTTGAAAATGTGTAAACCTATCATTCACTTTACAATTGCCTGATTTTGTAATGTCTCTATTGATATCTTCTTTCCTATATTTTCCGCAGTTCATCATTGTGACTGACTCTTCGCATGTGCTGACATTTACATTCACTGTGTAAATGAAACCGTATTGCTAAAGAACATTTGATCCAAATTTTATACTCACTCTTTTTCCTAAACCTACCGACTCTCTTCCTAATCCTACCGACTATCCAAATTTGAGTGGATGTTCTCTTCTACAATCAATCTTCCAAGGTACAAGGTCCTATGCCATTGATTATCAATTTATCTGAGACACACGTGCAGAACATAATTAAAAGCTAAGTATCCCAATAAAGGGCCTCATTCCCTTCTGGGCTACAAATCTTACATAGATTTCTGTTTTTATACTTATATTTCACCTCTATAGTTTTATAAATATCGCAGGTTCCCAATACCATTATTCATCAATCAGAATGATTCCGAACCCAAATTGAACATGTTATTAACCCTAACCATACACTGTTCCCTCAATCTAACTTTACAAAAGAGAAGGGACAGGGTTCGTCTTGCAATACAGCAATGTAGGGGATCTGCCACCTACTGAGAACCTCAAAGGTCCATGCATATTTGATCCCTGGAGAAGATGTAGGCAGCTATGAAAGACCTGAAAGACCAAAACAACCTGGCAAACAACCTGGTCAGGATGAAGGGTTGTGTCTGAGTAAGCCTCTCTCTTCTTAATGTAGAGAAGATGGACCAAATGAGGCCTATGAGGAGAGCTGTTCCGCAAACTGGTGCGGCCAATTTGGAAAGCAGTATGGAGATTCCTGGGAAAGTTTGGAATGGAACCACAATTTGACCCAGCTATTGCCCTTCTTGGACTATTTCCTGAAGACCTTAAAATAGTGTAACTCTGGGATACTGCCACATCGATGTTCTTAGCAGTACAATTCACAATTGCTGCACTGTGGACCCAACCTAGATGCCCTTCAATAGATGAATGGATAACAAATGTGGCATTTATACACCATGGAGTATTACGCAGCACTAAAATATGACAAAATCATGGAATTTTCTGGGAAATGGATGGTAATAGAGCAGATTATGCTTAGTGAAACTAGCCAATCCCTAAAAAACAAATACCAAATGTCTTCTTGGATATAATGAGAGCAACTAAGAACAGAGCAGGGAGGAAGAGCAGGAAGAAAAGATTTACATTAACAGAGACATGAGGTGGGAGGGAAAGGGAGAGAAAAGGGAAATTGCATGGTAATGAAGGGAGACCCTCATTGTTATACAAAATTACATATAACAGGTTGTGAAGGGAATGGGAAAATAAACAAGGAGAGAAATTAATTACAGTAGATGGGGTAGAGAGAGAAGATGGGAGGGGGAAAGAGGGGGGATCATAGAGTATAGGAAAGGTAGCAGAATACAACATTAACTAATAGGGCATTATGTAAAAATGTGGATATGTAACCAATGTGATTCTGCAATCTTTATTTGGGGTAAAAATGGGAGTTCATAACCCACTTGAATCTAATGTATGAAATATGATATGTCAAGAGCTTTGTAACGTTTTGAACAACCAAAAAAAGAAAAAAAGTAGCAATATATATGCCAATCGAAATTCATCATGAAATATATATAATCCACAGATGCAAAAATATTCATTTTACTGAACATGGATTTATGTATAATGTTATTGAACTAGGAAGCTCACCCATAGGTTGAATTTTCAGTTTGAACAGCGTTTAGGAGTAGTGATCTCTTCTCACAATTTGTATCTGCCAATTCAGCCACCTCACAAGTATGTACGTGTGATACCAGGTAGGATTCTCTATGTGCATATAAAAATACATGTGCTACAGAGAAAGGGAGACAGGATTCCCATATTTGTTAACTTTAAAAACACATGTAGAATTATTTCAACAAAAAATTGACTAGATTTATAGCTCCTATACTATATAATGCAAAAGGCAATTCCAACTACACACCATGCCTCCTCTGAACGGCTTGTATTTCTATTCTGCTTGGGTTATGTTTCACCATCATATTAGGATTATTAGTCAGAGTCTAGTAGGGTATGGGTTAGTGCCAGGAATTCAGTATTTCAAATGGAAAATTGGAAAATGAATCCAATGTGTATGCAAATATGTGATATACAATAATCTTCCCACTCTCATCCAGAACAATGCTTTGACATTACCTTTGCCCCAAGTAAGACACAATTAGAGGAGAAGAGTTAGACATTCTGTGAATACTTATCTGGAATGGAAAATGCTCAGGAGTTCACAACCTTGGAGGTGGTAGAGGAGTTTCCAAAAGGAAGGGACAGGGGTGATCACTCAACCTGATCTTTCATTAATATTGGGAGCCATCTTGCCACAAAGCCATGGAAAGATAATTTTTGCTTTACAAAAATTACTGCAAATTCTGAACCTGCTTGGAATGCCTGCCCATGCCTTGAACTCACCCATGCCTGTCTTACTGACCAGATCACAGCCCTCTCTGAAACCTTACTGAAACCTCATAAATATTGGCCTTCCCTGGCCAGACAACGACCCTCTCTGAGGCTCTAATGGTCCTCATAATTTCTGATGCTGGGGCCAGCAAATAAAAAATGTAAACTACAATTAATGTGATGCTTGTCAAAGTTCTGTTTTCTGATACTCCCTTTTTGTGTAACTTTTTGGGCTATAAAGCTGGGGTGTAGGAAAGGTGGGGATGCTGTCTTTTTCCCGCCGTTTTGAGAAGGAGAGTCAGCCTAGCCGGTTGAACTAATAAGCTTGCCTTAATTTGATTTTAATTGGAGTCAGTGGTATATTCTTGCATCCTGGTCTAACATTTTGGACTTCCCCAGCGAGATGACGTGACCAGATCATAAGACCAGACTGCTGGAAATTCTGACGCTGGCCTTTCCTCCAGGGCTCAGGGCTGGAGAGCCAAGTTCCAAAGCCTTGGAGTGAGCATTCGGTCCAGGGAGCACTGCAGTGAACCATCGCACTAAAACTATTAGCAAGCACCTGGTGGAGGAGGCCTCCATAGGTAGGTGGTGCCTTTATAACATCTGATATCCGGTTAAGGGGGATGTCTTCTGATGACAGAGAGGTGGCCTGGGGAGGCTCACATGTACTCCTGTCCAGGACAGTAACAAGAATTTTTCTGTCCTCTGTTCTGTTCTGTATGGAATTTCTCTGAAAGGGTAGAAAGGTGCAGCCGGGCACGCAGGAGCTCCTACCCAGGAGCTTCAGCAAGACATTTCATTGCTCCTCTGTTTTTCTGTATCTTCACCAGGTTTCTGTTTCTTTGTGTTTTGTTCTGTGTTCTATATGTTTTTTTGTTTGTTTGTTTTTGTGCATTTTGTTGTGTGATTTCTGTGGTAAAAACTTAAAGATATTGGACGTAAAAATGGGTAATAAAGCAAGTAAGCCTTACACCCTTTGGACAGTGTTCTAAAAAACTGTGTTGAAGTTTACCCCCCTTTGTTAAGCAGGATGAGAGTAGCCCCTAGCTGGCAGCCTGGAACTCACCCACTGCAGAGGGCAATGCCTGCTGGCCACCAAAGAACAGAGTATCTCCCAGGTTAACAATGGAAACTCCTTTAAAACCCCTTGTTGCTCCAGTTCAAGAGAGTCACAACCTTTGGGCAGAGTCCCCTGTGTTTCTGCTTTGTTAGCAAAGCAGTAAACCTCCCTTTTTATTTTTCTCAAACCCTGTCCTCATTATTAAATAGGTATTAATTCGCTTCAAGGTCAGAAACTGAAATTTAAGTTACAAATTTTGATAACCCCCCGACCCTGGAACTTTTTGAGAGCTGACTACTGAAATGTTAGGAGATGGAGCGAGATTGGGGTGGAACCAAACCAGAGGAGCTAATCCTATAAGTAAAAGGAGGGACTGAGGGACTCCCAGGATCTACCAAAGCCCTGTTGCTTCAGGGAATTCCTTCCTTCGTTCCCTGCACTGTAAGGATTATGCCACCTCTGTCTTCTTAAAAAAAAAGAAAAAGAAAAAGGAGACACTAAATGCAGTAAAGTCACCATGGAAACCCTTGATATTACATTTCAGGTTGCCGTCTGTGAAAACATCTGATCCCCTTGTGAGGACATCTATCCTGCCACTGGTGTAGGAGATTTTTCTCTTATCTGCTCTGTTTTTAAGGCTTCTGTCTGTCAGCCATAGTCTGGAGCTCCTTTCTGTCTGTCTTGTTTCTTTGTTTCTGGCCCTTTAAGACATGTGCAAAAATGTGCTGATATTATAAATTGTTTCTTGGGAATGATATTAGTTCAATGTGTGTCTAAATGATGATGTTTTATTGTAACAATCTGGTATCTGGATGGGTTTTTGTAGCATTGCTCAATCTTGCAGTTAAAAGCCGGGTTTAGGTAATTGTTTAGTTTATGATTTCAGATAATTCATGCCAGATAACTTAAATGCTTAGGATGGAAAACTAAAGCACTCTACTTCCAAGTTGGCAAGTAACTTCCCAAACATTCAGTTTTATTTTTCACCAATTTTGAATTGGGTAGACTGAGAAAATATCACAGTGTGTACCAGTGCATTAATTTGGACAAGGATAGTAAATCATAGTATGGTATCTGTTGACAAAACAAGATGTAAAGATATAAAATTTTGTGAATTTCATCTTAAAATTGTATCATAATTTTCAACATCCGAACCTCAAAATTATGGTTAAAATGCCTTAGGCCTGAGGTATCTGCTCAGAATAGCAGGTTTACCCTGCTCCTTTCAGACCTCAGCAAGGACTTTTGTTGAAATGCAAATGAAAGAAGCCTGCAAGCTCAGTAGGAGACTGATCTGAGGCCTAAGGCAGGAAAAAAGGTAAATTGTATGGTATTTACTAATTACTGGCCAGTCATTTTTTCTAGGACTCTTATTTTTTTCCTTAGATTCTGTATTCTTTTTTTGAGCTCATGATTTTGATTCTACAGACCTAGGTTAATGTTTTTCTGATCAGCTCTATCTTTGACCAACAGTGGAGTTTTTGAAACATTGCAATGGAGATTTCAACTGCAAAAAGCTACAAGGCCTTTACTATTATTATGTGTGCACACTTTTGTTAGTGTTGTATTTCTTTATTTACATATATCCGTATATCATATATATGTTATACAAATTAACACATATAAGGAGCACTCATAAAAAAAGCACTCATATAAACAAATTTTAAAACGTGGATCCAAAAATCTTAAATTCTCATGATTTAATTGGTACAATTTAAATTGCATAAACAGATAAAAATAAATGTCTTTAAATTTAACCTTACAAGTTTTTCTAGGTGTTCAAAAATCTAATAAAATATTAATGCCGACAAAAGGTCTAATATGCCTTGGTTCTAGAACTTTTTCTTCAACAAAAAATGCTACACTGTTCAATACATTTGTCTAATATTTTGATAAATAAGTAAAGTAAATTTGATATGGGATTACTCATTCATGAGTACTTTTGTTAGATATCTGATTGATTTACTAAGGTCTGTATAAGTTTGTCCTAAAGTCTGTATAAGATTGTAAAAATCAGTCATGTGTTAAAGAGACAAAAATTTCTCAAAACATAAGTTTACCCATAACATTGTGGTTATTAAGTTTTATTTTTCTAGAGCAAGCAACCATAAAAATTAAACAACTGATTAAATAAGAACTGTTATTTTAGAGCACTGTACTGCCATTTCTTTAAAAGCTAAACTTGGTTAATGTAGAAACATCAATGCAATTGTGATGCTATTAATGTGCTCATATCTTCCAGGTATACAAGTCTGTAAGGTAGAAACTTTAAAAGAGCATTATATCAAGGTGGTGTTCTGAAGTTGTATGGTAAAATATATATATATATATATATATATATATATATATATATATATATATATATATATATATATATAGGATTTATTTACCTGTTGTCAATAAGATATGTAAACTTTTATGTTACTTTTTATATTGGGGAACAATTTAAATGTATTTAAGTTAATGAGAGCCTAATCTATGTAAAGGTTAAAAACTTTCAGCCTTTTTTTAATTCATGTTTTAAAAGCTATATCATAGGGTGTTAGCTAATGTTCATGTGACCTCAAATAATTTATGTAAACTTTGTAAAATGATATTTAAAAAACAAAGATTAGCTTTAGAATTAAAACACTTAAGATTAATAAAGAGCCCTGCCTTACCTGAGATAAGGCTCTGTGTCCCATCTTATTATGTGAGAATGACTGCGAAAGCAGTAGGTCAGATGTTATTTCATTTAAAGTTATTTTCAAAAGTTTTTTTTTTCCTATCAACATTACTAGCATCTCAAACAGAGGATATAATGTATAACTCAGCCAAAAATTTTAGGGTAGCTATTACACGAACTAAGTTTGTTTACTGTTGTTAATTTTATTTTGTAATTTCCTTATGGGTGATATAAAGATTCCCTGTTAGTGTTTTACAGCAGTGTTGCTTTAAGAACACAACATTGGTTAATTTAAGATAATTAGCCATCACCTACAAGACAGACAGAATAATACAGATCCCAAATAATAAAAAGATAAATAATTTTAAATTATAGACATTAAAGCCCAGTATTCTTTATATAAGTCTGTTAAAATTTATTTGATGGATGTTTAAGATTAGGATTTAAAATTAAAGTTATATGAAAAGGGACAAGAAAACCAATATTTTTCTCTTGCCCACTGAGTCAGTCTGTATCCAGGGAACAGCGGACTTCTCTAAAGAGCTTTGCAACTCTGAACCGCATAACCTCCTGATCAGGGAGATTAATGAGACCACTGGAGAACAGAAAGCCAATCAGTGCATTTGCTATGAAGAGGAGAGTCATCAGAGAAGGGAAACATCCCTGATGCTTCCAAGGGAAGCCACATGGTCAAGCAAGACCTGGACCCACCTAGCGCAAATGGCACTAGCAGAACTGAGAAGCTGCTCTCAAGTTTCCCCAGGAATGACTCCCATAAAATCTCAGCTGACTGTTCAGAATAGATAGAAACAAAAGTCAGTTTGACTGCTTCTTCTTAAACACTTAGAAAAGACAGTTAAAAACAAATTACAGCCATTTCTGGGCATTTTATATAATAATAGTAATAATAATATTTTAAGGTATACACTTTATGTTAGCCTCCCAAAATAAGTAAGACTGGAGGCTACAAAGAAGGATTCTCAGACAGGAATGCCTGATAACTATAAAAAGAGGCTATCAAGATTATCTGCCAGTGGCAGAAGTTTTTAGTTTAAGGCCTACAGATATTCTTAACCTAAACACATAGGCTTGGTATTTGTTAGTATGATTATCTAGCAATGAGTAAGAGAATTAAAGGTTTCTCTATTAGACACAGATGTCATACTAGTAAAAATATTTTGCAAGATCAGATGACATTAAATTATTAAACTGAATCTTATGGGGAGGGACAAATGTAACACTAAAAGTTAAATATTAAGTTGACAGTCCTGATAACTGGGGATATTAAAGACTGGTGAGGGAACTTCTATACAGTGACATGTTCCAGCTGCTGCAACATTTATTAAGTACTCATGTTTTTTGTTTCTCTCATAGAAGAACCCATTCCCAGATGACTTTACTACCTGTTCTTCCCCATCCAGACTTCAAACCTAACTGACTTCTAAAAGGCGACTAATGTCCCTCAGGCGGTGCCCCCTCACGTCACCCTCTCTCAGCTCAGAAGAAGTCTAAATGAGTGACGCCTCTCTTCTTACAACAATGGAGACAAAATAAATAGAATATCAATATAAGTAATTAATTAAGTCAGGTAAAATCAGGGAGACCTGTTTTGGGGTGAGTTCAAAAAATCGGGAGACTATTACCTGAGGGATTAAAATTCCCACAGTGCTCTTCCTACCCAATCAAATATATGAAAAAACACATTAGAAAAGGGGGGAATGATTGACCCAACCTGATCTTTTATTAAAATTGGGAGCCATCTTGCCACAAAGCTGTGAAAAGATAATTTTGGCTTAACTATAAATTGCAGCAACATCTGAACCTGCTTGGAAAGCCTGCCCGTGCCTTGAACTCACCCATGCCTGGCTTTCTGACCAGATAACAGCCCTCTCTGAAACTTTGTTGACACCTCATAAATATTGGCCTTCCTTGGCCAGACGACACTCTCTGAGGCTCTAATGGTCCTCATAAATTCTGATGTTGGGGCCAGCAAACAAAAATGTAAAATACCTTTAGTGTGATGCTTGTCAGAATTCTGTTATTTTTAACCCCACTTTTGTGTAACTTTCTGGGCTATAAAACTGGGCTGCTCTCCTGTTCCCAACGTTTTGGGAGGGAGAGGCAGCCAGGGTGGTGGAAATAATAAGCTTGCTTTAATCTGATTTTAATTGGAGTCAGTGGTCTTTTCTTGCATCCTGGTCTAAAAGGTAAACACTACACAAACCTGGAGCTCTGCCGGACTAAAGACTTCTTGAGAAACTGCCTTTGACGATGGGCACTCGACATATATGTTGTTGTCAGAAGCTTTAGCTTCCATTCAAATGAGACCATCAAAGCTGGGTCTACATCTATGAGACCTGGAGGATATTGTTTCAATTTTTCCAAAGAACATGAGGAAGCAGTGCTGACTTCTCTCTGTAGGTAAACTGTGGCCACTGAAAGCTAAGTGTCTCCGCATGTGGACTGTGAAGCCATTTGGTCATCCTCCACTTTTCATGGTGTTTCTTTCTACTGCACTGGGAGTTTGGTATTTGCCTCATGAAATACAATGACTTCAACTGGTACACAGTGATGTAGGGAGTCCTGTCACGTGTGGTGGGTCAGGGTCTGCAGAAGAATGCACCAACCAGGCTTCTATCCCACATAGCTTGACCCTTTGACCATAGCAACCTGATTCTGAACATTGCCCTGAAACGTCTCCATATAACAAAATGCCTTTTATGGAGAGGTTTCAGACATATAAGTGATTCCTGTCTGTAACATGTCAGCCACAAGTCATTTGGAAGTCAATGGCAGAATCACATGTCCCGACCACAGATGTTTTATCACAGAGCTGCACACAACAGCTTTTGGCCCACTACTCAGCAGGCCCCAACATACTGGCATCTCTATTCCATTTCATGGTATTTATCTAGCCATTTTCAAAGATGAAGTTGGAGAAACTGTGGGTTTCAATTCATTAAGGAACCATTAAATTTAGAGGAAGCACATTTCAATGAATAATCTAGAGAACTCTCACAGGCAAGGGTTCCCAAAGACTGGCCAAAAGGTCACATGAAGCCAGCCCCATTGAGGTCTACAATGTAAGGTCCATGTGTGTTTTGAATCTCAACTATGGCTTCCAAGTCTTTCAGAAAAAAAATCATGTGATATCCTGGCTGAGATTCCCAGTGCTCTGTGGAAAGCCACTCTGGGCTTAGATCTCGGTGTCCAAGGGCGACTCTCATGTGTGGCCTCCTAAAATCCCAACACAATTCATGGCGATACTTCTCTGAAGTCAGTTCCATAACGCATTCTCTAAGAGGAATCACACCAGAGTTCAAGCCCAGGTGGACCCAGGCATCTCTTACAACCACCACACAAATGACCACAATTAAAACTAAAACACTCCCACATGCTCCTCATCTTCTTCCACATAGACACTCATCATAAACTCTGGCTGGAGGTTTCCATGAAGGGCACAGCCCAATACACTGTTCAAAATAAGCACCCTTGCCCCTCATTTGCCTAAAGTCAGGGTGGCCTGGACACCCTTGCTGTGAACCAAGAGTGATCAAATAGGCCTGCCCTATATCTGATCTGCTTCTCCAATTTGAGGCCTAATGACTGTCTGGTATTGATTCTTTATGTGAATTGGTATCATAGAAAACCCAAGCCCCTATCGGCTAGGCTCTGCAGGGATTTGAAGAAATGATTTGACCCAAATGATCCCTATTCTCACTTGATTTAGCTCAGGAAGCTTACAGAGGAAAGTGAGAGACTTCATCCACAATGACTGCTCTTTTGGCCATTTTGGTTTTGGATGCACACTTGGAAACTTTCTTTAGATCTATCAGGTGCTGAGAATCTAAGCCACTGCCACCCCACCGGGCCAAGTGGCTGTTTCAGACACATCCTTTTCAAAAGCAATTAAGCAAAGAGCCACAGGTGATGCCCATTCATTTCCATTTGAAAACTGTTTTCTTCAGGCTTCACAAAAGGGTGGCCTGAGGCAAAGACCTTCCTGACATTAAGGGTAATAGAATCATAAGTAAGAAAATGGCCCAAACAGGGTTTCTCCACTGAGACATTACTGGTCACACTGATATCTGAGTTTTCTGAGATGCTCGCATTCCCTTCAGCTATCCAGTACATGGTCATGTAACAGAGCTTGGATGTGGTACATATCTTGGAAACAAAACCATGAGGATACTCTGGAGAGTGGCCAGTATTCAGAAAGAAAAGAGGAACTTAGGAAGATAGTAGCTGTTCACCATCCATTAGGCAAGCCGCACTCCATTTTTAAATTGGGTGGGAAGAATGCTGGGAAGCTTTATACTAGACAGGACACAACCATTGATGCATTCGCATTTCAAATGTCTACAACCACGGATACAGTGGGATACACAGACATAGAAACACTCGTGTTGTCAAACGACTTTCTGGAAACTTTCCAGTCCAAACCTACAAACCGTCATTCCTACCTATTCTCAGAACATGAGACAAAACCACAAACTCACACCGACACCCACAACGGCACCTCCTTCCCCCAAGTATGGCTGTGACTATCCTGAGTGTCCTCTGACTGGTGAGCCATAATATGTTCCCACGAAATGGCCTGTCCAATCTCAGATCTGGTCTTCTTTGCAAACTTTTAGAAGTTGTCAGGAGCCATGGTTGAGCCACTACCTGCTTTCTCAGAAAAAGCCACTCTTCAGAGCTCTCCTGAAATTTGGCCATCATCACATAAGTAGGTACCAAGAAACACTGACTCTGTCTTTGGTAAATTCAAACAATTGAGACCACTGGGACTGAAACTAAGACTTGCTCTGGGTGCATGGCTTCCTGGATCCCAAGTTCAGAAAGTTCCATCACCAAGGAAGTGTGGTAGGTCACTTCCTTCAGGAACTGAATGAGGTCACTGTGATGGAAAACCACTTTGTTCTAACAGTTGCTTCCAAAGGTCCCATGAGATGGAGGCTGCCCCTACTTCCTGTGACACTTTCACAAGTTAGAATGGTATATCAACCATAGGCATCCGGGAACAGCTCTGTACACAGGCCTGGTTTGGTCCATTTAATCTACATTAAGAAGAGAGAGGCTGATTCAGACACATTCCTTCATTCTGACCAGGATGTTTGACATGGAAGTTGACATGGATTTGACTTTTGCTCTCTCAGGTCCTTCATAGGTAAAAAGGTCGGTCAAAAGTCGGAGGAAAAGACCACCAAGAGACTGTCTCATGCCACAGCAAAAGGTTTATTGGCCTCCAGCATGCTGCGGCTCAGAGCTAACTTCAGAGGAGCAAAGAACAAAGAGCCCCAAAAACAACTTGAGCAGAGTTTATTTACATTCTTTAGAGAGGGCAGGGACTTTGCATACATCATAGCCTCCTTTAGCAAATCAACATACCACGGGAAAATCAAATAACAACCCAAAAACATGATTAGCACATTCATTGGCAGGAAGAGGACGGACAGGGGGTGATTGGTTAGCCCTGAGAAGGGGTATACGTTTAAACTGATTGGCTGAAGCCCTGAGATGTATACGTGATGAGCTGCACGGTTTCTGGGAAGGGGTTGTTTAGCAACTAGGTGGTCAGGGAAGATTTCAACACACATCTAATTGGCAGTTCCGGGAATTGTCTTAACTGCCACAGGAATTTCAGGTTCTGAGTGCAGCTTGGAAACTTTACAAAACCTGGTTCTTTATGTTTCAATTTTAATTTCTTTTATTCTTTCATTTCCCACTCCTTTTTCTTACTACATTTAATCTTAAAAGTAATGAATCATAATTATTGCGGGGTCTCACACTCTATTTCTGCCAGTGGAGCGTATTTCTGTCTGATTACCATGAGTTTTTCCTGCCCAATTTGAGCCTGGAGAAAGGAAACTATGCGGTTAAGCAAACAAGGTCCCAAAGTTAGCAACACCATAAGGATGATCAGGGGTCAAGCTAAGCCTGATAGGAGTGTAGTTAACCAGGGGGACTGGGTAAACCATGACTCAAACCACCCTTGTTGAATCTCCCTTTCTCTCTGGTGCTCTTCAAGGCATTTTCTCAATTTACTCATGGATTCTTTTACAACTCCAGTATGGTCAGCATAAAAACAACATTCTTCTCTCAGTGCAGCACAGAGGCCCCACTCCCTCATGAAGAGGAGGTCTAATCCTCGCCTGTCCTGTAAAACAACTTCAGAGAGAGAGTTTAAGGATTCCTACAGCACTGTGATGGAGGTCTCTAATGTCTTCCAGTCTTGATCTATTGCTGTTTCTAATCAGGCCATTTGTTGTGACCCATGGATCATAGCAGCTGTTCCTGTACCCACTCCTGCAGCAGCTCCTATCCTCAATAGGATGGCTATAGTAAGGGACACTGGATGCCAGCAAAATCAGGTTGTTTGTCCCCCTAGTAGACATTAAAATGATTCTGCATCATAATAAACCACCCTGGGGAGTATCTGCACCATTAAACAATAATTTACAAAGCTGTCAAATACATGGGTTGAAATGCAAGGAGTTCTGACTGTGTGGAGTTCAGTACAATTAAGGTTCCTTTAATTAGTTCCCAGGGGCAGGAGTCAGCTGTACTCTGGACTGGGGAAGTAGGCAAAGATGGAAACTGGGAAGTATGAGATGGTTGAGGGGTTCTGGTAGATCTAGGAATGGGAGGTTTTGGAGGTTTAATTCCTGGCTTGAGGGGATTGGGCCCTATTGCTGTGGGATTTTCTTCCTTTTTAAGCTGGATGGTGAACCAGTGACCAAAGTCATAACGAGGGCCATAAATATAGAATCAAATTTCCCATGTATTTCCCATAGACCATGTTGTTCTGAGGTAGCCCCTTCCTTTGGAAGTGAAAGTTATATTGAGGGGGTAACATAGACTATTCTTTCCACAGCGAGTTTTTGACACAACTTGGCTAGCGGCACATTTCTTGGGATCAATCCAGGTGTCATTTTTTCCTACCTGAATGATACTGTCTGCGGAGTTTGGGTTCAACCATGTAGCTCCCGTTTGTTCACAACCCCAAGATCTTAAATAAAAGTCACTGGGTCCTCCACAGGTTTGGGCCTGTTTGCGACTTCAGAAATCAGCTGGGCACACATAAAAATCAAGACTGGCTAGTTTACACCTGAGCTGGGGAAGATGATATCCATAATTCATGGGGTAAGGTGGTCTATGTTGCCCTGGTTTGGGTTCGAGTGGGATCTGTGTGAAGTCCTCTATGTCAGGGAGATCCCAGTCAGAGAGGCTTATGGCAAGCTGACAAATGTCCAGGTAGAGAGATGGCCACCAAGTCCATAAGAGGGCTGTATGTGAAATAGACCACACTACTTGCCCAGTAGGATTTATAGCTGCCATTGTTGCTGAACAGGCTGATGGGGATTAGGACTGCTGGTGGTCAGGGGAAGAATCCATAGCCTTACCCACACGACGGACACGCAACTTGAGAGGGTTACCAGTCTGTTCCAGTTTCCAGCCGGAGGCTGGACAGGGAGCAGGCTTGAGATGGGTGGCATGGATCCAGGAAGTGATTCCATCCACTTTCACCACTGTAAGTGTTATAAGCAGCACCTGGTATTGTCCTTTCCAGCGGCGTTCCAGGGATGATACCTGATGCCGTCTCACGTAGACGAAGACTCCCACTTGATATCGATGTGGGGTTCCCTCGTCTCCAGGCTGATAAGCACTGGCCAACTGTTTCCACAGGTATCGCTGGGTGCTGTGTTTGTTCAAGGGCTTTAAGTCTGTCAAGCAAGGGGGTGTGAAAGGAATCATTAAGTCTCAGAGTTGGGGTTAGGTCCCTTACTAAAGGAGGGGCACCATAGAGAATTTCATAAGTGGTGAGTTTACACAAAGAGGCAGAGGGTGTACTTTTTGCACGAAACAGTGCTTAAGGTAGGAGCATAGTCCAATTTTTTATGCAGGTCTCCAAGCTTAATTTCTTTAAATTCTCTTTGATGGTTCTAATCATTTTTTCTACCTGTCCTGAGCTCTGGCATCTATAAGCACAATGTAACTTCCAATTAATCTTCAGGGTCCTGGTGAATCCCTGACTTACCTGGGCAACAAATGCCAGTCCATTATTGGACCCTATTACCTTAGGCAGGCCGAACCTTGGAAAAATGTCTTCTAGTATCTTTTTGAGCACCGTCTGAGCCGTTTCTTTCTTCATGGGGAAGTCTTCAACCAATCCTGAAAGAGTATCTACAAAGACTAGGGGATATTTAAGTCCATACCTTCCTGGCTTAATTTCAGGAAAAGTCCACTTCCCAAAATTGTCCTGGTCTGGTTCCTCGTAAGCGCTTCCCTGCAGGAAGCTTGGATGGGTAAGCATTAACTAATTGGCAGACTTGACAAGCTCTAGTCACCTTCTAAGCTATTTCTTTCCTCTGTAAGTCAGTCAATAATAAATCCTTTCTTCGGTCCTTTAAGTGTGCCTATAACTTCTTTGAGCTTAAGTGGGTGAGCTAGTGTACGTCTTTGACATAAAGGTGGGCTTTTTGAAATTGTAAACTTGGCTCTGTAGGGTCCCAGAGTTCTGTATCTGTCTCCTCAGATGATAAGTTGCCT
This sequence comes from Callospermophilus lateralis, assembly GCF_048772815.1. Taxonomy (NCBI): domain Eukaryota; kingdom Metazoa; phylum Chordata; class Mammalia; order Rodentia; family Sciuridae; genus Callospermophilus; species Callospermophilus lateralis. Next base: position 9,724,010 of record NW_027515276.1, on the reverse strand, counting down.
GAATGTTCCAGTGTGGCCAAGTCTCCTGAATGTTGATCCCCCTGGTGTGGAAAAAGTTAACAGAGTCACTCCGTTTAGGGCTGCCAATTAAGATTCCTCATCTGCCCTTCTGTTTTTAACTGCAACGAGGTCGTTTCCCTTCTGGTGCCCTGGACAGTGCACTATAGCTAGTTCCTTAGTGCCCTTCACTGCTGAGAGAAGGTGGAGAATCTCAACTTTGTTCTTTATTTTTTTCCCAGTGGAGGTTATTAGCCCCCTTTGCTGGTAAATAGCCCTGTGCACATTAGCATTGCCAAATGCATAGTGGCTATCAGTGTATATGGTGGTCCTTTTGCCTGTTGCTAGTTCCAATGCTTTCGTAAGGGCAATCAGTTCTGCCATTTGGACTGATGTCTCTTCTGGGAGACCAGAGGATCAGATGACATTAGTTTTGCTAACTACTGCTGCTCCAGCCCACCACATACCATCTTGGAGGAAGCTGCTCTCTTTCGTAAACCATACGACTTCAGGGTGAGGCAGTGGCTGGATCCTTCAAGTCTCGTCCTATACTGGTTTCCTCTGCCAGTATGTGTTGACACTCATGAGCGACAGGTCCTGATGATTCTTCTGGCAGCCAGGTTGAGTGGAGCAGAAGGTCCAAGAGTTATTCTGTCTTTGCTAATCCAGAGGCTCTGGTAGTAGTTTATTCTGGAGTTTGATAGCCACCTATCTGGAGGTTGACAGATGATGCTCTCCAGGGCATGGGGGGCTATAATGGATAGCTTCTGTCCCAACGTTCATTAATGAGCATCTTTTATTAGAAGCGCTGCCGCTGCTATAGCTCTTAAGCAACGGGGCCACCCAGTAGCCACTGGGTCCAGTTTTTTTGATAAGAATGCTACCGGCCTTTTCCAAAGTCCCAAAGTCTAAGTGAACACTCCCCATGCTATTCCTTTCTTTTTCTCGATGTAGAGAGTGAAGGGTTTATCTATATCTGGGAGTGCTAAGGCCGGAGCAGATAGCAGCACCTTTTTTTGACATTATCAAAAGCTTGTTGGTGCTCAGGGGTCCATTGGAATTGGGCATTCCACTTTATCAGCGGGTATAAAGGGGCAGCCAGAGAGGCGAACCCAGGAATCCATCACCTGCAAAAGCCAGCAGTCCCAAGAAACTCTCTGAGTTGTCTCTTATTAGATGGGGGTGGTATCTGCACAATGGTTTGTTTTCTGTTCTCAGTTAGCCATCATTTGCCACCCCTAAGAGAATAACCCAGGAAGATTACTTCTTGCTGACAAATTTGGGCCTTTGGGCAGAAGCCCTATATCCAAGCCAAGCAAGCTCGGATAATAGTGCTTGGGTCCCAGACTCATAGTTTTCCTTGGTGTCCACTGCCAGTAGCAGAACATCCACATATTGGAGTAGTGTGACGTCGGGGTGTGCAGTTCTGAAGTCGTTTATGTCCCTGTGGAGGGCTTCATCAAAGAGAGTGGGGGGGGGTTTGAACCCCTGTGGGAGTCTAGTCCAGGTTACTTGGCCAGATGTTCCAGTTTCTGGGTCTATCCACTCGAAAGCAAACAGCAACTGACTGTCCTTATGTAGGGGCAAGCAGAAGTAAGCATCTTTTAAGTCCAGCACAGTGTAGCATTCCCGGTCCAGATTCAGAGTGCTAAGCAAATTATATGGATTGGGTACTGTGGGGTGAATGTCCTGCACTCTGTTGTTGATCTCTCTTAGGTCTTGAACAGGACTGTAGTCCCTAGTTACTGGCTTTCTTACTGGTAGCAGGGGGGTATTCCAGGCTGATTGACAGGGCCTTAGGACCCCAAGGGCCAATTATTTCTGAATATGGTGACTTATCCCATCCTTAGCTTCTTTGCTTAGAGGATATTGTTTAACACTGATTGGAGAGGCAGAGGCTTTTAATTCTACTACTATTGGAGGTTGTTTTATGGCTAGACCTAACCCAGCAGTTTCTGCCCAGGCATTAGGATAATCTTTTATCCATTTCTGTTGTAGTTTGCCTCTTTGATCAGTCCTAGGGGGCACGAAGTGTTTATGTTCATCTTCTACGGACATAGTCAATTCTGTGACTATGGGAGTTTTTACTGAAGGTTTTAGAACATCCACTTGGGGACCATCAGGGTTAAAGTTTACTCTAGCCCCGAGTTTGGTAAACAGATCCCTGTGCATCAATGGGGCTGGGCATTCTTGGATTACTAGGAAAGAGTGGTGGACTTTTCATTTTCCTACTTCCATAATCCTCTTAGTTGTCCATGCCCGATAAGTAGTGCCATTAGCCCCTTGAACTAGGGACCATTTATTTGATATGGGGCCCAGTGAAGCCTTAAAGGCTGATTATACTGCTCCTGTATCCACTTCAAAGTTCACTGGAGTCCCCTCCACTTCAAATGTTACCCTGAGCTCGGGGAGGGGATCCGAGTCCTGACATTCCTAGTCCTCTTCTAGAGTCAGCATGGCGGGCTGCCGTGGCTTCTTCTTTTTGGGGCACTCTTTGACTCAGTGTCCTTTTTCTCTACAGTTGGCACATTGATCTGAGGCCAGGGACAGCCTTTGGCGTGGGCCCAAGTATCCCTTTCTGACTCCCTGCTTTTTAATTTCTGGCGTATTTGCTGCTGTGAAGAAAATCTTAGCCAATGCTTTTGTCTGCCTTTTGCTCCTTTCATCCTTTTTTTGTTCCCTTTCCTTCTCTCTCCTCTGTTCCGTGTCCTCCTCAGTTTCTCTCTTATAATATACTTATATACTTATAATATATACTTATAATATATATCTTATAATATACTTTCTCAGCTTCTCTGTCTTAATCTCTTAAGGTCGTATTTTGTAACCCATCTAGACATTGTAACTTTCTCTTAATATCTTGGGCAGCCTGCTCAATAAAGGCCATTGTAACAAATGCCTTTTGGTCATCTGCCTGAGGATCAAAAGGAGTATATTTTCTATATGCTTCCATAATTCTCTCCAAAAACATAGAGGGAGACTCATTAGGCCCTTGGATAATCTCTCTTACCTTAGTTAAATTGGTCGGCTCTCTGGCGGCCACTCTGAGACCCGCTATTAGAGCCCGGTGATAAGTGGACAGATGCTTCCTACCTTCAAAGGTGTTGGGGTCCCAGTTGGGTCGGTTCATGGGCCCATAGGGATGGAGAGAGAGCATCACAGGGGCTTCTGAGTTTTCTATTATCCATCGCCGGTGGGTTCTTTTAGGTTGCCCATCTTCCTCCAGGGGAGGAGGGGTTGCTGCTGCTGTGGGGAAGTCCCCTGGAGGGCTTGGGTCTGGCCCAATTGCCTCTAGCAGTGGAGAGGCTGAGTCAGCGGGGGGAGGATCATCAGGAACTGTGTTGGGGGTTGGGGAGGGAGAGTAGACAATAAGGAGGGGGTGGAGTGTCCAGTCTTGTGACTCAGGGAGAATGGAAGGAAGAGGGAGAGGAGCGGAAAGTTTGAATGATAGGAATGTGGGGGAAGGAGTATATGGCTGTTGATCTGGGTGGCCACGTGGCCCCGGCTGAATAACAATATCTCTGAATTTTCGGATTAGAGGAAAGTGGAAGGATTCTTCTGGGGCCATCTGAATTCGAGGATGGGCCATTCTGAAGCACAGAGAGTCTGCCAGGTACAGTGTTTTACTGAAAAAGAAAGATTCTGGGCCCTTGAGCGGACATCAGTCCAATGATCAAGGGTCAGGGACAGAGAAGAGGAAGTGCTTTGTCCCATAATGGGAGTTACTCAAACAGGGACAGTGAAGACACAAACACAACACAAAGACAAACAGTAAACGTTTAACATGAGTCCAAGACAAAGATTTTAACTGAGTAACTGGAAAATATTGATGGGTTAGACAATAAAAACAGACAGTAAACTCAACATGAGTTCAGAACAATGACCAAAACTGAGTTACCGGCAAAACCTGATGGGCTGGCAAATCAAATCCTGAAGCAAAACATAACCGAGTTGAGGAAACTACTATTCCTTGAATTCCCTAGTCCTCCGGAGTGTCCCTCAGGGACGTGATCTTGGCTCTGTGACACGTCTGTCACACCATAGGAGAGAGCTAATGCTCTTCACCAACAGCCACTTTGCCACGCCCTAGCCTGAAACCCGAAACCAGAAAGAGGCACCTTATTTACCCCGAGAGGACTCCCTTGAGGTCTTCCATTCACCGCTCCCGGATATCTCACCTGGGGCCTCCAGATGAAAAGGTGCTGCGAACATCAAAGGAAAAGACAACAAAGAGGATTTCTCATGCATCAGCAAAGGGTTTATTGGGGGTCCAGAATGCTAGGCCTCAGAGCTCCCTTCAGAGGAGCAAAGAACAAAGAGCCCCGAGAACAACTTGAGCAGAGTTTATATACATTCTTTAGAGAGCTCAGGGACTTGACATACATCATAGCCTCCTTTAGGAAATCATCATGTACCACGGGAAAATGAAATAACAACTCTAAAACATGATTAGCACATTCATTGGAGGGAAAAGTTGGGGCAGGAGGTGATTGGTCAGCCCTCAGAAGGGGTATACATTTAAACTGATTGGTTGAAGCCCTGAGATGTATACGTGGTGAGATGCACGGCTTCTGGGAAGGGGTTGTTAAGTAACTAGGTGGTCAGGGAAGATTTCAACACACATCTAATGGGCAGTTCCAGGAATTGTCTTAACTGCCACAGGAATTTCAGGTTCTGAGTGCAGCTTGGAAACTTTACAAAACCTGGTTCATCACATTTCGATTTCAATTTCTTTTATTCTTTCAGAACCTTACAGTGGAAAGTGAGAGACTTCATTCACAATGACTGCTCTTTTGGCTATATTGGTTTTGGATGCACACATGGGACCATTTTTTTGATCCGTCTGTTGCTGATAATCTAAGCCACAGCCTCACACAGGGCCAAGAGCCTGATTAAGACACATCTCTTTCCAAAGCAATTACTTCTCTGAGGTCAGTTTCAGAACTCAGTCTCTGAGGAGAATCACACCAGTGTTCAAAACCAGGTGGACCCAGTCATCTCTTCCAACTGCCACACAAATGACCACAATTAAAACCAAATCACTCTCAAATGGCACTCAACTTCTTACATATATACACTCATTATACCCTTTGGCTAGAGGTTTTCATGAATGGCGCAGCCCAAGAGAGTGTCCAAAATAAGCTCCCTTGCCCCTCATTTGCCTAACCTCAGGGTGGCCTGAACACCCTTCCTGTGAACTAGGATTGATCACATAGTTCTTCCTTTAATACTGCTCTGCTTCTCCAATTTGAGGCCTACTGACTGTCAGGTTTAGATTCCTTATGTGATTTGGAGTAATTAGGAAACCAAAGCAACTTTGCAGCGCTTGAAAGAACTTATTTGACCCAAATGATCCCTATTCTCACTTGGTGGAAGTCAGGAAACTTACAGAGGAAGGCGAGAGACTTCATCCACAATGACTGATCTTTTTGCCATTTTGGTTTTGGATGCACACATTGCATCTTTCTTTAGATCCATCAGGAGCTGATAATCTAAGCCACAGCCTCACACAGAGCCACAAGGCTGATTCAGACACATACTTTTCCAAAGCAGTTAAGCAAAGAGCCACAGATGATGCCCATTCACTTCCATTTGAAAACTTTTTTCTTCAAAATTCACAAAGGGGTGGCCTGAGGCAAAGACCTTCCTGGCTTCAGGGTAACAGAACAATAAGTCAGCAAATCCCAATGCAGGGTTTCTCCACTGAGACTTTACTAGTCACAATGATATCTGAGTTTTCTGAGATGCTTGCAATTCCCTTCAGCTATCCAGTACATGGCCATGTCACAGAGCTTGGATGTGGTACATATCTTGGACAAAAAAACATGAGCCTATTCTGGAGAGTGGCCAGAATTCAGGAAGAAAACTGGAACTTAGGAAGATAGTAGGTGTTGTCCATCGAAAAGCAACCAACAGTTGCTCTACTTGCATTTTGTCATCCTCAAACCATTAGGTACCAAGAGAGACAGACTCTCTCCTTGGTAAATCCAAACAAGTAAGTCCACTGGGAATGGGACTGGGACTGGCTCTGTGTGCCTGGCTTCCTGGATCCCAAGTTCAGAGAGTTACATCACCAAAGAAGTGAGGTAGGTCAATTCCAACAGGAAGGGAATGAGGTCACTGCCTTGGCAACCACTTTGTCCTAACACTTGTTTCCAAGGGTCCCTTGAGATGGAGGCTGCCCCTACTTCCTGTGACACTTCCAGAAGTTAGAATGTTATATCAACCGTAGACACCAAGGAGAAGCTCTCCACACAGGGTTGGTTTGGTCCATCTTCTTTATATCAGTAGGAGAGAGGCTGATTCAGACACATCACTTCATCCTGAACAGGTGGTTTGCCATGGAAGATGACTTTTGCTCTCTCAGGTCCTTCATAGCTGCTACATCTTCTCTAGGGATCATTTCTCATCAAATTTTGAGGTTCTCAGCAGGTGAAAGATCCCCTACATTCCTGTATTGTAAGACCAACTCTGTCCCTGCTCTTTTGTGAAGTTAGATTGAGGGAACAGTGTATGGTTAGGGTTAATAACATATTCTATTTGGGTTAGGAAACATTCTGCGGGATGAATAATGGTATTGGGAACCTGCGATATTCACAAGAATATATAGGTGAAATATAAGTATGAAACCTGAAATCTAGGTACGATTTGAAGCCCTGAAGGGCAATGGGCCCTTTAGTGAGATACTTTGCTTTGAATTATGTTCTGAACAGATATCTCAGATAAATCGATGTGCAATGGCAAAGGACCTTGTACCTTGGATGATTAAATGTCCTAGAGAACATCCAGTCAAAAAGGAATAGTCGGCAGGATTAGGAAGGTAGTCAGTAGGTTTAGAAAAAAGAGTGAATATAGGATTTGAACGAAAGTTTCATTAGCAATAGGGTTTTGGGTAGAGAGTGAACCTAAATATGAGCACATATGAAGAGTCAGTCACAATGATGAACTGGGGAAAATATGTAGGAAAGCAGATATCAATAGAGACATTAGGAAATAAGGCAAAGTATAATGTAATAGGGTTAGACATTTTCAACATGGTTGAGGTTGAATATATAATCTTAGGAAGAAAGAAATATGTTGCCTCCAATAGGATTGACATTTGAGAGCATTAGGCAACCTGGACATGGTTGCTTTTAGTAATCAATGCTCACTTTCCATTTTGCTTTGGTGAAAGGTTAATAGGCACTTGTCACTTCCTGTTTTTCTGTATGCTTAACAAACCACTGTTGAAATCTTGAGAACTGTTTGATAATTTTGTTCCCAGGATGTGCTGTCCTCAACTGCCAAACTGCAGAATATACTCCTTCACCCGGGTGCACGCAAACCGCACACTCGCCCTGACCCATCAATATATTTCCCTTTCTGCCCTCTCCAAGAAAAGTATATAAGCTCTGTTAAAGCTGTTCTCAGGGCTCTCTGCTCTATTCAAGTGAGCTCTGAGCCCCAGCATGCTGGACCCCCAATAACCTCTTTGCTGTGGCCGAGTGAAAATGCTATACTGTTCTGTACTTAAAAGATGTTTTCTTTTGCTTGCCTCTGCATAAAGATAGTCAGTTGCTGTTTGCTTTCCAGTAGGTAGACCCAGAAACTGGAACGTCTTGTCAACTAACTTGGACTAGACTTCCACAGGGGTTCAAAAACTCCCCCACTCTCTTTGATGAAGCCCTTCACAGACATCTCTACAACTTCAGAACTACGCACCCTGAAGTCATTCTGCTTCAATATTGGATGTCCAGCTACTGGCAGCCAACACCAAAGAAAACTGTGAGTCTGAGACCCAAGCACTATTATCTGAGCTTGCTCAACTTGGGTAGAGAGCTTTGGACAAAAAGGCCCAAATTTGCAAGCAAGAAGTAATCTTCCTGGGGTATTTCCTTAGGCGAGGTAAATGATGGCTCACTGAGCCCAGAAAACAAACCGTTGTGCAGATACCACCCCCATTTAACAGGAGACAACATAGAGAGTTTCTTGGGACTGCTGGCTATAGCAGGTTATGGACCTGGGTTTGTGTTCTTAGCTGCTCCTTTATACCCGCTGTTAAATGAGAATGCCCAATTCCAATGGACCCTTGAGCACCAGCAAGCTTTTGATAACATCTAAGAACACTGACACTGAACTCCTCAACTTCACTGAGCCCAGCCTGCAATTTCAGAAAGCCCTACACTACATTAAAAATGTACATCAACTCAATCAACTTGGTTCAAAAAAACTGCCGGCATTACTGTAGGATCAAGAACAGAGTTTTAGACTAATTCACTCACAGTGAAAGGAAATAATTGAATGGGTAACAAAAGCCTGTCAGTTCTGTCAATTGGTTAATGCTTACCCTACCAAGCTTCCTGCAGGAAAGCACCTATGAGGAACCAGACCAGGACAATTCTGGGAAGTGGACGTTACTGAAATTAAGCCAGCAAGGTATGGACTTAAATATCTCCTAGTCTTTGAAGATACATTTTCAGGATGGATTGAAGCCTTTCCCACCAAAAAAAAAGAAAAGAAAACCGGCACAAATTGTGGTCAAGAAGATCCTGAAAGATATTTATCAAAGACACGTCCTGCCTAATTTAATATGGTCTGATAATTGAACAGCCTTCATGGGCCAGGTAAATCAGGGGTTAGCCAGGACCCTGGGGATTAATTGGAAGTTACATTGTGCTTATAGACCCCAGAGCTCAGGACACTTAAAAAAAATAAATAGAACCATTAAAGAGACCTTAACAAAATTAAGCTTAGAGACCGGCATAAAAGATTAGACTATGCTCCTGCCTTATGCACTGTTTCATGCAAGAAATACTCCCTTTGTTTCTTTGTGTAACCTCACCCCCTATGAAATTCTCTATGGGGCCCTTCCTACACTAAGAGACCTAACCCCGACTCTAAGACCTAAGGATCCCTTCCACACACCCTTGCTTGACATACTTTAATCTCTTGAAAGAACTCAGCTATACCTGTGGAAACAGCTGGCCACTGCCTTCCAACCTGGGGACGAGGGGAATCCACATTGATATCAAGAAAGAGACTTCCTCTACATAAGATGACATCAGGTGTCATCCCTGGAACCCCGCTGGAAAGGACCATTCCAGGTGCTACTTATAACACATACAGCAGTAAAAGTAGAGGGAATCACTTCCTGGATCCATGCCTCTCATCTCAAGCCTGTGCCATGTCCAGACTCTGGCTGAAAGCTGGAAAAGACTGTTAACCCTTTCAAATTGCATATTCACCACGTGGGTAAGGCTATAGACTCTCTCCTTGGCCACCCGTAGTGCTAACGCTCATCAGTTCCTTCAGCAGCGATGGCTGATCACAAATACTACTAGACAAGAAGTATGGCCTATCTTGCATACAGCCCCCTTAGGGACCTGGTGGCCATCTCTCCACCCAGACATTTGTCAGCTGGCTATAGGTCTTTCCTATTAGGATATCCCTGATGAAGAGGATCTCACTAAAATTCCATTAAATCCTTTCCGTACCATAGATAATGGAAACAAACATTATGGTTGTAGGGACAGGCAAGCCAGATGCAGGTTGGCTAGCCTATATTAGTATGTTTGCCAGGCAGACTATCAAAGCCACAAACCGCCACGGCTGTGTGGGGGAAAAGCCGACTTCTTCTGTAAGTCATGGGGATTTGAGCATACAGGGGCTGCCTGGTGGAACCCAAAATCCTCATCAAATTCAGTACACAGCATTGGCCATATTACCACTTAGAAAACCCAAACTGATGGCCAACAGAGGAGTCTCTAGATCCTCAAATTCTGTGTGACCTTTTTAACTTCTGCAAGTGCTCAAAAGGGTGAAAGGAAATTCCCCTATGTGAAGACCTTTTTCCTCTTTCGCTCACATCCTGAACTATGCTTCTCCAATAGTTCCTCAAACTCAGCCTTCTGCTCCAGACTCTCTGCTGTCAGTCCCACCTCAGCAAACCTGATTTCTCTTCTCCAATTACTAGATCAAAAACCGAAACCTCCGCCGGTTCTCAGAGCATTGCCCTCTTGCTGAGGTAGCAGGTACTGAGGTACCCATCCATCCACTCACTTCTCTCTTTTCCTGTCAGTGCCCACACCGGGTCCCACCAGGTCCTCTTACCACTTAACCCAAAGCTCAAACCAGCTTAGGAGAGCCCTCAGACCCCTATCGAAGATGTAATGAAAATGGCCTTTAAAGTTGCTTTGTCATCACTGAAAACAGGTTACTAAGAATTTAAAGTCCCTCACAGGCTTTTTGGTATACTCACTCCCGTCTTCCTTTCTGCTCTACCGATTCTACTGCTCAATTTATGTTGCTAGGAAAATCCCAAACCCCTTTCCCATTATTCCTTTACATCTCTCCTTCCTTATTCTCAGATCCACGGAGCAGCTCTCACCCCCCGCATTCCCCGTCTTCCCCCTCTGTACCAGGCCCACAGAAAAATCTTCACTGAACTTCTCCAGAAGTCTTCACCATGGCTGACTTTAGGACTTTCAGCAAAAGAGTCTCTATAAATGAGTTCAGTGTAGATTAACTTCCTCTTTTTCTGTTGCCCTGTTCTACTTGGCTACTGGCTGGAAAAATCAGCACTCCTAAGCTAGACACCCCCTTAATAGTTTTTCACAGAATATGTTAACAAGGCCTCTGGCCTTGAGCTGGGGCTTCACAGAGATGGCTACATTTCTAAGATAAAAATTTACAAACTGGGTTCCATGGTAACAGTTGGCAGGGGGATAAAAGAAAAGGAAAAAAAAAGCTCTCTGCCTCCCAGGTGTCCTTGAAAAGTTAACTTGCCCACAATAAAGGAAAAAAACAGAAAAAAAAGCTTCTTTTTGTGAATTTCTGCAGACTGTGAACTTCTGAGTCCCTTCTCTTTCATGTTGGGTACAAAATTCTGAAACTACCTAAACTTGGGGTTCAGGATGTTAATTGATTACAACAGAAGCAATGCCCTCTGAATCCGGTTGCAACCAAATAGGACTGTTTCCCTGTCTTTGGTGCTATCTTAAGTGCCGTGCCTTGTCCGTCCCTACAACAGTATAATTCTATATACTTATACATTGTTCATGTTTTCATGAAATGGTCAACAGATGTGATTAATTGTGTAATGGTGAAGATGTCTCCCAGATTGCTCTATAATGACCCAGGTTCATTTGAAGTTCAAACACGGGGGCATACAACCCGGTTCCACTGGGAACATATATCCCTCACTTTAGCCATCATATTAGGAATTGGAGTTGCGGCAGTGGTAGTCACAGGAACCACTGCCCTGCTCCATGGTACACAACAAATGACCCAAATAGAAGCAGCAAGAGACCAAAACTTAAAGATAATAGAAACCTCCATCACAGCTTTGCAGGAATCTTTAACATGTCTCTCTGAAGTTGTTTTACACACCAGTTGAGAGTTGGAACTCCTCTTCATGAGAGAAGGGGGCCTTTGTGCTGCATTGATGTAAGAATGTTGTTTTGATGCCGACCATACTGAGGTTGTAAAAAAAACCTTTGAGTAAAATAAAAGGATGCCTTGAAAAGCGTCAACGAGAGAGAGAGGCCCAAAAAGGGTGGTTTGAGTCTTGGTTCACACAGTCCCCCTGCTTATCTACGCTTTTATCAGCCCTGGCCTGTCCAATAATAATCCTCATATTATTGCTAACTATAAAACCCTGTTTGCTCAACCATGTAATTTCTTTTCTCCAAGCTCAAATTGGATAAGGTAAACTTATGGTAATACCCCACTAGCAGACATAGAATGTGACACGTCCCAATAATCACTTTTATGATTAAAAGTAGCAAGAAGAAGAAGTGGGGAATGAAAGGTTAATAAAAAAGGTACTTGTAACTTCCTGTTTTTCTGTATGCTTAACAAAACACTGTTGAAATATTGAGAACTGTTTGTAATCTTGTTCCCAGATTGTGCTGTCCCCAACTGCCAAATTGCAGAATGTATTCCCTCACCCAGTTTCACACTAACCACCCACTCGCTCTGACCCATCAATAAATTTCCATCCCTGCCCTCTCCAAGGAAAGTATATAAGCTCTGCTTAAGCTGTTCTCAGGGCTCTCTGCTCTATTCATGTGAGCTCTGAGCCCCAGCTTGCTGGACCCCCAATTAACCCCTTGCTTTTGCATGAGACACTATCTTGGTGATCTTTTCCACCGACGCTTGCAGGAACATTACTTGGATGTTTGAATGTAGAAGAGAAAATCCAGTCATAAACGGATAGTCGGTAAGATTAAGAAGATAGTCGGTAGGTTTAGGAAGAAGAGTGAGTATAGGATTTGGAAAACAATATCTTTAGCAATAGGGGTTCGGTTAGAGAGTGAATGTAAATGTCAGCACATGTGAACAGTCACAATAACGAAGTGGGAAAAATATGTAGGAAAGCAGATATCAATAAAGACATTACGAAATCAGGCAAAGTATAAAGTGCGTGATGCGATTAGACATTTTCAACAGAATTGAGTTAGAATATATAATCTTAAGAAGAAACAAATATGTAGTCACCAATAGGATTGACATTTGAGAGCATTAGGCAACTTTCACATTGATGTTTTTTGTAATCCATGCTCACTTTCCATTTAGGCTTTGGTACAATCAAAAGTGTGACCTTTACATTTGTCTCCAGAATACTACTGTGATAAAATGTATATGTAGATGTGGTGACATGAGTGTTTCTTCCACCATTTCTGGGAGCAATATTTTGAAGACATATAAATGGGTATTGGGGGTACAAAGAGGTGTACACTGTGTCATTGAATATAGAGATAATGCATGAACAGACCATAAGTGAATAAATAATATAACTGGTTCCACATTAAATAACGGATCGAATAGATATCTGAAAATATATAAGAAATCTTATATTGATATACAATCATTCATTCCAACCAATGATACATCTAATATTAATATTAGGGTTACGGTTTATCATGAAGATATGTTAGTTTTGCTACAAAAGTGATTATGGAAATCGAAAATAATGTGTTTGGAAAGAGTCAGTCATAATGCTGGCAATATGTAAACAAGGCCTCTGGCCTTGAGCTGGGGCTTCACAGAGATGGCTACATTTCTAAGATAAAGAAGTTACCAACTGGGCTCCATGGTAACATCTGGCTGAGAGAAAAAAAAGAGAAGAAAATAGCTCTGCCCCATTCCCGGTATCCTTAAAATGTTAACTTGCTCAGAACAGAGAAAAAAAAAAAACAGAAACAAAAACTGCTTTTTTTAAACTTCTGCAGATTGTGAACTTCTGAGCCCCTCCCATCCATATTGGGTACAAAATTCTGAAACAATTTAAACTTGGGGTGCAGGGGATTAAATGATTACAACAGAAGCAATGCCCTCTAAATCTGGTTGCAACCAAATAGGACTGTTTCCGTGTCTTCGGTGCTATCTTAGTTGCCTTACCTTGCCTTGTCCATCCCTTTTCTCATGAAAAGACCAGTCGAGAAACATGGAGGAATGCATGTGCTCTGAAGCAGGAAATGATTGATAGTGAAACAAATGCCTATTAATTTTCTAACTTGTGGATGAAATATATATCCTATGATGTGCATAAATTGAAGAAATAGTAATCTACCAGTGTTGAATAAAAATGAACGTCAAAATACACATTATGTCCGATTGGAATCTACTTGCATTGATGTTAAACTGGGTCAGGTACTGTAGAAATATTAGGATTTGTGTGCACCATTCACTCAAGTTACTTTTCAGTATAGGAAAGAAATATGTTTTTATGGTTAATGAATATTTCTAAGAATAATCTTTGGAAAGTTGATTATAAATTTATGTATATGAATATGAATGAATTTTGTGAGTGTAAAATAAGACACATATTTCATATTTTGAAAAATCTGGAGAGTGTATATATATATATATATATATATATATATATATATATATATATATGTGTGTGTGTGTGTGTGTGTGTGTGGGTGTGTGTGTGTGTGTGTGACTAAAGTCACGGTGGCCTGGACACCCTTCTTGTGAACCAGGAATGATCAAATAAGTCTGGCATTAATACTTTTCCACTTCTCCAATTTGAGGCCTTCTGACTTTGGCGTTTAGATTCTTTATGTGAAATGGAGTCAAGAAAAAACCGAAGCACTTATGGATTTGCCTCTGCATGGTTTTGAAGAATTCATTTGACCCAAAGGATCCCTATTCCCCTTGATGGAGGTCAGGAACTTTACAGAGAAATGCGAGAGACTTCATCTACAATGACTGCGAATTTTTGCCGTTTTGATTTTGTACGCACACATGGGATCTTTCTTTACATCCATCAGGTGTTGGTAATCTAAGCCACAGCCTCACACAGGGCCAAGAGACTGATTCAGACACATCCCTTTCCAAAGCAGTTAAGCAAAGAGCCACAGGTGATGCCCACTCATTTCCATTTGAAAACTGGTTTCTTCAGGCTTCAGAAAGGGGTGGTGTGAGGCAAAGCTCTTCCTGACATTCAGGGCAAAAGAACAATAGGTAAGCAAAAGGTCCATAGCAGGGTTCCTCCACTGAGACTTTACTGGTCACACTGATATCTGAGTTTTCTGAGATGCTCGCCATTCCCTTCAGCTATCCAGTACATGGCCATATCACAGAGCTTGGAGGTGGTAAATATCTTGGACACAAAACCATGAGCCTATTCTTGAGTGTAGCCAGAATTCAGGAAGAAAATGGGAACTTAGGAAGTTTGTAGGTGTTGCCCTTCGATAATGCAAGCCACAATCCATTCATAAATTGGGCAGGATTGATGCTGGGAAGCTTTCTACTAGACAGGACACATCCATTGATGCATTCTCTTTTCTAATGTCTACAACAACAGACACATTGGGATACACAGACATAGAAACACTTGCCTTGTCAAACGACTTACTAGAAACAGTTCACTCCAAACCAAACAAACCGCCTTTTTTACCTTTTCTCAGAACATGAGATAAAACCACAAACACACAACAAAAACCACAAAGGCAACGCCTTCCCCCAAGTAGGTCTGTGACTATTCGGAGTGTACTCTCACTGGTGAGCCTTACTATGTACCTCCAAAATGGCCTGTCCTGTCTCAGATCTGGTCTCTTTGGCCAACTCTGTGAAATTGTCAGAAGCCCGTGGTGAGCCACTACTTGCTTTCTATGGAAAGGCCAGTCTTCAAAGCTTTCCTGGCATTTGGCCATCTTCACATCAATAGATACCAAGAAAGACTGACTCTGTCCTTACAAAATCCAAACAAATGAGCCCACTGGGACTGGGACTAGGACTGGCTCTGGGTGCCTGGAATCCTGGATCGCAAGTTCAGAGAGTTCCATCACCAAGGAATAGAGATGAGGTCACTTCCTTCAGGAACTGAATGAGGTCACTGCCTTTGCAACCACTTTTTCCTAACAGTTGCTTCCAAGGGTCCCATGAGATAGATGCTGCCCCTATTTCCCGTGACCCTCTCACCAGTTAGAATAATATATCACCCATAGGCACCCGTGAACAGCTCTGCACACAGGCCTGGATTGGTCCATCTTCTGTCCATTAGGAACAGAGACACTCAGTCAGACACAACCCCTCTCCAGACAGGGTTGTTTTCCATGGAAGATGACTTTTGCTCTCTCAGGTCCTTAATAGCTGCCTACATCTTCTCCAGGGATTATTTCTGCATGGACCTTTGAGGTTTTCAGCAGGTGGTATATCCCCTACATTCCTATATTGTAAGACCAAAACTTTCCCTGCTCTTTTATAAAGTTAGAATGAGGGAATAGTATATGGTTTGGGTTAATTACATGTTCGATTTGGGTTAGGAATCATTTTGCTGGTTGAATAATGGTATTGGAAATCTGTGATATTTATAAAAATTTAGAGGTGAAATATATGTATGAAAACAGAAATCTAAGTAATATTTGAAGCCCAGAAACGGATTGGGCCCTTGATTGGGAGACTTAGCTTTGAATTATGTCCTGCACAGATGTCTCAGATAAATCAATACACAATGGCATCGGACCTTGTACCTTGAATGATTGAATGTTGAAGAGAACATCCATTCGAAAAAGGATAGTCAGTAGGATTTGGGAGATAGTTGGTAGATTCAGAAAGAAGAGTGAGTATAGGATTTGGACCAAAAGTTATTTAGCAATTGGGTTTCAGGTAGAGAGTGAATGTAAATGTCAGCACAAATGAACAGTCAAAATGATGAACTGGGAATTTATGAAGGAAAGCCGATATCAATAGAGACATTAGGATATCAGGCAAAGTAAAGTGAGTGATAGGATTAGACATTTTCAACAGGGTTGAGTTTGAATATATAATCTTAGAAAGAAACAAATATGTAGTCAACAATTGGATTGACATTTGAGAGAATTAGGCAACCTGGACATGGATGTTTTTAGAAATCCATGCTCACTTTAAATTTAGGCTTTGGTACAATCATAAGTGTGACCTTTGCTTTATTTTCCAGAATATTACTGTGATAAAATGTATATGTAGATCAGGTGACATGAGTATTTCTTCCACCATTTCTGGGAACAATATTTTGAAGACGTATAAATGAGTATTGGGGGTAGAAAGTTGTGTAGTATCTGTCTAAGAATATAGAGATAATGCAAGAATAGACCATACTGTGAATAAATAATATAATTGGTCCGCTTTAAATAATGGATTGAGTTGATATCTGAAAATATACAGAAAATCTAATGTTGATACAAAATCATTCATTCCAACCAGTTATACTTCTAATGGTAATATTAAGGTGATATTTCATCATGAAGAGTGTGTGAGTTATGCTTCAAAAGTGATTATGGAAATCGAAAATAATGTGTTTAGAAAGAAGTCTTGTTAAAAAACATGGAGGAATACATGTGTTCTGAAGAACGAAGTTATTGAAAGTGAAACAAATGCCAATAAATTTGCTAACTTGTGTATGAAATATATATCTTATGATGTGCATAAACTGAAGAAATAGTAATGTACAAGTGTTGACTAAAAATGAACATCAAAATACACATCACGTTCCATAATTATCTACTTGCATTGGTGTTAAACTGGGTCAGTTACTGTAGAAATATTAGGATTCGTATGCACCATTCACAGAAGTTAGTTTTTATTTCTAGGAAACAAATATGTATTTCAGGTGGATGAATATTTCTGAGAATAATCTTTTGAATATTTGATTATAAATCCACATACATGAATACGAATAAATTTAGGGAGTGTACATTGAGACCCATATATTTCATATTTTGAAAAACTTGGAGAGTGTACACACACACACACACACACACACACACACACAGACATTAAAAAGTAGCAATATATATGGAAATCGAAATTCATCATGAAATGTATATCATCCACTGATCCAAAAATATTCATTATACTGAACATGATTTTATTTATCATGTTGTTCATCTATGAAGCTCACCCATAGGTTGAATTTTCAGTTCCAACTGTGTTTAGGTGGAGTGATCTCTTCTCCCAATTTGTATCTGCAAAGTCAGCCACCTCACAAGAATGTACATGTGATAACAGGTATGATTCAATATGTGCATATGAAATAACATGTGCTGAATTGGCTACAGAGAAAGGCAGAGAGGAATTCATCTATTTGTTAACTTTAAAAACACATGGAGAACTATTTCAACAAAATATTGACTAGATTTATAAGTCCTACCCTGTATAATGCAAAAGGCAAGTCCAGCAATACACTATGTCTCGTCTAAACTGCTTGTATTTCTATTCGGTTTGGGTTATTTTTCTCCATCATATTAGAATTAGTAGTCAGAGTCTAGTAGGGTATGCGTTAGTGTCAGGCATTCAGCATTTTGAATTGAAAATAGGAAAATGAATCCAATGTGTATGTAAATATGTGCTTCACAAAAATCTTCCCACTCTAATCCAGAACAATGCCTTGACTTTAACCTTCACTCCAAGTAAAATACAATTAGAGTGGACGAGTTAGAAAATCTGTGAATACATATCTGGAATGTAATATGCTCAAGAGTTCACAACCTTGAAGGTGGTAGAGGAGTTTCCAAAAGTAAGGGACAGGTAAATACTCCACAAAAATGAAGCTCTTCTGGACTAAAGACTTCTGGTGAAACTGCCTCTGAGTTTGGGCACTTGAAATATTTGTTGTTGTCAGGAGTTTTAGCTTTTTTTGTAGAGAGACCATCAAAGCTAGGTATGTATCTAAGTGACCTGGAGGACATGGTTTCTTATTTTCTAATGAACATGAGGCAGCAGTGCTGAATTCTCTCTTTGTAGGTAAACTGTGGCCACTGCGGGCAAACTCTTTCCGTGTTGACAGTAAAGCCATCTGGCCATCCTCCACTTGTCGATGTGTTTCTTGCTGCTGCAATGTGAGTTTGGTATTTGCTTCACAAAATACAAGGAGTTAAACTGGGACACAGTGCTAAAGGGAGTTCTGTCACGTGTGGTGTGTCAGGTTCTGCAGGATAATGAACCAACCAGGCTTCAATCCCACATAGCTTGCATCCTTAACCATAGCAATCTGATTCTGAACATTGCCCTGAAAACTCTCCACATAACAAGATGCCTTACATAGAAGGGTCTGCTGGGTGCACCATGTCAGTCACAAGCCATTTGGAAGCCAATGGCAGATCCACATTGCCCCACCACAGATATTTTATCACACAACTGCACACGACTTTTCTAGGCCCATTTCACATCAGGCTCCAACTTACTGGCATCTCTGTTCTACACCATTTTCATGGTCATGGGAATTTCAAAAATTTCATGGTATTTATCTAGCCATTTTACAAGAATGATGTTGGAGGCACTGTGTGTTTAACTTCATTCAGGAACATTTAAATGGTGAGGAAGCTCATTTCAATGAAAGCTCTGGAGAAATCTCACAGGCAAGGCTTCCAAAGAGTGGCCAAAATTTCACAGGAAGCCAGACCTATTGCTGTCTACAATGTGAGGTACATGTGTGTTTTGACTCTCAACTATGGCTGCCATGAATAAAATATCTTTCAGAATAAAACCATGTGATATCCTGGATTAGATTCCCAGTGCTCTGTGGAAAGCAAACCTGGGCCTAGATCTCGGTTTCCAAGGGCGACTCTCATGCGTGACCAACTAAAATCCCAACATATTTCATGATAACACTTCTCTAAGTCAGCTCTAGAACTCAGACTCTAAGGGGAATCACACCAGAGTTCAGCCCAGGTATACCCAGTCATATCTTCCAACTACCACACAAATGACCACAATTAAAACCAAAACACTCCCACATGGTCCTCATTTTCGTCCATATATACACTCTCATACTACGCTCTGTCTGGAGGTTTCCATGAGTGGCGAAGTCCAAGACAGTGTCCAAAATAAGCTTTCTTGCCCTTCATTGCCTTAAGTCATGGTGGCCTGGACACCCTTCCTGTGAACCAGGTGTGATCAAATAGGCCTGCCCTTAATACACCTCTGCTTCTCCAATTTGAGGCCTACTGACTGTCAGGTATAGATATTTTTATGTGAATTGGAGTCATGAGAAAACCCAAGAACTTATGTGCTAGACTCTCCAGGGCTTTGAAGAACTCATTTGACACAAAGGATGCGTATTCTCACTTGATGGAGTTTAGTAGACTTACAAAGGAAGGCAAGAGACTTCATCCACAGGGACTGCTCTTTTGGCCATTTTGGGTATGGATTCACACATGGAATGATCCATCAGGTGATGAGAATCTAAGCCACAACCTCACACAGGTCCAAGAGGCTGATTCAGACACATTATCAGGATCAATCACTTGATTTTTTCCTCTGTCTAACTAGCTAGAGAGATCTTCTCTTTTATTTGAATTTTTATCTCTGTCTGACTAGCTCGAGAGAACTTCTCTTTTACTTGAATATTTCTACTATAACTATAATACAACCCAAGAAGATAAAATTATTACTCCATATACTATGAATCAAATTGATGATTTAGATAATTAGTTAAATACTTGGGCAATAATCATGTGCAAATCTAATGTTTCATTTGATAACCACTTACCATCTAATCCTTTATTGTCTTTTTGGTCATCACATCATGTAATTTTTCCAAAAATGACAAGAAAAACACCTATTAAAAATGCTACAAATATATTCACTGATGGGTCAAATAATGGTACAGCAGTAATATTTACACCTGATCAAACTTTTACATTTTTAGTACCCAAAAAATTAGCTCAAAATGTAGAGCTTAATGCAGTATTACAAGCTTTTGTGATGCTTAAAGCATCTGTAATTAATTTATTTTCCGATAATCAGTATATAGTTAGTGCTATAGTATCACTTGAAGATGGAAGAAGGATTTCCCCTTCCTCTACTATTTTCTCTTTGCTTTCGACTATACAAAGTCTAATCTGGGACAGGAAAGATCCGTTTTTTATAGGATATTTCAGGACACATACAGGATTGCCTGGAGCCCTTAGTTTGGGCAATTATTTAGCAGATAAAACAACACATGACATTCATACATATTTTCTATACACTAGAAGAAGCTACAAATTTTCATAAAAAGTTCCATGTCAATGCTAATACTTTACAAAAGCGTTTCAAAGTAACTAAGGAACAAGCTAGACAAATAATAAAACAATGTCAAAATTGTGTGACCTTTTTACCACAAGTTAATCTTGGAGTCAATCCTAGAGGATTGATACCTAACCATATTTGGCAGATGAACGTCACAAACTTGCCAGAATTTGGAAAATTAAAATATTTGCATGTTACAGTTGATACTTCTTCTGGATTTTTGATGGGCTCCCTTCTTGCTGGAGAAAAAAAACTAAAGATGTTATAGCTCATTGCTTACAAAATTTTGCCACTGTGGGCGTTCCAAAAGAGTTAAAAACAGATAATGCCCCTGCTTATACTTCTACTTCTTTTAAACAATTTTGCTCATCATTTGGCATTACTCATATAACAGGAATCCCATACAATCCACAGGGAGAAGGCATAGTTGAAAGAGCACATGAAACTATTAAAACGTACATATTAAAGCAAAAAGAACAAATTGGGAAGGGGTATATATTCCCCAAAGGTAAACTTAAAATAACCCTTTTACTCTAAACTTTTTAAATTTGGGTTCATCAGGGCTTAGTGCTGCAGAAAGGCATATATGTCCAAAAAATGTACATAAGCCCAAGGTACTTTGGAAGGATATTCTAACAGGACAATGGAAAGGTCCTGACCAAGTAATTGTCTGGAGTCCGGCGTCTGTTTTTGTGTTTCCACAGGGAGAACAGTAGACAATTTGGATTCCAGAGAGATTAACTAAAGAGATTTCTACAGACCAAAAATAAGATGATTTGGCTCAAATCAATAAGAGCTGATATGCAGAACTCCAGTTTGGCTGTTCTTACATCTGTGACAGAACCAGAATGTTTTTTTCAAATCTATTTTATTATTCCCCTTTCTCATATCATGAAGTTTTATTTTGTTTTTTTTAGCTCATACAGAACTAGGTTAATGTTTTGCTGATCAGTTCTATTTTTGGACAATAGAGTTTTTAGACATTGCAATGGAGATTTCACCTGTAAAAAGTCATAAGGCCTTTAATATTATGTCATGTGTTGTATGTATTATATTATGTGTGCACTTGTGTTTTGTGTTATATGTTTGATTTCACATCTTTTCTGTGTTGACTATATTCTTTTCAAGTAGATATACTTTGTCTTCATTATCTGATGTTCTGACTTCTACTTGATCTAGTCTGTTTGTAATATTCTCATTAGCGCTTTTAATCTGATTTACGGTTTCTTGCATTTCTATGATTACAACTTGATTATTTTTTAACACCTCTATCTCCTGATAAAGCTCATTCTTTGCGGATTTAATTTGTGTGGTTAGTTCCTCTTCAAAATATACTTTCAATGCTTGGATTTGCTGTCTCATGTCTTCTCTAATATTCCGTTCCCTCTGAATTAGGAATGCCTTGATTTCTTTCCCTGTCCATATTTCTGATTCTTCTAGGTCCTCCTGTATATTTAGATTGTCCTGCATTGTTTGTAACCCCTTTTTTCCTTGTTTTTTCATATTGTTCACGTTGCTTTCCAGCTCTGTTTGACTGCTTTGTAACTGCTTTCTCCTATACATTTGTTTTGGCTTTGTATATCTCTGTTGTCTCTCTTTTGTGGTGGAAGATTATGCCTAAAAATTTTGGGCTTTGTTGTACTTTAAAGCTGATTCATTCAATTCATATAAGGCTTCTAGGTTCTGTATGCATATAATGATTTGCTGTTTGTTCTTAGGACTATATGTTAAGGTTGGGTGCTCTGGTGGTACAATGGTTAGTATGTCTCGGCTACTTTAGAAGATTGCTCCACTGAAGGTGGATACTACCAGGCAATTGGATCAGGGTGTTGGTAGTAGCTAGGTATTTAGGAGTCTTATAGACAGCCTCGAGACATTCACCTATTTGCATTTAGACAATTACACACAATGGAAGATGTAATGCTTGGAATGAGAGTTGGGGGGTAGGAGAATGAAGGTGCTCTTAAAAAGAAAAAAAGGATAGAGGGAGAGATAGATTAGAGGGGAATGAAAAGAACAATAAAACTTGAAATGGGATAGAAAGAGAGAAGGAAAAGTGGGGAAAGGAACAGGGAGAGAAGAAGGAGAGAAAAAAATATCAACAACAGCAACAACAACAACAAAAAAATTAAAGTCTTAGAGATCCACCTTCTTCTCTTCCAGTAGGCGGAGCTGTGCCTTCCAAGCGGAGTGTCTGCTCTCTACCTGCCGATAGCTATCCCTGTAGGGCGTCTTCTGGGGGTCTCTCAGACTTGTCAGTCCAGAGCCATTTCACTTCTCCAGCTCTTAACCCCCTTCCTCCTGTCAGCCTGCCAGCCAGGTCCTGTTCCCCAGAAGTGATTCTCCAGAGATCTAGTTACACTTGCAGCCCCACCGAGTGCCCCTTTTAAGCCTCAGTGCTGTGGTAAACTGGCGGATAAGACCTTAGGGGTCACCACTGGTGATATGGGGGCCTTGGGTTCTGGGCTCCCCTCTGCTTCCCTACGGACACGACCCCTGAGAAGTCAATGAAGTTTCCTGGCTGCTTGTATCAGTATGGGGAGTCACACACCTGCTAAAGTGGATTTTGCTGGGAAGGAATTTCGCCGGCCGAACTCCGATGATGTCACCTCTCTGCTATGGTGGGCCCCAGGCTTCTTGCCGGATTGACCGAGGGGAGGGGTGGGACTGGTCCGGCCCGGTTCACCTCAGCTCCTGGCACGTGGAGGCTTGGCTAAAGACTTCTTCCTGCCAAGCTGTGTCTCGGCGTCTAGCAGGACCCAGTCACTTTGGCTGCGGGCCGGTGGACGGATCTGCAGCTGTGCCCGCGGTGCGCAGACTGTGGCTGGTGAATCTCGAACTCTGCGTCTAGTGGCAGGGTCCCACTCGTCCGGGTCACACAGACGCTTCAAAAAAATTCTTGTAGCTCCCGGGCAGTCTCCCTTCAGTGGAATTTTGCTAGGAGAATCTCCGTTGGTAGAATCCAAGAGTTATCCTTGCGACTTTATGACCCCATCACTGGGAGTGCATTAAAAGCGCAGCCTCTCTGCCCGCCGCCATGTTGTATCCACCTTTTCTTTTCATTATATTTAATAATTCTTTTCTAGACAATGTAAATTGTTAAGAAAATTGTTTTCTTTTAGTGCCTTTTGGAATGTTAAATAATTCTTTCTTTAGGCATTGTTGCCAGAATTTCTATCTTCATCCCAGTGCATGTGAAGTCAAAGATAAAACCAATCTACAGCTTCTGCAATAGCCATCACTGAACTGCTTGTAGAACTTGCCTGGACTATGTATCACTTGTATGCATTGTGAACTCACCTGCCTGCATTGTGAACTATCTGTTGGTGCAGTGACGTGTGGTAGTGTTGGGGTATTTCTCTGATGATGTCATCGGTGGTACAATTTTTTCAAAAAGAGCCATCAATTGCCTTGGTGTATCTTCCTCCCTTCTGCTTGTCATGGTTGTTCAGCTAAAATTAGGGGGCCAACAGAGATGAGGCAAAGAGCCTCACCCGCCCGCTGGTACAAAGACCTCTCCACAGGTGTGGATGTATACTGGACCTGTAGTCAGTGACGCGTAAGATCCAATTACAATGGTACCAATCTAAGACAGGAGGCTGACACCTTGAGGTCAGGTCATTCGATAATGGGTAAGAACCATATGTACTATTGGACAACCTAAGGCAGGCATGGTCCCTAAGCCACATGCTTGTTGTTTAAACAGAGAGGGTTAGATGTTGAGAGCCACAGCCCAAGGGGCCAAAGCAAACTTTCAGACTGCCAGCTGATGGTTGGCTCACAGCGGCCCCAGCAACATCTAGCTGATTGGCTCCTCTGTGGTGATGCCCATTGGGCTGTTTCCCCACCCTTTCAAATTATGGAGCTGCTTTTTGGGGGACTTTTTTGGCTCTGCTCAAACAACCCAGCCAATCGACCTCAAGAGCAGGAGGAGAGGGGAGGTTGAGAGCTTGTGGGAAGCCGGTGGTGGCAGTTGTGCTCTGAGTGTTTTTCCCGAGGAGCTATTTTTTGGCGTGTGTGGTTCTAAAAATAAAGTTAGCTTTTGACAAGTGGCTCCTGAATTGTGCCCAGCCAGACTGTGGCAATCCTAAATTGATGGAGCAAAATAACCAAAACAGAATAGAAATACAAGCAGTTCAGAGGAGGCATGGTGTATAGCTGGACTTACCTTTTGTATGATAAAGGGTAGGTGTTATAAATCAAGTCAATATTAAATTGAAGTAGTTCTCCATGTGTTTTAAAGATAACAAATCCGTGAATTCCTGTCGCCCTTTATCTGTATCCTATTCAGCACATGTATTTTTGTATGCACATATAGAATCCTACCTGGTATCACATGTACACTTTTGTGAGGTGGCTGACTTGGCAGATACAAATTGTCAAAAGAGATCACTCCTCCTGAACGTTGTTGGAACTGAAAATTAAAACTACGGGTGAGCTTCCTAGTTGAACAAGATAATACATAAATCCATGTTCAGTAAAATGAATATTTTTGGATCTGTGAAAGATATATATTTCATAATAAATTTCGATTGGCATATATATCGCTACCTTTTAATGTCTGTGCGTGCGTGTGTGTGTGTGTGTGTGTGTGTGTGTGTGTATATATATATATATATATATATATATATATATATATATACACACTCTCCAGATTTTTCAGAATATAAAATATATGTGTCTTATTATACAATCCCTAAATGCATTCATATTCATGTATGTGGATTTATAATCAAATGTTCACAAAATTATTCTCAGAAATATTCATCCACCTCAAATACATATTGTTTCCTAGTACTGAAATCTAAATTCAGTGAATGGTGCATAGAAGTCCTAATTTTTCTACAGTATCTGACCCACTTAACATCAATGCAAGTAGATTACTATGGTACATGATGTGTATTATGACATTCATTTTTATTCAACAATGTTACATGACTATTTCTTCAGTTTATGCACATCATAGGATATATATTTCATTCACAAGTTTTCAAATTTATAGGCATTTGTTTCACTTTCTATCACTTCCTGCTTCAGTACACATGTATTCCTCCATGTTTTTTGACTGGTCTTTTCATGAGACTACTTTTCATTTTAGATTTCAATAATCGCTTTTGAAGCAAACCTCACACACTCTTCATGACAAACCATAACCTTAATATTACCATTAGATCTATAAATGGTTGTAATGAATGTATGTATATCAATATAAGATTTCCTGTATATTTTCAGATATCAATTCAATCCATAATTTAAAGTTAGAACCAGTTATATTATTTATTCACAGTATGGTCAATTCATTCATTTTATCTATATTTGTAGACACAGGGTAGACCTATTTGTACACCCAATACTAATTTATACATCTTCAAAATATTGACCACAGAATTGGTGGAAGAAATACTCATGTCACCTGATCTACATATACACTTTATCACAGTAATATTCCGGACACAAAATGCAAAGTTCACACTTATGATTGTACCAAAACCTAAATGGAAAGTGAGCATGGATTACTAAAAACATCCAAGTCCAGATTGCCTAATGCTCTCAAATGTTAATCCTATTGGTGCTAAATATTTGTTTTTTTCTAAGATTGTATATTCAACATCTACCATGTTGAAAATGTCTAATCCTATCAATCAATTTATACTTTGCCTGATTTTTTCATGTCTCTATTGATATCTGCTTCCCTATATATTTTCCCCAGTTAATCATTGTGACTGACTCATCACATGTTCTGACATTTACATTCATTCTCTACGAGAAACCCTATTGCTAAAGAACTTTTGGACCAAATCCTATACTCACTCTTCTTCCTAAACCTACTGACTATCTTTCCAATCCTACCGACTACCCTTTTTAAGTGGATGTTTTCTTCTACATTCAATCATCCAATTTACAAGGTCCTATGCCATTGTTTATCGATTTATCTGAGACATCTGTGCAGAAGGTATTTCAAAGCTAAGTATCCCAATCAAGGACCCAATGCTCTTCTGGGCTTCAAATCTTACCTAGACTTCTGTATTCATATTTATATTTCACCTGTATATTCTTGTAAATATCACAGGTTCCCAATGCCATTATTCATCATGCAGAATAATTCCTAACCCAAATCGAACCTGTTATTACCCTAACCATACACTGTTCCCTCAATCTAACTTTACAGAAAAGCAGGGACAGAGTTGGTCTTACAATCAGGAGTGTAGGGGATCTTCCACCTGCTGAGAACCTCAAAGGTCAATACAGAAATGATCCATGGAGAAGATGTAGGCAGCAATGAAGGACCTGAGGGAGGAAAAGTCAACTTCCATCGCAAACAACCTGGTCAGGGTGAAGGGATGTGTCTGAATCAGCCTCTTTCATCTTAATGTAGAGAATATGGACCAAACCAAGCCTGTGTGGAGAGCTGTGCCCAGGTGCCTATGGTTGATATACCATTCTAACTTGTGAAAACGTCACAGCAAGTAGGTGCACCCTCCATCTCATGGGACCCTTGGAAGCAACTGTTAGGACAAAGTGGTTGCCAAGGCAGTGACTTCATTCACTTCCTGAAGGAAGTTACCTCACATAACTTCCTTGGTGATGGAACTCTCTAAACTTGGGATTCAGGAAGCCAGGCAACCACAGCCAGTTCCAGTCCCAGTTCCAGTGGTCTCACTTGTTTGGGTAAACCAAGGACAGAGTCAGTCTTTCTTGGTACCTAGTTATGTGAGGATGGCCAAATGCTAGGAAAGCTAAGAAGAGGGGCCTTTCCTGAGAAAGAAGGTAGTGGCTCACCAGTGACTTTTGACAACTTCATAGAGTTGGCCAAGGAGACCAGAACTGAGACAGCACAGTGCATTTCGTGGAAATATAGTATGTCCCACCCATCATAGGACACTCCGGATAGTCACAGACCTACTTTGGGAAAGGTGGTGTCTTTTTGAGTGTGGGTGTGAGTTTGTGGTTTTGTCTCATGTTCTGAGAATATGTAGGAAAGGCGATTTGTTTGGTTTGGAGAGGACTGTATCTAGTATGTCCTCTGACAAGGTGAGTGTTTCTACTACTGTGTATCCCACTCTCTCCGTGGTCTTAGTATTAGAAAAAGAATGCATCATGGATGTGTTCTGTCTAGTAGAAAGCTTCCCAGCATTCATACTGCCAATTTATGAATGGACTGCGACTAGCCTTATCAATGGGCAAAACCTACTATCTTTCTAAGTTCCTGTTTTCTTCCTGAATTCCGGACACTCTCCAGAATAGGCTCAAAGTTTTGTGTCCAAGCTATGTAGCACCTCCAAGCTCTGTCACATGGCCATGTACTGGATAGCTGAAGGGAAGTGGAGCATGTCAGAAAACTCAGATATCAGGAAACTCAGATACCAGGAAAGTCTCAGTGGAGAAACCCTGCTTTGGGCCATTTGCTTACCTATTTTTCTGTTGCCCTGAATGTAAGGAAAGTCTTTGGCTCAGGCCACCCCTTTGTGAAGCCTGAAGAAAACAGTATTCAAATGGAAATGAGTGGGCATCACCTGTGGCTCTTCGCTTAATTGCTTTGGAAATGGATGTGTCTGAATCAGCCTCTTGGCGCTCGGTGAAGCTGGGGCTTAGATAGTCAGCGCCTGATGGATCTAAAGAAATATCCCTTGTGTGCATCCATAACCAAAATTCAAAAAGATCAGTCATTGTGGATGAAGTCTCTCACCTTCCTCTGTTAGGTTCCTGACCTCCATCAAGTGTGATTATTGACCCTTGAGTAAAATGAGTTTTTCAAAGCCCTGCAGATGTGCTAGTGTTGTCTCATGACTACAAACCACATAAGAATCTATACCTGACAGTCAGTAGGCCTCAAATAGTAGAAGCAGAGCAGTATTAATGGCAGGCCTATTTGATCACTCCTGGTTGACAGGAAGAGTGTGCAGGCCACACTTACTTTAGGCAAATGAGGGGCAAGGAAGCTTATATTGGACACTGTCTTGAGCTGCGCCACTTATGGAAACCTCTAGCCAGAAGTTATGATGAATATCTATATGGAAGAAAATGAGGGCCATGTGGGAGTGTTTTGGTTATAATTGTGGTCATTTTTGTGGCAGTTGGAAGAGATGACTGGGTCCACCAGGGCTTCACTCTTGGGTGATTCCCCTTATAGACTGAGTTCTGGAACTGACCTCAGAGTAGTATTGCCATGAATTGAGTTGGGATTTTAGGAGGCCACGCATGAGATTCACGCTTGGAATCTGAAATCTAGTCCCAGGTTGGTTTTCCACAGAGCACTGTGAATCTCAGCCAGGATATCACATGATTTTATTATGAAAAATATGGAAGCCATAGTTGAGAGTCAAAACACACATGGACCTCACATTGTACAGTTCAATGGGCCTGGCTTCATGTGACCTTTTGGCCACTCTTTGGGAAGCCTTTCCTGTGAGTGTTGTCCAGAGATTTCATTGAAATGAACTTCCTCACCATTTAGTGGTTCCTGAATGAATTGAAACCCACAGTGCCTCCAACTTCATCCTTGAAAAATTGCTAGATGAATACCATCAAATTTTTGAAATTCCCATGACCAGGTGGCACTGGAGAAACTTTGGATGTCCTGTTGCTGATCATGAGTATACAATACAGTGCCTTGATTGACTGGGTTTCATGAAAATGTTGAAGAACAGTGATGCCAGTAAGTTGGAGCCTCCTGAGTAGTGGGCCTAGAGTAGTGGTGTGCAGGTGTGTGATAAAACATCTGTGGTGGAGTCATGTGGACCTTCCATTGGCTTCCAAATAGCTTGTGACTGACATAGTGTAGCCAGCAGACCCTTATATGTAAATGCATCCTGTTATATGGAGAGTTTTCAGGGCAATGTTCAGAATCAGGTTGCTATGGTCAAGGGGCCAAGCTATGTGGGATAAAGGCCTGGTTGGTGCATTCTCTTGCAGACCCTGACACACCACACGTGACAGAACTCCCTCTAGCACTTTGTCCCAGTTGAAATCTTTGTATTTCACGAAGCAAATACCAAACTCCCAGTACAGCAGCAAGAAACACGACGAAAATTGGAGGATGATCAAATGGTTTCACAGTCCTCAGGGAGACACATAGCCCCCAGTGGCCACAGTTTACCTACAAAGAGAGAATTCAGCACTGCTGTCTCATTTTCATTGGAAAATAAGAAACAAAATCCTTCAGGTCACATAGATGCAGATCCAGCTTTAATTGTCTCACCACAAATGAAGATTAAGCTCCTGACAACAACATATATTTCAAGTGCCCAACCTCAGAGGCAGTTTCTCAAGAAGTCTTTAGGCTAGCAAAGCTCCATTTTTGTGGAGGGTTTACCCTGTCCATTACTTTTGTAAACTCCTCTACCACCTCCAAGTTTGTGAACAACTGAGCATATTGCATTCCATATATATATGCACA
The DNA here is from genome assembly GCF_048772815.1 of Callospermophilus lateralis. Taxonomy (NCBI): domain Eukaryota; kingdom Metazoa; phylum Chordata; class Mammalia; order Rodentia; family Sciuridae; genus Callospermophilus; species Callospermophilus lateralis. The sequence goes on along the minus strand of NW_027515276.1, from coordinate 9,694,135 downwards.
GATTTTCGAACTCTTCTCCTGTAATTGTGTCTTACTTGGGGCAAAGGTAATGTCAAGGCATTGTTCTGGATAAGAGTGGGAAGATTTTTCAAAGCACATAATTACATACACATTGGATACCTTTTCCAATTTTCCATTGGAAATACTGAATCCTTGACACTAACCCTTAGCCTACTAGACTCTGACTACTTATCCTAATATGATGGAGAATAATAATCCAAACAGAATAGAAATACAAGCAGTTCAGAGGAGGCATGGTGTATAGTTGAATTTGCCTTTTGCATTATGTAGTGTAGGAGTTATAAATCTAGTCAACTTTTGTAGAAATTGTTCTCCATGTGTTTTTAAAGTTAACAAATATGTGAATTCCTGTCTCCCTTTCTCTGTAGCCTATTTGCACATGTATTTTTATATGCACATATAGAATCCTACGAGGTACAACACGTACATTCTTGTGAGGGGGTTGACTTGGCAGATACACATTGTGAGAAGAGATCACTTCTCCTAAATGCTGTTGGAAGTTAAAATTCGAACTCTGTGTGAGCTTCCTAGTTTAACAACATTATACATAAATCCATGTTCAGTAAAATGAATATTTTTGAATCTGTGGATGATATATATTTCATGGTGAATTTCAATTGGCATATATATTGCTACTTTTTAATGTCTGTGTGCATGTGTGTGTGTATGTGTGTGTGTGTGTGTGTGTGTGTGTGTATATATATATATATATATATATATATATATATATATATATATACAAACTTTCCAGATTTTTCAAAATATGAAATACATGTGTCTTTTTATACATTTCCTAAATTCATTCATATTCATATATGTGAATTTATAATCAACTTTTCACAAGATTATCGTCAGAAATATTCATCCACCTGAAATATGTATTTGTTTCCTAGTACTGAAAACTATCTTCAGTGAATGGTGCCTACAAATCCTAAAATTAATACAGTAACTGACCCAGGTTAACATCAATGCAAATTGATTACTATGGGACATGATGTGTATTTTGACGTTCATTTTTATTCAAAACTGGTACATTACTATTTCTTCAGTTTATGCACATAATAGGATATATATTTCATCCACAAGTTCGCTAATTTAGAGGCATTTGTTTCACTTTCAATCACTTCCTGCTTCAGAACACATGTATTTTTTCATGGTTCTTGACTGGTCTTTTCATGAGACTTCTTTCGAAACATATTATTTTTGATTTCCATAATCACTTTTGAAGAAAAACTCACACACCTTTCATGATAAACCATAACCTTAATTTTACTATTAGATGTATAACTAGTTGGAATGAATGTATGTATATCAATATAAGATTTCTTATATATTTTAAGATATGAATCCAATGCATTATTTAAAGTGGACCAGTTATATTATTTATTAACAGTATGGTCTATTCATGCATTAGCTCTATATTCATAGACACAAGGTACACCTCTTTGTACCCCCAATACTAACTTATTAATCTTCAAAATATTGCTCCCAGAAATGATGGAAAAATTACTCATGTCACCTGATCTACATATACATTTTATCACAGTAATATTCTGCAGACAAAATGCAAGGTTCACACTTATTATTGTACCAAAGCCTAAATTGAAAATGAACATGGATTACTAAACACAGCCATGTCCAGGTTGCCTAATGCTCTCAAATATCAATCCAATTAGTGACTACATATTGGTTTCTTCCTAAGATCATATATTCAAATTCAACCCTGTTGAAAATGTCTAATCATATCACCCACTTTATATTTTGCCTTATTTTGTAATATCTCTATTGATATCTGTTTTCCTACATATTTTCTCCGGTTCACTATTGTGACTGACTCTTCACGTGGGCTAACATTTACATTCACACTCTAAACAAAACCCTATTGATAAAGAATATTTTTTTTCCAAAACCTATACTCATTCTTCTTCCTAAACCTAACAACTATCTTCCTAATCCTACCGACTATCCCTTTTTGACTGAATGTTCTTTTCTACACCCAATCATCAAAGTAAACACTGGGCAAGCTTCGGAGGAAGAGACCACCGAAAGACTATCTCATGCAACAGCAAAGGGTTTATAGGGGGTCAGCATGCAGGGGATCGGAGCTCACTTGAATAGAGCAGAGAGCCCTGAGAAGAGCTTAAGCAGAGCTTATATACTTTCTTTGGGGAGGGCAGGGAGTGAAGTTTATTGATGGGTGAGGGAGAGTGGGCGGTTTGCATTCAACCGGGTGAGGGAGTACATTCTGCAGTTTGGCATTTGGGGACAGGACATTCTGGGAACAAGATTAGCAAACAGTTCTCAAGATTTCAACAGTGTTTTGTTAAGCATACAGAAAAAAAGTGACAAGTACCTATTTTATTAATCTTTCATTCCCCACTTCTTCTTCTAGCTACTTTTAATCATAAAAGTGATCATTGTGGGGTGTCACATTCTATGTCTGCTAGTGGGGTATTACCATGAGTTTAACTTGTCCAATTTGAGCTTAGAGAAAAGAAATTACACGGTTGAGCAAACAGGGTTTTATAGTTAGCAATAATATGGAGATTATTATCGGACAGGCCAGGGTTGATAAAAAAGTAGTCATACAGGGGGACTATGTGAACCAAGACTCAAACCACTTTTTTTGGTCCTCTCACTCTCTCATTGACACTCTTCAAGGTGTCTTTTTAATTTAATCATATTTTTTTTTTACAACTCCATTATGCTCGGAATAAACACAACATTCTTCCCAGGAAGTGACAAATACCTATTTTATTAACCTTTCACTTCCGACTATCCCTTTTTGACTGGATGTTCTCTTCGACATTCAATCATCCAAGGTACAAGGTCCTATGCCATTTTATATTGATTAATCTGACCAATCTGTGCAGAACCTAATTCAAATCTAAGTATTCCAATCAAGGGCAAAATGCACTTTTGGGCTTCAAATCTTACCTAGATTTCTGTTTTCATACATATATTTCACCTATATATTCTCATACATATCGCAGGTTCCCAATACCATTATTCATCCAGCAGAATTATTCCTAACCCAAATCACACATGTTATTAACCCTAACCATACACTGTTCCCTCAATCTAACATTACAGAACAGCAGGGACAGAGTTGGTCTTACAATACAGGAATGTAGTGGATCTTCCACCTGCTGAAAACCTCAAAGGTCCATGCAGAAATGATCCCTGGAGAACACGTAGGCAACTATGAAGAACGTGAGAAAGCAAAAGTCATGTTCCATGGAAAACAACCTGGTAAGGATGAAGGGTTGTGTCTCATTCACCCTCTCTCCTTAATGTAGAAAAGATGGACCAACAAAGGCCTTTGTGGAGAGCTGTTCCCGGGTTCCTATGGTTGAGATACCAATCTAACTTGTGAAAGTGTCAGAGGAAGTATGGAAGCAACTGTTCGGAAAAAGTGGTTGCTAAGGCAGTGACGTCATTCAGTTTCTGAAGGAAGTGACCTCATCTCACTTCCTTGGTGATGGAACTCTCTGAACTTGGGATCCAGGAAGCCAGGCATCCAGAACCAGTCCCAGTCCCAGTACAGTGGGATCACTTGTTTGGATTTACCAAGGACAGAGTAAGTCTTTTTTGGTACCTACTGATATGAGGATGGCCAAATGCCAGGAAATTTTGAAGACTGGCCTTTCCAGAGAAAGCAAGAAGTGGCTCACCGCGGGCCCCTGATATTTCACAGAGTTGGCCATGGAGACCAGATCTGAGACAGGACAGGCCATTTCTGGGGAACATAGTATGGCCCACCAGTCAGAGGACACTCTGGATAGTCACAGACTTACTTTGGGGAAGGAGGTGCCTTTTTCAGTGTGGGTGTGAGTTTGTGGTTTTGTCTTATGTTCTGAGAATAGGTAGGAAAGGCGGCTTGCTTGGTTTGGAGTGGAATGTTTCTAGAAAGTCTTTTGACAAGGCGAGTGTTTCTATGTCTGTGTATCCCACTGTGTCCGTGGTTGTAGACATTAGAAAAGAGAATGCATCAATGGATGTGTCCTGTCTAGTAGAAAGCTTCCCAGCATTCATCCTACCCATTTTAGGAATGGACTGCAGGTTGCCTTATCGATGGACAACATGTACTGTCTTCCTAAGTTCCTGTTTTCTTCCTGAATTCTGGCCACTCTCCACAATAGGCTCATGGTTTTGTGTCCAAAATATGTACCACCTCCAAACTCTGTGACGTGGCCATGTAATCCATAGCTGAAGGGAATGGCAAGCATCTCAGAAAACTCAGATATCAGTGTGACCAGGAAAGTCTCAGTAGAGAAACCCTGCTTTGGGCCTTTTGCTTACCTATTGTTCTGTTGCCCTGAATGTCAGGAAGGTCTTTGCCTCAGGCCACCCTTTGTGAAGCCTGAAGAAAACAGTTTTAAAATGGAAAGGAATGGGCATCACCAGTGGCTCTTTGCTTAATTACTTTGGAAAGGGATGTGTCTGAATCAGCCTCTTGGCCCTGTGTGAGGCTGTGGCTTAGATTATCAGCATCGGACGGATCTAAAGAAAGATCCAATGTGTGCATCCAAAACCAAAATGGCAAAAAATCAGTCATTGTGGGTGAAGTCTCTTGCCTTCCTGTGTTTGGTTCTTGACCTCCATCAAGGGAGTATTGGAATTTTTGTGTCAAATGAGTTCTTCCAATCCCTGCAAAGGTGCTTGGGTTTAATAATGACTCCAAATCACATACTATACCTGATAGTCAGTAGGCCTCAAATTGGAGAAGTAGAGCAGTATTAATGGCAGAACTATGTGATCAATCCTGGTTCACAGGAAGGGTGTCCAGGCCACCCTGAATTTAGGTAAATGAGGAGAAGGGAGCTTATTATGGACACTCTATTGGGCTGTGCCATTTAAGGAAACCTCCAGCCAGAGATTATGATGAGTGACTATATGGAAGTAGATGAGGGCCATCTGGGATTGTTTTGATTTTAATTGTGGTAACTTGGGTGGCTTCTGGAAGAGATGACTGTGTTCACCCGGGCTTTAACACTGGCGTGATTCTCCTAGAAGACTGAGTTCTGTAACTGACTTCAGAGTAGTAATTGCTTTGGAAATGGATATGTTTTAATCAGCCTCTTGGCCCTGTTTGAGACTGTGGCTTAGATTATCAGCACCAGATGGATCTAAAGAAAGATCCCATGTGTGCATCCAAAACCAAAATGGCCAAAAGAGCAGTAATTGTCGATGAACTCTCTCGCCTTCCTCTGTAAGGTTCTGAAAGAATAAAAGAAATTGAAATTGAAATGTAAAGAACCAGGTTTTGTAAAGTTTCCAAGCTGCACTCAGCACCTGAAATTTCTGTGGCAGTTAAGACAATTCCCGGATTTGCACATTAGATGTGTGTTGAAATCTTCCCTGAGGACCTAGTTACTTAACAGCCCCTTCCCAGAAACCATGCAGCTCACCACGTATACATCAAAGTGCATCCACCAATCAATTTAAATGTATACCCCTTCTTACGGCTGACCAATCACCCCCTGCCCAACCTGTTCCCGCCAATGAATGTGCTAATCATGTTTTAGAGTTGTTATTTGATTTTCCCGCGGTATATGATGATTTGCTAAAGGAGGCTATGATGTATGTAAAGTCCCTGCCCTCTCTAAAGAATGTATATAAACTCCGCTCAAGTGGTTCTCGGGGCTCTTTGTTCTTTGTTCCTCTGAAGTAAGCCCTGAGCTCCAGCACACTATACCCCCAATAAACCCTTTGGTGTTGCATGAGAAAGCCTGTTGGTGGTCTTTTCCTCCGATGTTCGCCCCACCTTTTCATCTGGAGGCCCCAGGTGAGATATCCGGAGCAGCGGACGAAAGACCCCAAGGGACTCTTCTGGGGGTAAGAAAGGCGCCTCTTTCTGGTTTCGGGTTTCAGGTTAGGGCTTGGCAAAGTGGCTGTCGGTGAAGAGCATTAGCTCTCTCTGACAGTGGGTGGCAGACGTGTCACAGAGCTACTGGCCACGTCCCTGGGGGACACTCCAGAGGACGAGGGAAATCAAGGAATATTAGTTTCCTCAACTCGGTTATATTTTGCTTCAGGATTCGGTTTGCCAGCCCATCAGGTTTTGCTGGCTACACAGTTTTGTTCATTGTCCCAAACTCATGTTGAGTTTACTGTCTGTCTTTATTGTCTAACCCATCAGGTTTTGCCAGTTAGTGAGTTCTAATATTTGTCTTGGACCCATGTTAAACGTTTACTGTTTGTCTTTGTTTGTGTTGCGTTTGTGTCTTCACTGTCTCTTTTTGAGTAACTCCCATTATGGGACAAAGCACTTTCACGCTTCTGTCCCTGACCCTTGATCTTTGGACTGATGTCCGCTCAAGGGCCCAGAATCATTATTTTTCAGTTAAATGTCAGACCTGGCAGACTCTCTTTGCTTCAGAATTGCCCATCCTCAAAGTCGGGTGGCCCCCAGAAGGATCCTTCTACTTCAATCTAATCCGAAAAGTCAGAGATATTGTCTTTCAGCCGGGACCACGTGGCCACCCAGATCAACAGCCATATACCCCTTCCCCAGGATCCTATCATTCAAACCTTCCGTTCCCTCCCCATCTTCCCCCCATTCTTCCTGAGTCACAAGACTGGACAATCCTCCCCCTCCTTATCCTCTGCCCTCGCTCCCCAACCCCCAACACATTCCAGATGATTCTCCCGCCACTGACTCAGCCTCTCCGCCACTAGAGGCAATTGGGCCAGACCCAAGCCCTCCAAGGGACTTCTCCGCAGCAGCAGCAGCCCCTCCTTTTCTGGTGGAAGCTGGGCCACCTAAAGAAACCCGCCAGCTACGGAAAATAGAAAACTCAGAAGCCACTGTGATGCTCCCTCTTCATCCTTATGGGCTCATGAACCGACCAAACTGGGATCCCAACACCTTTGAAGGTTGGTAGCATCTTTCCACTTATCACAGGGCTCTAATAGCGGGGCTCCGAGTGGCCGCCAGAGGGCCGACTAATTTGGCGATGGTAAGAGAGATAATCCAACGTCCTAATGAGTCTCCCTCTATGATTCTGGAGAGAATTATGGAAGCATATAGGAAATATACTTCTTTTGATCCTCAGGCAGAGGACGAAAAAACATCTGTTGCAATGGCCTTTATCCAGTTTTGATTCTGACTCCTTAATGTGTTCGACTACATGATTGGTTGCCTTAGGTGGCGTAATCAGGGTGCGGCCAACAGTCATCCACCCTGTGGGTCTTGCTGAGGTTGTCCGAGCATAGACAGCAAACTCAACATAGCCCCAACGTTTGGCCTTGGGGTCAGGTATATCTGAAGTATACGATCCATTGTTATCGGATGAAGAGCCTTTATGCCACTTTAGGTAACTAGAAGTCAACCCTTCAGAGTAGCCAAGTGAGTGGTAAGAACAGCTACCACGTTCATCATGGAACCTGCATGACCAATAGGGACACCCATTATATATCTCAGGCCACCAATGACAATAGTCTTTGGTTTGATTAAAAAGGAAGCAAATGAAAGGCCAGTTCCAGCTACCAGGGACGAAGGTCCTTGAAGGTGACAATTTTAGGGAAATAGAGGTGCAGTTGTGGATGAAGCAAGTAGTTGCATCCACTGCGCGGACCTTCTGCATGCCATGTTCTAAGTATCGTTCCCGAAGAGTGAATAAATACATGGAAGGTTAGGAGGGTAAAGACAAGTCCCAACAGAGCACAGAAAAAAAGCAGAGCACAAAAAACAAGCAGTTAGAGAAGACTAGGGTGTTGGGAGAGCTCATTGTGCCTTCTTTAAGAGGAATTGGCCTGCAGGGAACACCGTGTGAGCCGCAACTTAAATGGGTGAGATGGGTGTCGAAAGCAGGATTAAAGGGGAGCTTCAGGAGATGATTCTTGGAGTTCCTCTGGCATGGTCCTGTGGTCAGCAGGTGGGGCCTCCTGGTGATATGGCTTCAACCTAGAAATGGGAATCCAGGGAGTGAGACGGTTGTCTGGTAAGGAGAGTTTGGCGGCGGTGGGGGTACAGAGAATGAAAGGATAGGGGCTTTCCCATTTTGGTGCAAGAGTCCCTTTCTCCTCTGGGGTATTATAATAGACTAGACTCCCAGGTGTTAAGGGAGGAGTGTTTGGAGAGGAGACTGGGTCTGGAAGAAGCCAGTTCTGACATTTCCAGTGTTCAGAGCGGAGATGAAACAAGAGAGGCAAAGACAAATCTCGGGTGAGAGGTCCTTGTGAAGTGACCAACCCAGAGGGTAAAAGAGGTCTTCCATACATTATCTCAAAGGGAGACAGTAAAGATGGTTTCTTAGGGAGAGCTCTGATTCGAAGCAAAGCAAAGGGAAAGATTTTGACCCAGTCTAAGTTTAATTCCATTGTCAATTTGGTAAGGACTTCCTTCAGAGTATGATTTACCCTTTCCACTTTCCCTGAAGCCTGGGGGTAATATGGACAGTGGAAATGCCACTTGAAGGACAGGGCTTGAGAGACCTTTTGTGTGATCCTATAAATAATCTCAGGGCCATTGTCATATTGTAGGGAAGTGGGCATACAAAACCTAGGGATGATGTCTGTCAGTTAGATTGAAGCTACAGTGGAAGCTTTTTTATTGGAAGTGGGAAATGCCTCAACCCAAACAGAGAAAGTGTCCACAAAGACAAGGAAGTATTTAGTGTGCCATACTGTGGGCATGTTGGTGAAGTCTACTTGCCAGTCAGCAACGGGAATGTGTCCCCGGGCTTGGTGGAAAGGGAAAGGTTTGGTCCTTAAAGGAGTATGAGGTTTGTTCCGCTGACAGATCTGACAATTAGAGGCTATATTCTCTATCATGGCTATGTCAGAAGGGTTGAGGGAGAAGAAGCTCTGTAAAAAAAGGGTCAAAGACTGAGAATTGGAATGGTGTAGAGTATGAAGGAACTTGAAAAGATCCTTGTTCTTACTGGAAGAAGTAGGGGCTTCAGATGAGCTGTCTAAAGTGGCCATAATATGTACCCCATAGGGGCCATAATTGGAAGTGGTAGCAGGCATTCGTGGCGCCTGGTCAGCTTTGGCATTGCCCTCAGTGATAAGAGAGCCGTCCTTCTGATGGGACCTACAATGGACAACTCCCAACTGGGTGGGTAAGTGGGAGGCCTCCATCAGATTGGTTATAAGAGCCGAATTAGTGATCGCATTACCTTTGGTGGTAAGTAGGCGTCGCTCCCTTCATATTGAAGCATGGGATAATAAGATCTGGAAGACATATTTTGAATCAGTATAGAGGGTGAGGGATTTGCCAATCTGCTGGTTGGTAGTTCCTGAAGGCAAAGCTTTGGCGTCTATAATCTCAGTGGCTGAAACTACAGCATATCCAGAGTAATGAGTGCCATTCTGCCTAAAGGAACTGCTGTCAGTAAACCAGATAAGGTCAGGCTTGGTGAGTGGTTCCTCAGAAATGGAAGAATGACAGGGGAGGAAATCTTCTAAGGTTTCCAAGCAATTATGAGTTGGTGTGTTAGACGTGGGAGTCATTGGGAGCAGTGAGGCAAGGTTCAGTGCAGAGCAGGGGAGGAAAGTAATATTAGGGTTTTCCAGAAAGGAAGTGAGGAGCGACAGAACTCTGGATGGAGGAAGGGTTTGAAGGCCCTTATAAGCTGAAAGATCTTTCAAGTGATGTGGGGAGTGGATAGTTCAAGGTGCCCCAAAACTCAGCTTAGAGGCTTCTTTGTGTAAAATTTGTCCAGCAACCAGAGCTCTTAAGCAAGGGGCTCACCCACGGATGGTAGAGTCTAGTTTCTTGGAAAATATGCCACAGGTGCAAATGTAAGCCCATAGTTTCGACCTAAGACCCTAAGTGCTTGCCCCCCTTTTTCATGGACATATAGATGAAATGGTCTAGAAAGATCAGGAAGGTGAAGGGCAGGTGCCTTTAAGAGGAGTTGCTGAAACCTGCGGAAGTGGTAGATGGGGGAGGAGACAAGAGATTCACTAGGGGGTCCATTTGCTTGGTCATACAGGGGTTTGGATAGAAGAGAATAATTTGGGATCCAGGCCCTAAAATAACCTGCTAATCCTAGGAATGATAGTATTTTTGCTTTCATATTGGGCACTGGAAGATCAGAGAGGAGTTGCCTCCTATCCAGTGTTATTTCCTTTTTCCCGGGTCTAAGGCAAAAACCAAGAGAGGTGACAGAAGAATGGGAAACCTGGGCCTTGTGGGGAGACTCCCTATATCCCTTGTCTTCTAGGAAATTAAGAAGCTGAGCGGTGTGGGATTGAGAGTGTTCCCAGAGGGACTACATAGAAGAAGGTCATTGACATATGGAAGGAGAATAGTGTCAGGACAGGTCGGGTGAAAGGATGTGAGGTCCTGGGCAAGAACTTGGCCAAAGAGATGGGGGCTATCCCTGAATCCCTGTGGGAGGACAGTCCAGGAAAGCTGATGAGAATGGTGGATGTGAGAGTCAGTCCATGTAAAAGCAAAGATATTCTGAGATTCTGAGAACAAGGGAATAGAAAAGAATGCATCTTTTAAACCTAGGACCGAGAAGTGGGTAGTAGTGGCAGGGATCTGAGAGAGGAGGGTGTAAGGGTTGGGCACTAGCGGGTGGATGGGGACCACAGAGGAGTTGACAAGGAGAAGGTCTTGAACCAGCCTGTAGGACACTTTAGGTTTCTTAAGTGCCAGAATGGGGGTGTTGAAAGGAGAGTGTGTAGGCCTAAGATACCCCTTTCGTAATAAATCCTGGATGATGGGTTCTAATTCGAGGAGGGCTGTGGTTGTGAGTGGATATTGTGATTGACTAATATATCTTGAAGGGTCCCGTAAGTCAATATGAATAGGACTGCATTTAGCCATAAGGGGTGTAGTTGTGTCCCAAACCTCAGGCTTAACTTGTTTAGAGAGTCATGGGAGAGTGCATTAAGGAAGTGTATCTGCCCCTAGGAACATCATGAGGAAATGAGAGGTAGGAGAGGTGTGGGGTGATATGTGAATGGTGACTTTTAATAGTGAGAGTATGTCCCTTCCCAGAAGGGGAATGGGGCAATGGCTCATAACGAGAAAGAAGTGAGTGAAGGACAAAAGGGATCCCTGCATATAACATGATGGGGGGGTTTGAGGGAAAATCTGTTTACCTCCTACCCTGACAATAGGAGTTTTTGAGGGTGTGGTAGAACCCCAATACTCCCTTAAGACCGAAAAAGTGGCACCAGTATCCAAGAGGAAGGTAATGAAGCATCCATCCACCAGGAAGGTAAACCTAGGCTCTTGATTCTTGATGGTAGTAGTCTGGAGGGAAAGCCCAGGGATCCGTCAATCCTCCTCTGCTAAGCCCAAGAAAGGCTGTGGTTGCCTGGCGGCTGACCAACCTCCCTTTCGGGTTGTTGGGCAGTCTGCCCCCCAGTGTCCCCTTTGATGGCATTTTGGGCAGGGGTTGTAGGGTGTCCTCAGTGAAGGACAATCCCTGGCCCAATGTCCCTACTTACCACATTTGAAGCAACCTCCCGGGGGTGTCATATTGGGATGGCGTGGTGATGGCCTTCTCTGAATGACCTGGGCCAACATTTGGAACTTGGCATTTTCAGCCCTCTGCCTACGGCATTCACTTTCATCCTCTCTATCATAAAAAACCTTGAAAGCGACAGCGAGGATTTTAGTCTAAGGAGTAGCAGGGCCCTGTTCAAGCTTTTTAAGCTTGGCTTTAATGTCAGGGTTGCTTTGGGCCAGAACATATTTCATTAAAACATGACGGCCATCAGGGGTTTCTGGGTTGAGGTTTGTGTACTGTTAAAGGGCCTTGGTTAGTCTATCCAGGAATTCTGAAGGTGTTTCCTCCTTCCTTTGAATGACCTCCTGCACCTTTTTAAAGTTAACAGCCTTGCGGATGGCCTTTTTCAGGCCTGCCAAGAGGCAGGATGTAAAAAGGTCACTAGACTGTAAGCCTTCAGGGGTGTTGTAATCCCATAGGGGATCCTGCTCTGGGACAGCATGAGGGCCTGTGGGGTGGTTAGGATTGGTCCTATGATTTTCATCAGCATGGGCTTGGGCTAGCTCCCAGACCATTGCCTTTCCTCAGGGAGAAGTGTATTGGCCAAGAGCATGTAGATGTCATTATGAGTGAGACTATATGCTTGCAGGACCCATTGAAACTCCCGGATGCAAGTGGTGGGGTCAGTGGTGAATGAGCCTAACTTCCTTTCTAGCTGAGTAATGTCCGACATTGAGAAGGGCACTTGGATTCTGATGACACCCTCGGGACCAGCTACCTCACAAAGGGGTGCGATTGTCTTGGGGGTGGGAAGGAGTCCCTTAGACCTGGTAACAGGAGGACTGAAAGAGGCAGGAGGCAGACAGGAAGGAGAGGGAGGGGCAGGGAGTGTCTCTTTGGAAGAGGAGGAGGTGGAGCAGGCAGAAGAGGGCGGAGGGGAGGAGGATGAAATGGAAGGCTGAGGATCCCTGGAATCAGGCAGAGGAAGAGGAGGGTAAAGTGGGAGAGAAGGGGCAGATAGGACTGGGGGATAAGGTGGGGGTTCATCTGCTGGGTTGAATGAGGAAGAATCTGTGAAGTCAGGAGTAGACATAGAGGAAGAGAAGGGTTTGCAAACAAGGAGGACCTGAGAGGGAGGGCAGGAGGAGCAGCGACAGGGTGCTGTCTGAGAAGGCTAAAACCTTAAATGCAGGGAATCTCACTCCACTTTTTCAGATGCTGGCAGTAGTTAAAAAGGTCGCAGATGAAGTTTGGATGTAAGGAGCCTTCTGGAGGCCAATGATTGCCATTATCCAGTGGATATGTAGGCCAATCTTGGGTACAGAATTTGATTAGAAGTTTGGGCTTGATGTCTGGTGTGAGGGAGAGTGTGGCCAGATTTTTTATTAGACATTTGAGAGGTGAGGCTTCAGGTACAGATGAAGAGGTGCCCATAGTCACAGGGAGAGAAGGAAGACAGAGAGAGAGAGAGAGAGAGAGAGAGAGAGAGAGAGAGAGAGAGAGAGAGAGAGAGAGAATAAGAGTAAGCGAGAGAGACAAAGAGAAAACCCGGGCTGGAACGGCTTTCAGGAAGCTCAGGGCGAACGGGGGTCAGGTGGGCGTCCCCAAAATGACCAGCCGTCATGAGGAAATACAGAGGGCACTACCTGGGCGTCACCAGTGAAGGGCGATCTGTGAGACCCAATGGGTTCGGAGCCACGGGCAACCTGACGTCAGGAAAGTTTTTGAACGCAGCGGAAAAAGTCAGTAATGAAAACAGAACTCCGGTTCCGGCAGAATGTAGTTCCAGGACGGGAGTTCAGTTTTCCCCGAGCAGAGAGGCAGCTTCAGCCAGACACAGCAGCCCTGCAGCAAACAGCAACTCTAGCCAGCAGCGGCAGCGGCAGCAGAGGAGAAAAAACCACAGAGCCTCTTGTGTAAACTCAGAAGCCTCATGCCCCAAAGGAAAACGGATCACCAGAGGGTACACTGCGACCAGTAAAGGTCTTAGTGGCAGGAATTTCCTGCCCCCTACAGGGCGTCGAGAGTGTGCAGGAAGATCAAGGTCACAAAACCAGTGGTAGCCCGAAGGGAGTTGCAGAGCCAGGGTCAGGGGAGGCTTACATATATCAGATCTGTGGTGGGTTCAGGAAGCCGGCGTCTGAAAAGTGCGGACCATGGTGGAGTGTCTCCGGGGGAGCAGGGGACGGGGCTCTTGTTAGAAAGAGCTCACCCGTATCCTCACATGGGGCACCAGAATGAAAGAACTTCCCACGCAAAGGCACTTCGCTGGGAAAATTCCAATTTTATTGCAAAAAGCTGTGTGCTTATATAGAACTAAGGGGAAGATGGAAGGGCTTAGATAAATGGCAGGCAAACCGTTTATTGGTAAGTTCTTTCAGATATCAGCTCTGGAGCCCAGAAATTAGTTCTTATTGGGGCTAAGGTTCCCCACCAGCGAGATTTCAAATTGGTGCCAGCGGGAGAGTTCACACGGGTGGGAACATTTGGCACCACTGCAGAAAAAAGAAGGTAGGAAGAAGAAGTCCTTAGGCACCATGTTGGGGTTTTTCTCTGGGGTATGGCTGCCGTTTATACTTTTCCCAACAATGAGTATACCAGACAGTGCCTTGATTGACTGGTTTTCATGAAAATGGTGTTTAACAGAGATGCCAGAAAGTTGGATCCTGCTGAGTAGTGGGCCTAGAGCAATGGTGGGCAGGTGTGTGATAAAACATCTGTGGTGGGGCCATGTAGATCTTTCATTGGATTCCAAATGGCTTGTGACTGACATGGTGAAGCCAGCAGACCCTTATATGTAAAGGCACCTTGTTACATAGAGAGGTTTCAGGACATTGTTCAGAATCAGGTTGCTATGGTCAAGGGGGCAAGCTATGTGGGATAGAGGCCTGGTTCTTGTATTCTCCTGCAGACCCTGACCCACCACACGTGACAGAAATCCCTCCTGCACTGTGTCCCCGTTGAAATCCTTGTATTTCATGAAGCAAATACCAAACTCCCAGTGCAGCAGCAAGAAACACCATGAAAATAGAGGATGACTATATGGATTCAACGTCCACACAGGGAGACATTCAGCCCCCAGGGGCCACAGTTTACCTACAATGGAAAATTCAGCACTGCTGTCTCATGTTCATTGGAAAATAAGAAACCATGTCCTCCAGGTCACATTGATGCAGACCCAGCTTTTATGGTCTCACTAGAAAGGAAGCTAAAGCTCCTGACAACAACATATATTTCAAGTGCCCAACCTCACAGGCAGTTTCTCAAGAAGTTTCTAGGCCAGCAGACCTTCAAGTTTTTGGAGGGTTTACCCTGTCCCTTACTTTTGGAAACTCCTCTACCACTTCCAAGGTTGTGAACTTCTGATCATATTCCATTCTAGATATGTATTCACGGATTTTCTAACTTTTCTCCTCTGATTGTGTCATACTTGGGCCGTAGGTGTTGTCAAGGCATTGTTCTGGATGAGAGTGGGAAGATTTTGGTGTAGCACATATTTACATACAGATTGGATTCATTTTTCAATTTTCCATTCAAAATACTGAATCCCTGACACTAACACATACCCTACTAGACTCTGACTACTAATCCTATTATGATGGAGAAAAATAACCCAAACAGAATAGAAATACAAGCGGTTGAGAGGAGGCATGGCGTATAGTTGGTCTAGCCTTTTGCATGATATAGGGTAAGAGTTATAAATCTTGTTAATTTTTTGTTGAAATAGTTCTCCATGTGTTTTTAAAGTTAACACATATGTGAATTTCTGTCTCCCTTTTTCTGTAGCCAATTCAGCACATGTATTTTTATATGCACATATAAAATCCTACCTGGTATCACACGTACATTTTTGTGAGGTGGCTAACTTGGGAGATACAAAGTATGAGAAGAGATGACTCCTCCTAAATGTTTTTGGAACTGAAAATTCAAACTATGAGTGAGCTTCTTAGTTGAAAAACATTATACATAAATCCATGTTCAGTAAAATTAATATTTTTGGATCTGTGAATGATATATATTTCATGATGAATTTTGATTGGCATATACATTGCTACTTTCTAATGTATCTGTGATATATATATATTTTCAAAATATGAAATATATGTGTCTTATTATACACTCCCTAAATAATTCACTGATGTTCATGTATGTGCTTTTATAATCAACTTTTCATAAGATTGTTTTTAGAAATATTCATCCATCTGAAATACATATTTGTTTCCTAGTACTGAAAACTCACTTCAGTGAATGGTGCAAACAAAGCCTTATATTTCTACAGTAACTGACCCAATTTAACATCAATGAAAGTAGGTTTCTATGGGACATGATGTGTATTTTGATGTTCATTTTAATTCAACTCTGGTACATTACTATTTCTTCAGTTTTTATACATCGTAGAATATACATTTCATCCACAAGTTCACAAATTGAAAGACATTTGTAACACATTCAATCACTTCCTGCTTCAGAACACATGTATTCCTCCTTGTTTTTGACTGGTTATTTCATGAGTCTTCTTTCCAAACACATTATTTTCGATTTCCATAATCAATTTTGAAGCAAAACTCACACACATTTTATGATAAACTACAACCCTAATATTACCATTAGATATATAACTGGTTGGAATGAATGTATGTATATCAATATAAGATTTCCTGTGTATTTTGGGATATCAATTTATTCCAATTTCTAAATTTGGAAACAGTTATATTATTTATTCACAGTATGGTCTATTCATGCATTCTCTCTATATTCATACACACATTGTACACCTATTTGTGCCCCCAATACTAATTTATATCTCTTCAAAATATTGCTCTCAGAAATGGTGCAACAAATACTCATGTCACCTGATCTACATATACATTTTATCACAGTAATATTCTGGCCACAAAATGCAAAGTCACACTTACGACTGTACCAAAGCCTAAATGGAATATGAGTATGGATTATGAAAATCACCCATGTCCAGGTTGCCTAATGCTCTCAAATGTCAATCCTATTGGTGACTACATATTTGTTTCTTCCTAAGATTATTTATTCAAACTCAAGCCTGTCGAAAATGTCTAATCCTATCAATCACTTTATCATTTGCTGATTTTCTAATGTCTCTATTGATATCTGCTTTCCTACATATTTTCCCCAGTTCATCATTGTGACTGACTCTTCACATGTGCTGACATTTACATTTTCTCTCTACCCAAAACCCTATTGCTAAAGAACTTTTTGTCCAAATCATATACTCACTCTTTTTCCTAATCCTACCAACTATCTTCCTAATCCTACCAACTATCCTTTTTTGACTGGATGTTCTCTTTGACATTCAATCATCCAAGGTACAACGTCCTATGCCATTGTGTATAGATTTATCTGAGACACATGTGCAGAACATAATTCAATCCTAAGTATCCCAATCAAGGATCCAAAGCCCTTCTGGGCTTCAAATCTTACCTAGATTTCTGTTTTCATAAATATATTTCCCCTCTATATATTCTAATAAATATTGCAGGTTCCCAATAACATTATTCATCCAGCAGAATGATTCCTAAGCCAAATCAAACATGTTATTAACCCTAACCATACTCTGTTCCCTCAATCTAACTTTACAGAAAAGCAGGGACAGAGTTGGTCTTACAATACAGGAATGTAAGAAATCTTCCACCTGCTGAGAAATGAAAAGGTCCATGCAGAAATGAACCCTGGGGAAGCTATAGGAAGCTATGAAGGACCTGAGAGAGCAAAAGTCATCTTCCACGACAAACAACCTGGTCAGGATGAAGGGGTGTGTCTGAAGCAGTCTCTCTTTTCTTAATGTAGAGAAGATGGACAATACCAGGCCTGTGTGGAGAGCTGTTCCCGGGGTGCCTATGTTTGATATACCATTCAAACTTGTGAAAGTGTCACAGGAAGTAGGGGCAGCCTCCATCAATTGGGACACTTGGAAGCAACTATTAGGACAAAGTGGTTGCCAAGGCAGTGACCTCATTCAGTTCCTGAAGGAAGTGACCTACATCACTTTCTTGGTGATGGAACTCTCTGAACTAGGGATCCAGGAAGACAGGCACCCAGAGGCAGTCCCAGTCCCAGTCCCAGTGGCCTCACATGTTTGGATTTACCAAGGACAGAATCAGTCTTTCTTGGTAACTACTGATGTGAGGATGGCCAAATGCCAGGAAGGTCTGAAGAGGGGCCTTTCCTGAGTAAGCAGGTAGTGTCTCACCACTGGCACGTTACAACTTCACAGTGTTGGCCAAGGAGTCCACATCTGACATAGGACAGTCCATTTTGGAGTAACATACTATGGCCCATCAGTCAGAGGACACTCCGGATAGTCATAGACCTACTTGGGGGAAGGAGGTGACTTTTTGGGTGTGGGTGTGAGTTTGTGGTTTTGTCTCATGATCTGAGAATAGGTAGGAAAGTCGGTTTGTTAGGATTGGAGTGGACTGTTTCTAGTAAGTCTTTTGACAATGCGAGTGTTTCTATGTCTGTTTATCCCACTGTGTCCGTGGTTGTAGACATTAGAAAAGAGAATGCATCAATGGATGTGTCCTGAATAGAAGAAAGCTTCACAACATTCATCCTGCCCAATTTATGAATGGATTTTGTCTTGCCTAATGGATGGGCAAAAACCACTGTCTTCTTAAATTCCTGTTTTCTTCTTGAATTCTGGCCACTCTCCAGAATAGGCTCATGGTTTTGTTTCCAAGACATGAACCACCTCCAAGCTCTGTGACATGGCTATGTACTGGATAGCTGAAGGGAATGGGATCATCTCAGAAAACTCAGATATCATTTTAGAAACCCTGCCTTGGGCCATTTGCTTACCTATTGTTCTGTTGCCCTGAATGTCAGAAAGGTCTTTGCCTCAGGCCACCCCTTTTTGAAGCCTGAAGAAAACGGTTTTCAATGGAAATTAATGGGCATCACCTGTAGATCTTTGCTTAATTGCTTTGGAAAGGGATGTGTCTGCATCAGACTCTTGGCCATGTTTGAGGTTGTTGAATAGATTTTCAGCACCTGATGCATCTAACGAACAATTACATGTGTGCTTCCAAAACCAAAATGGCCAAAAAAGCAGTCATTGTGGACGAAGTCTCTCGCCTTCCTCTGTAAGATTACTGATCTCCATCAAGTGAAAATAGGGATCCTTTTTGTCAAATGAGTTCTTCAAACCCTGCAGAGGATAGCCCATAGGTGCTTGGGTTTTCTCATGATTCCAATTCACATAAAGAATCTATACCCGAGAGTCAGTAGGCCTCAAATTGGAGAATCAGAGCAGTATTTACGGCAGGCTCATTTGATAACTCCTGGTTCTCAGAAAGGGTGTCCAGGCAACCCTGACTTTAGGCAAATGACGGGCAAGGGAGGTTATTTTGTACACTGTCTTGGGCTGAGCCCCTCATGGAAACCTCCAGCCACAGGTTATGATGAGTGTCTATATGGAAGAAGATGAGGGCCTTGTGGGAGTGCTTTGGTTTTAATTGTGGTCATTTTTTGGTGGTTGGAAGTGATGACTGGGTCTATCTGGGCTTGAACTCTGGTGTGATTCCACTTATAGTCTGAGTTCTCGAACTGATCTCAGAGAAATATTGCCATAAACTGTGTTCAGATTTTAGGAGGCCACGCTGGGATTCTCCCTTGGAAACTGAGATCAAATACAAGGGTGGCTTTCCACAGAGCCTCGGAATATCAGCTAGAATATCACATGATTTTATTCTGAAAGTTTTGGCAGCCATTGTTGACAGTCAGAACACCCATGGACGTCACATTAAAGACCTCAATGGGCCTGGCTTCATGTGACCTTTTGACCACTCTATGGGAAGACTTGCCTGTGAGATTTCTCCAGAGAATTCATTGAAAATAGCTTCCTCACCATTTAATATTTCCTGAATGAACTGAAACCCACAGTGCCTCCAACTTCATCCATGAAAAATGGCTAGATAAATACAATGATATCTTTGAAATTCCCTTAACCAGGTGGCACTGGAGAACCTTTAGATGTCTTGTTGCTGATCATGAGTGTACCAGAGAATTCCATGATTGACCGGGTTTCATGAAAATGGTGTAGAACAAAGATGCCAGTAAGTTGGAGCCTGCTGAGAAGTGGGCCTATTGCAGTGGTGGGTGGGTGTGTGATAATACATCTGTGGTGTGGCCATGAGGATTTGCCATTGCCTTCCAAATGGTTTGTGACTGACATGGTGCAGCCAGCAGACCCTTCTATGTAAAGGCATCATTTTATATGGAGAGGTTTCTGGTCTAAGTTCAGAGTCAGATTTCTATGGACAAGGGGGCAAGCTCTGTGAGATAAAAGCCTGGTTGGTGCATTCTCCTTCAGACCCTGACCCACCACAAGTGACAGAACTTTCTTCAACACTGGGTTTCAGTTGAACTCATTGTATTTCATAAAGCATATACCAAACTCCCAGTACAGCAGCAAGAAACACCACAAAAAGTGGAGGATGACCAAATGGCTTCACAGTCCAAACGGGGAGACACTTAGTATCCAGTGGCCACAGTTTACCTACAAAGAGAAAATTCAGCACTGCTGCCTCATGTTCATTAGAATACAAGAAACCATGTCCTCCAGGTCACATAGATGCAGACTCAGCTTTGATGGTATCACTAGAAAGGAAGCTAAAGCTCCTTACAACAACATATATTTCAAGTGCCCAAACTCAGAGGAAGTTTCTCAAGAAGTGTTTAGGCTGGCAGAGCTCCATGTTTTTGGAGTGTTTACTTGTTAGACCAGGACACAAGAAAAGACCACTGACTCTAATTAAAATCAAATTAAATTAAGCTTATTATTTCCACTGGCTGTGCTACCTCTCCCTCACAAAACGGCGGGAAAAAGACAGCAACCCCAGCTTTCCTACAGGCAGCTTAATAGCCCAGAAAATTACACAAAAGGGGGTTTACAGATAACAGAACTCTGACAAACATCACACTAATGGCAGTCTACATTTTTTTTGCTGTCCCTACATCAGAGTTCATGAAGACCATTAGAGCCTCAGAGAGGGTTGTTGTCTGGCCAGAGAAGGCAAATATTTATGATGTGTCACTAAAGTTTCAGAGAGGGCTGCTATCTGGTCAGAGAGCCGGGCATGGGTGAGTTCAAGGCGTGGGCAGGAATTCCAAGCAGGTTTAGAATTTGAAGTAATTTATGGTAAAGCCAAAATTATCTTTTCATCGCTTTTTGGCAAGATGGCTCCCAATTTAAATTAAAGATCAGGTTGGGTCTATCATTCCCGCCTTTTCTTTGTGTCCCTTTCAAATCTTTGATAGATTACGGGAAGAGCACTGAGGAAATTTTAATCCCTCATGTAAGAGTCTCCAAATTTTTAGAACTCACCCAAAACCGATCTCCCTGATTTTACCTGACTTAATTAATTACTTATATTGATAGTCTATTTATCTTTCTCTCCATTGTTATAAGAAGAGTGGTGTCACTCATTTTTTCTTCTTCTGACCTGAGACAGGGTGACGTGAGTGGGCATGGGATGAGGGACATGAGTTGCCTTTTAGAAGTCAGTTGAGGGACATGAGTTGCCTTTTAGAAGTCAGTTCAGTTTGAAGTCTGATTGGGGAAGAACAGGTTGTAAAGTCATCTGGGGATGGGTTCTTCTATGAGAGAAACAAAAACCATGAGTACTGAATAAATGTTGCAGCACCTGGAACATGTCACTGTATAGAAGTTCCCTCACCAGTCTTTAATATCCCCAGTTATCAGGACTGTCAATTTAATATTTAACTTTTACTGTTACACTTGTCCCTCCCCATAAGATACAGTTTAATAATTTAATGTCATCTGATCTTGTAAAATCCTGTTACTAGTATGACCTCTGTGTCTCTTTGAGAAACCTTTAATTCTGTTACTCAGGGCTGGATAATTGTACTAGCAAACACCAAGCCAACCTGTGTAGGTTAGGAATATCTGTAGGCCTTAAACTGAAAACTTCTCCCTGTGGCAGGTCTTCTTGATAGTCTCTTTTTATAAGTATCAGGCATTCCTGTCTGAGAATTCTTCTTTGTAGCCACCAGTCTTACTTATTTTGGGAGGCAAATATAAAGTGCATACCTTAACATTATATTATTATTATTATTATTATTATTATTATTATTATTATTTAAAATGCCCAGGAATGGATGTATTTTGTTCTTAACTGTCTTTGCTAAGTGTTTAAGATGAAGCAGTCAAACTGACTTTTGTTTCCATCTATTGTTAACAGTCAGCTGACCTTTTATGGGAGTCAATTCTGGGGAAACTTGAGAGCAGATTCTCAGTTCTGCTAGTGCCATTTGCGCTAGGTGGGTCCAGATCTTGCTTGACCATTTGGCTTCCCTCGGAAGCATCAGGGATGTCTCCTTTCTTGATGACTCTCCTCTTCGTAACAAATACACTGATTGGCTTTCTGTCCTCCAGTGGTCTCATTAATCTCCCTGATCAGGAGGAGGTTATGTGGCTCAGAGTTTCAAAGCTCTTTAGAGAAGTCCCCTGTTCCCTGGATTCAGACTGACTCATAGGGCAAAAGCCAAATATTGGTTTTCTTGGCTCTTTTCATTTAACTTTAATTTTAAATCCTAATCTTAAACATCCAGCAAATAAATTTTAACAGCCTTATATTAAGAGTACTGGGCTTTAATGTCTATAACTATATAATTATCTTTTTATTAATTGTTATCTGTATTATTCTGTCGTTATTGTAAGTAATGACTTATTATATTGAATAAACCCATGTTGTGTTCTTAAAGCAACACGTTTGTAAAACAGTAACAGAGAATCTTTAGATCACTTATAAGAAAATTTCAAAATAAAATTAACAAAAGTAAAAATACTTAGCTTGTGTAACAGCTACCCTGAATTTTTTGGCTGAGTTATACATTATATCCCCTGTTTGAGATCCTAGGAATATTGACCTTAAAAAAAACCAACTTTTTAACATAACTTTAAAGAAATATTATCTAACCTACTGGTTTCGTAGTCATTCTCACATGTAGTAAGATGGGACACAGAGCCTTATATCAGCTAAGGCAGGGCTCTTTATAAATCTTAAGTATTTTAGTTCTAAAGCTAATCCTTATTTTTAAATATCATTTGACAAAGTTTACATAAATTGTTTGAGGTCACATGAACATTAGCTAACACCATGATATCACATTTAAAACATGAATTAAAGAAAGGCTGAAAGTTTTTAACCTTTACATCGATTAGGCTCTCATTAACTAAAAAATACATTTAAATTGTTCCCCAATGTAAAAAGTAACATAAAAGTTTACATATCTTATTGATAACAGGTAAATAAATCCCCAATATATTTTTTACCATACAACTTCAGAGCACCAGCTTGATATAATGCTCTTTTAAAGTTTCTACCTTACAGACTTGCATACCTATAAGATATGAAAACATTGATAGCATCACAATTATATTGATGATTCTACATTAACCAAGTTTAGCTTTTAAAGCAATGGCAGTACAGTGCTCTAAAATAACAGTTCTTATTTATTCAGTTGTTTAATTTTTATGGTTGCTTGCTCTGGAGAAAATAAAACTTAATAAATACAACGTTATGGGTAAACTTATGTTTTAAGAAATTTTTGTCTCATTAACACATGACTTATTTTTATATTCTTATACAGACTTTAATAAGAACTTATTCAGACCTTAGTAAATCAATCAGATATCTAAGAAAAGTACTCATGAATGAGCAATCCCATATCAAATTTACTTTACTTATTTATCAAAACACTAGAGAAATGTATTGACAGTGTAAACCATTTTTATGTTGAAGGAAAGGTCCTAGAACCAAGGCATATTAGACATTTTGTAGATATTAATATTTTATTAGATTTTTGAACACCTAAAAAAATTGTAAGCTTAAATTTAAAGACATTGATTTTTATCTGTTTATCCAATTTAAATTGAAACATTTAAATCACGTGAATTAAAGATCTTTGGATCTCCTATTTAAATTTGTTTTAATGAGCGCTTTTATATGAGCGCTCCTTGTATATGTTAATTTGTGTATCATATATATGATATACGGACATATGTATATGTAGACATACAACACATAACAAAAGTGTGCACACATAATAATAGTAAAGGCCTTGTAGCTTTTCTCAGGTGAAATCTCCATTGCAATGTTTCAAAAAGTCTACAGTTGGTCAAAGATAGAACTGATCTGAAAAACATTAACCTAGGTCTGTATGCTCAAAATCATGAGCTCAAAAAAAAAAAAGTATCTAAGGAAAAAAAAAAAGAGTCCTAGAAAAAGTGACTGGCTAGTAATTAGTAAATACCATACAATTTACCTTTTTTTCCCCTTAGGCCTCAAATCAGTCTCCTACTAAGCTTTCAGGCTTCTTTCATTTACATTTTAATATAAATCATGGCTGAGGTCTGGAAGGAGCAGGAAAAACTGCTATTCTGAGCAGACACCTCAGGCCTAAGGCATTTTAACCATAATTTTGAGGTTCCGATGTTGAAAATTATGATACAAATTTAAGATACAATTCACAAAATTTTATATCTTTACATCTTGTTTTGTCAACAGATACCATTCTATGATTTACTATCCTTGTCCAAATTAATGCAGTGGTACACACAGTGACATTTTCCGAGGCTATCCAATTAAAAATTGGTGAAAAAAAGACTGTATGATTGGGAATTTACTTGCCAACTTGGAAGTAGAGTTCTTCAGTTTTCCATACTAAGTACTTAAGTTCTCTGGCATGAATTATCTGAAATCATAAACTAAACAATTACCTAAACCTGACTTTTAACTGCAAGATTCTGCAATGCTTCAAAAACCCATTCAGATACCAGATTGTTAAAATAAAACATCATCATTTAGACACACATTCAGCTAAGATCATTCCCAAGAAACAATTTATAATATCAACACATTATTGCACATGTCTTAAAGGGCCAGATACAAAGACACAAGACAGACAGAAAGGAGGTTCAGACTCTGGCTGTCAGAGAGAACCATTTAAACCAGAGCAGATAAGAGAAAAATCTCCTACACCAGTGTGCACCATAGATATCCACAGGGGGGGGACCACATGTTTTAACAGAGGGGAAACCTGAAATGTAAAATAAAGTGTCTCCATGGTGACTTCACTGCATTTAGTGTCCCCTTTTTCTTTTTCTCTTTTTTAACAAGACAGAGGTGGCATAATTCTTACAGTGCGGGGAGGAAGGAGGTAATTCCCTGAATCAACAGGGCTTTGGCAGCTGCTGGGAGTCCCTCAGTCCCTCCTTTTACTTACAGGATTAGCTCCTCTTGTTCAGTTCCACACCAAGCATGCTTCATCTCCTAATATTTCAGTAGACAGCTCTCACAAAGTTCCGGGGTGGAGGGCGGGTACCAAATTTGTAAATTAAAGTTCGATTCCTCAACTTGACGCCAATTAATACCAATTTAATAATGAGGACTGAGTTTTGAGAAAAAGAAAAAGGGAGGTTTATTGCTTTGCGAACAAAGGAGAAACACAGGGGACTCTGCCAAAGGTTGTGACTCTCTTGATCTGGAGTGACAAGGGGTTTTAAAGGAGTTTCACTTGTTAACCTGGGAGATGCTCAGTTCTTAGGTCCCCAGCAAGCATTGCCCTCTGCAATGGGTGTGCTCCAGGCAGCCAGCTAGGAGCTTCTGTCATCCTGCTTAACAAAGGGGGGTAAAGTTCATCGCAGTTCCCTAAAACACAGTCCAAAGGGGTGTCAGGCTTACTCTCTTTATTACCTATTTTTACGTCCAAAATCCTTAAGTTTTTACCACTGAAATCACACAACAAAATGAACAAAAACAAACAAACAATCAAAAAAATAGAACACAAAACAAAACACAAAAAACAGAAACCATGCGCCTAAACAGAAAAACAGTGGAACAGTGCAACATCTTGCTATAGCTCCAGGGTAGGAGTGCATGAGTGCCCGTCGGCCCCTCTCTACAGTTCCAGAGGAATTCCCTACAGAACAGAACAGAGGACAGAACGATTCTGGTTACTCTCCTGGAAAGGAGTATATGTGAGCCTCCCCAGGCCACATCTCTGTCATCAGAAGAGATCTCCCTTAACCGGATATCATATGTTATAAAAGCCCCACTTACCTATGGAGGACTCCTCCACCAGGTGCTTGCTAATAGTTTTAGTGCAAAGGTTCACTGCAGTGCTCCCCGGACTAAAGGCTCTCTTCCTAATATAGAGAAGATGGACCAAATCAGGCCTGTGTGGAGAGCTGTTTCTTGGTGCCTATGGTTGATATACCATTCTAATTTGTGAAAGTGCCACAGAAATTAGGGTAAGCCTCCTTCTCATGGTACGCTTGAAAGCAACTGTTTGGAAAAAGTGGTTGCCAAGGCAGTGACCTCATTCAGTTCCTGAAGGATGCAACCTCACCTCACTTCCTTGGTAATGGAACTCTCTGAACTTGGGATGCAGGAAGCAAGGCACACAGAGTCAGTCCCAGTCCCAGTCCTAGTGGTCTCACTTGCTTCAATTTAACAAGGACAGAGTCAGTCTTTCTTGGTACCTACTGATGTGAGGATGGCCAAATGCCAGGAGTATTCTGAAGAGGGGCCTTTCCTAAAAAAGCAGGTAGTGGCTCACAGCTGGCTCCTGACCACTTCACAGAGTTGGATATGGAGACCAGATCTGAGACAGGATAGGCCATATCTGGGGAACATAGTATGGCCCAGCAGTCAGAGGACACTCCGGATAGTGAGAGACCTATTTGGGGGAAGGAGGTGCCTTTTTGGGTGTGAATGTGTGTTTGTGGTTTTGCCCCATGTTCTGAGAAGAGGTAGGAAAGTCGGTTTGTTTGGTTTGGAGTGAACTGTTTCTAGCAAGTTGTTTGACAAGGCGAGTGTTTCTATGTCTGTGTATCCCACTGTGTCCGTGGTTGTAGACATTAGAAAAAGAGAATGCATCAATGGATGTTTCCTGTCTAGTAGAAAGTTTCCCAGCATTCATCCTGCCCAATTTATGAATGCACTAGGGCTTGCCATATCGATGGGCAACACCTGCTATCTTCCTAAGTTCCTGTTTTCTTCCTGAAATCTAGCCACTCTCCAAAATAGGCTCATGCTTTTGAGTCCAAGATATGTACCACCTCCAAGCACTGTGACATGGACATGTACTGGATAGCTGAAGGGATTGGCAAGCATCTCAGAAAACTCAGATATCGATGTGACCAGGAAAGTCTCAGTGGAGAACCCCTGCAATGGGCCTTTTGATTGCCTTTTTTTCTGTTGCCCTGAATGTCAGTAAGTTCTTTGCCTGAGGCCACGCCTTTGTGAATCCTGAAGAAAACAGTTTTCAAACGGAAATGAATGGGCACCACCTGTGGCTCTTTGCTTAATTGCTTTGTAAAGGGATGTGTCTGAATCAGCCTCTTGGTCCTGTGTGAGCCTGTGGCTTAGATTCTCAGCACCTGATGGATCTAAAGAACGATCCCATGTGTGGATCCAAAATCAAAATGGCAAAAAATCAGTCACTGTGAATGAAGTGCCTCACATTCTTCTGTAAGGTTCCTTACCTACATCAAGTGAGAATAGGGATCCTTTGAGTCAAATGAGTTCTTCAAAGCCCTGCAGATGCTAGCCCATAGGTGCTTGGGTTTTCTTATGAATCCAATTCAAATAAATAATCTAAACCCCACAGTCAGTAGGCCTCAAATTGGAGAACAGAGCTGTATTAATGGCAGACATATTTGATAACTCCTGGTTCACAGGGAGGGTGTCCAGGCCACCCTGACTATTGGCAAATGAGGGGAAAGGGAGCTTATTTGGGACACTGTCTTGTGCTGCACCTCTCATGGAATACTCTTGCCAGAAGTTATGGTGAGTGTCTATATGGAAGAAGATGAGTGCCATGTGGGAGTGTTTTGGTTTTAATTGTGGTCATTTGTGTGGCGGTTGGAAGAGATAATTGGGTCCACCTTGGCTTGAACTTCGGTGTGATTCCCCTTAGAGTCTGTGTTTTGGAATTGACCTCCGAGAAGGTATAAGGTCCAATGCCATTGTATATCCATATTTCTGGGACATCACTACAGAATGTAATTCAACGCTAAGTATACCAATCAAGGGCCCAATGAACTTCTGGGCTTCAAATCTTACCTAGATTTCTGTTTTCATACTTATATTGAAAGGTTAATAAAATAGGTACTTGTCACTTCATGATTTTCTGTATGCTTAACAAAACACTGTTGAAATCTTGAGAACTGTTTGCTATTCTTGTTCCCAGAATGTGCTGTCCCCAACTGCCAAACTGCAGAATGTACTCGGTCAACCAGTTGCACGCAAACCGCCCACTCGCACTTACCCATCAATAAACTTTCCTTCCTGCCCTCTCCAAGGAAAATATATAAGCACTTCTTAAGCTGTTCTCAGGGCTCTCTGCTCTATTCAAGTGAGCTCTGAGCCCTTGCATGCCGGACTCCCAATAAAGCCTTTGCTGTTGCATGAGACAGTCTCTTGGTGGTCTCTTCCACCCACCCTCGCCCGATCTTTACATCTGGTGGCCCCAGTGAGATCCGGCAGCCGCAGATGAAAGACCCCTAACAGGCTCCTCTGGGGATAAATAAGGCCCCTCTTTCTGGTTTCAGGATTCAGGTTAGGGTTTCACAAAATGGCTATTGGTAAAGAGCGTGAGCTCTCTCCCATGGTGGCTGACACACATGTAACAGAGCCACAGGCCATGTCCCTGGGGGATGAACTCATGAAATCGAGGAACAATAGTCTCCTTTATTCAGTGATATTTTGTTTCGGATTCGGTATTGCCAGCCCATCATGTTTTGCCGGCTACTCAGTCATGGTCTCAGTATTGGACGTCCATTGCCTGTCTTTATTGTCTTGTCTTGTCTGTGTCTTGTGTCATTGCTTTTATTGTCTGTGTATATTTCATTATGGGACAGAGCACTTCAATGCCTCTGTTCATTACCCTTGATCACTAGACCAAAGTCTGCTTAAGGGCTCAGAATCTTTCTTTTTCAGTAAAACGCCGGATCTTGCAGATTCTGTGTCTCAGAATGACCCAACTTTGTAGTCAGATGGCCCCTAGAAGGATCTTTCTACTTCGCACTAATTTGAAAAGTTCGAGATATTGTCTTTTAGCCGGGGCCACGTAGACGTCCAGATCAACAGCCATATATCTTAACTTGTCAGGACCTCTGCAAATCTCCTCCTCCAAGGGTGAAGCCTTTCCTTGTCCCTGCACGGACTCCTACTCCTTCCCCCATGATTCTATCTCTTTAACTCTCTGCTCCTCTTCCTGCATTCTCTGTTCTCCCTGAGTCTCAAGACTCTACTGGACTCTCCTCCCCCTCCTTATCCTCTGCCTTCATCCCCCAACTGCCAACACCCTCTAAGTGATTCCCCTGCTGCTGACTCAGCCTCTCCACCATTCAAAGAAGCTAGGATGGCCTAGCACCATCCAGATGACAGTCCCGTGGCACACAGAGCCCCTCCTTCCCTGGAGGAAGCTGGCCCGGCTAAAAGAACTCAGAGAACTCGCCAACGTTTTTACACCTGCCTACTTGGGATAACTGCCAACAACTCTTAGGGACTTTCTTTATGACAGAGGAATAAGAGAAAAACCTCCAAGAAGCTAAAAAAAAAAAAATATCCTCGGACCTGATTGGCGACCAACACAACTTCCCAACATAATCAAAGCCAGCTTACCCTTAAACCAACCCAACTGGAACCCCAACACCTTTGAAGATAAAGAGCATCTGTCCAATTATTGCCTGGCTCTAATAGCAGGTCTCCAAAGGGGCTGCTATGTGACCAACTAATTTGGCCATGGTAAGAGAAATTATTCAAAGGCCTGATGAATCTCCCTCTTTGTTTCTAGAAAGAATTATGGAGGCATATAAAAGATATACTCCTTTCGATCCTCAGGCAGCGGATCAAAATTCATCTGCAACAATGGCCTTAATCGGGCAAGCTGCCATGGATATTAAAAAAAATTTAAAAGAGAGATTTAGTCAGAGAAGCTGAGAAAGTATACTATAAGAGAGAAACAGGGAGAAAGAAAGGGAGCAAAGGAAGGATGAGAGAAGCAAAAGACAGACTAAGAGATTGACCAAGATCCTTGTCACAACAAGAAAGAGGCCAGAAATTAAGACGTAAGGTGACAGTAAGGGTTACCTGGGGCCATGCCAGAGGCCACCCCTGGCCTCAGATCAATGTGCCTACTGTAAAAAAAAAAGGACACTGGGCCAAAAAGTGCCCTATAAAGAGACAGCCACGCCAGCCAGCCATTGTGACTCTGGTGCATGACTAAGAAAGTTGGGGCTCAGATCACTTCCCCTAGCTCAGGGTAACTTTTGAAGTGTAGCGGACCCCAGTAAACTTTGAAATGAATACAGGAGCAGTATACTCAGCCCTTAAGGCCCCGTCGGGCCCTCTATCAAATAAAAGGTCTGTAGTTCAAAGGGCTAATGGCAGTAAATATCGGGCTTAGACTACTAAGAGGACCATGGACCTAGGTAAAGGAAAAATCCATCACTCCTTCCTAGTAATCCAGGAATGCCTGGACCCATAGATGGGCAGAGATCTGCTCACCAAGCTCTTGGCCTAAATAACTTATAAACCTGAAGGCTACCAAATGAAATTTCTAAATCCTTTAGTATAAACTCCTATAGTCACGGCTTTAACTAAATTAGTAGAAGATGAACATCCACTCTTCACACCCCCCAAGACTGATCAAACAGGCAAGCTATGCCAGAAATGGATAACAGATTACGCAGATGCCTGGGCAAAAACTGCTGGGTTAGGCCTGGCCGTGAAACAACCTCCAATAACAGTGGAGTTAAAAACCTCAGCCTCCCCAATTAATGTCAAATAATATCCTCTAAGCAAAAAAAGCTAAAGATGAGATAAGGCCCCATATTCAGAAATATCTGACCTTAGGCGTCCTAAGGCCCTGTCAATTGGCCATGAACACTCCCCTGCTAATAGAAAAAAAAAGCCAGGAACCGGGACAATCGCCCTGTTAAATACCTAAGAGAGATCAACAACAGAGTGCAGGACATTCACCCCACGGTACCTAATCCGTACAATCTGCTTAGCACTCTGAACCCTGAGCGGAAATGGTATACTGTTCTGGACTTAAAAGATGCTTTCTTTTGCTTGCCTCTGCATAAAGATAGTCATTTGCTGTTTGCTTTCGGGTGGGTAGACCCAGAAACCTGAACGTCTGGTCAACTAACTTGGACTAGACTCCCACTGGGGTTCAAAAACTCCCCCACTCTCTTTGATGAAGCCCTCCACAGAGATCTCAGCAATTTCAGAACTACGCACCCCAAAGTCACCCAGCTTCAATACGTGAATGACCTGCTACTGGCAGCCAACACCAAGGAAAACTGTGAGTCTGGGACCCAAGCACTATTATATGAGCTTGCTCAACTCGGGTATAGAGTTTCGACCAAAAAGGCCCAAATTTGCTGGCATGAAGTAATCTTCCTGGGCTGTTTCCTTAGGGGCAGTAAACGATGGCTCACTGAGCCCAGAAAACAAACCATTGCCTAGATACCACCCCCATCTAACAGGAGACAACTCAGAGAGTTTCTTGGGACTGCTGGCTTTTGCAGGTTATGGATACCTGGGTTTGCGTTTTTAGCTGCTCCTTTATACCCGGTGTTAGAGGGAGATGCCCAATTCCAATGGACCCCTTATCACCAGGAAGTTTTTTATAATATCTATGGACACTGACACTGAACAACTCAACTTCACTGAGCTCAGGCTGCAATTACAGAAAGCCCTACACTACGTTAAAAATGTACACCAACTCACTCACCTTGGTTCAATGAAACTGCAGGCATTCCTGTAGGATTAAGATCAGAGTTTTCCACTAACCGACTCACAACGAAAGAAAATAACTGAACGGGTAACAAAAGCCTGTCGAGTCAGTCAATTGGTTAATGCTTACCCTTCCAGTTTCCTAGAGGAAAGCACCTATGAGGAACCAGAAAACGACAATTTTGGGAAGTGGACAATAGTGAAATTAAGCCAGCAAAGTATGGACTTAAATACCTCCTAGTCTTTGTAGATACATTTTCAGGATGGACTGAAGCCTTCCACACATACACACACACACAAAAAAAAAAAAAAACTGCACAAATGATTTTCAAGAAGATTCTGAAAGATATTTTTCCAAGATACGGTCTGCCTAAGGTAATAGGGTCTGATAATGGACTGGTGTTCATGGCCCAGGTAAGTCAGGTGTTAACTGGGACCCTGTGGATTAATTTTAAGTTACATTATGCTTATATACCCCAGAGCTCAGGACAGGTAGAAAAAATAAATAGAACCATTAAAGAGACCTTAACAAAATTAAGCTTAGAGCCCGGCATAAAAGATTGGATTATGCTCCTGCCTTATGCACTGTTTCATGCGAGAAATATTCCCTCTCTTTCTTTGTGTAACCTCACCCCCTATGAAATTCTCTATGATTCCCATCATCCAGTAAGGGACCTAACCCCAACTCTAAGGCCTAACAATCACTTCCACACCCCCTTGCTTGACAGACTTAAAGTCATTGAAAGAACTCAGCGATACCTGTGGAAACAGCTGGCCACTGCCTATCAACCAGGGGATGAGGGGACTCTAAATCAATATCAAGTAAGAGACTTCGTCTACATAAGACAACATCAGGTGTCATCCCTGGAACCCCACTGCAAAGGAACATACCAGGTGCTACTTATAAAACCTAAAGCGGTAAAAGTAGACGGAATCACTTTTTGGATCCATGCCTCTCATCTCAAGCCTTCGCTGTGTCCAGACTCTTGTTGGAAACTGGAAAAGCCTGGTAACCATTTCAAATTGCGTATTCGCTATGTGGATAAGACTATAGACTCTCCCCTTGGCCACCAGTAGTTCTAACCCTCATCACCCCGTTCAGCAGCAATGGCTGATCACAAATCCTACTAGACAAGAAGTATGGTCTATCTCGCATACAGGCCCCATAGAGACCTGGTGGCCATCTCTCCACCCAGACATTTGTCAGGTCGGTATAGGTCTTTCCTATTGAGATATCCCTGATGAAGAGGATCCCACTAAAATTCCATTAAATCTCTTCTGTACCATAGATAATGGAAACAAACATTATGGATGCAGGGACACGCGAGACAGATTCAGGTTGGCTAGCCTAGATTACTATGTTTGCCTGGCGGACTATCAAAGCCACAAACAGCCACGGCTGTGTGGGGGAGAAGCCGACTTCTTGTGTAAGTCAAGGGAATGTGAGCATACAGGGGCTGCCTGGTGGAACCCAAACTCCTCATCAAATTCAGTACACAGCATTGGCCATATTACCAATTAGACAACCAAATACTATGGCCCCCGGAGGGTTCTCTAGATCCTCAAATTCTGAGTGACATTTTTAACTTCGGCAAGTTCTCAAAAGGGGGAAATTTCCCTATGTGGAATCCTTTTTCCTCTTTTGCTCACATCCTGTACTATGCTTCTCCAATAGTTCCTCACCCTCAGCCTTCTGCTCTAGACTCTCTGCTATCACTCCCATATTAGCAACCTGATTTCTCCTCTCCAATTACTAAATCAAAAACCCAAACCTCCGCTGGTTCTCAGAACATTGCCCCGTTGCTGAGGTAGCAGGTACCGAGGTACCCCTTCACCCACTCACTCCTCTCTTTTCCTGTCAGGGCCTGCACTAGGTCCCACCAAGTCCTCTAGCAAGCTAACCCAAAGCTCAAACCAGCTGAGAAGAGCCCTCAGACCCCTATCCACGATGTAATGAAAATGGCATTTAAAGTTGCTTTGTCATCACTGAAAAGAGGTTTCTAAGAATTTAAAGTCCCTCAAAGGCTTTTTGGAATATTTACTCCCATCTTCCCCTCTGCTCTACCATTTCTAATGCTCAAGTTTTGTTCTAGGAAAATCCCAAACCCCTTTACCATTTTTCTTTTACATCTCTCTTTTCTCATTCTTAGATCCACGGAGCTGCTCTCAGCCTCGACTACCCCGTCTTCCCCCTCTGTACCAGGTCCACAGAAATGTCTTAAATGACCTTCTCCAGAAGTCTTCACCAAGGCTTACTTTAGGTCTTTCAGCAAAAGAGTCCCTCTGAAAGAGTTCAATGTACATAAACTTCCACTTTTCGTGTTGCCCTGTTCTACTTGGCCACTGGCTGGAAAAATCACCACCCCTAAGCTAGACACTGCCTTTCCAGTTTTTCACAAAATATGTTAACAAGGCCTCTGGCCTTGAGCTGGGGCTTCACCGAGATGCCTACATTTTTAAGATAAAAAAGTTAGCAACTGGTCTCCATGGTGACAGCTGGCAGGGAGAAAAAAAAGAGACAAAAAAGCTCTCCCCTTCCAAGGTGTCCTTGAAAAGTTAACTTGCCCAGAACAGAGGAAAAAAAAAAACAGAAACAAAAACTAATTTTTGTGAATTTCTGCAGACTGTGAACTTCTGAGCCCCTTCCCTTACATGTTGGGTACAAATTCTAAAACTACCAAAACTTGGGGTTCAGGGGATTAATTGATTACAACAGAAGCAATGCCCTCTAAATCCGGATGCAACCAAATAAGAATGTTTTCCTCACTTTGGTGCTATCTTAGGTGCATTTTCTTGTCCATTCCTAAAACAGTATAATTCTATACACTTTAACATTATTTATGTTTACATAAAATGGTCAATAGATGTGATTAATTATGTAATGATGCAGATGTTTTTCAGAGTGCTCTATCATGACGTAGGTTCATTTAAATTTCAAATAGGGGGGCATACAACCCGGTTCCACCGGGAACCTGTATCCCTCACTTTGTCCATCCTATGAGGAATAATAATTGCTGAAGGGGTGGGCATAGGAACAACTGCCCTAGTCCATGAGACACAACAAAGACACAATTAGAAGCAGAAATAGACCAAAGCTTAAAGACATTAAAAACCGACATCACAGCTTTACAGGAATTTTAACCTCTCTCTCTCTGAAGTTGGTTTACAGAGCAGGCGAGTGTTGGACCTCCTCTTCATGAGAGAAAGTTGCCTTTTTGCTTGCATTGAGGGAAGAATGTTGTTTTTATGCCGACAATACTGGAGTTGTAAAAGAATCTATGAGGAAATTAAGAAAACGACTTGAAGAGCGTCAAAGAGAGACAGAGGCCCCAGAAGGGAGGTTTGATTCTTTGTTCACATAGTCAACCTGGTTAACTATGCTTTTATCTGCCATGGCCGGTCCATTTATAATCCTCATATTATTGCTAACGGTAGGACCCTGTTTACTCAACCGTGTAGTTTCCTTTCTAAACCAAATCGAACATGTTATTAAACCTAACCATACACTGTTCTCTCAATCTAATTTTACAGAAAAGTGGGGACAGAGTTGGTCTTAAAATACAGGAATATAGAGGATCTTCCACCTGCTGAGAAACTCAAAGGTCCATGCCGAAATGATCCCTGGAGAAGATGTAGGCAACTATGAAGGACCTAAGACAGCAAAAGTCTTCCATGGCAAACAACCTGCTCAGGATGAAGGGATGTGTCTGAATCAGCCACTCTCTTCTTAATGTATAGAAGATGGACCAAAGCAGGCATTTGTTGAGCTGCTCCTGCATGCCTATGGTTGACATACCACTGTAACTTGTGAAAGTGTCACAGTAAGTAGGGGCAACCTCCTTCTCATGGGAACCTTGGAAGCAACTGTTAGGACAAAGTTGTTGCCAAGGCAGTGACCTCATTCCGTTCCTAAAGGAAGTGACCTCACCTAACTTCCTTGGTGATGGTACTCTCTGAACTTGGAATCCAGGAAGCCAGGCACAAAGAGCCAGTCCCAGTCCAAGTCCCAGTGGTCAAACTTATTTTGATTTACCAAGGACAGACTCAGTCTTTCTTGGAACCTACTGATGTGAGGATGGCCAAATGCAAGGAAAGCTATGAATAGGGGCATTTCCTGAGAAAGCAGGCAGTGGCTCACCGCTGGCCCCTGACAACTTCACAGAGTTGGCCAAGGAGACCAGATTTGAGACAGAACAGGCCATTTCCAGAGAACATAGTATGGCCCACCAGTCAGAGGACACTCCGGATAGTCACAGACCTACATGGGGGAAGGAGGTGCCTTTGTGGTGTGGGTGTGGGTTTGTGGTTTTGTCTCATGT
This sequence comes from Callospermophilus lateralis, assembly GCF_048772815.1. Classification (NCBI taxonomy): domain Eukaryota; kingdom Metazoa; phylum Chordata; class Mammalia; order Rodentia; family Sciuridae; genus Callospermophilus; species Callospermophilus lateralis. Next base: position 9,658,570 of record NW_027515276.1, on the reverse strand, counting down.
TCTGAGAATAGGTATGAAAGGTGGTTTGTTTTGTTTGGAGTGAACTGTTTCTACTAAGTCGTTTGACAAGGTGAGTGTTTCTATGTCTGTGTATCCCACTATGTCCGTGGTTGTAGACATTAGAAAGGAGAATGCATCAATGAATATGTCCTATCTAGTAGAAAGCTTCCCAGCATTCATCCTGCCCTATTTATGAATGGACTGCAGCTTGCCTTATTGATGTGCAACACCTGCTATCTACCTAAGTTCCTGTTTTCTTCCTGAATTCTCGCCACTCTCCAGAATAGGCTCATGGTTTTGTGTTTAAGATATGTACAACCTTGAAGCTCTGTGACATGACCATGTACTGAATAGCTGAAGGGAATGGCGAGCATCTAAGAAAACTCAGATATCAGTGTGACCAGGAAAGTCTCAGTGAAGAAACCCTGCTTGGGGCCTTTTGTTTACCAATTCTTCTGTTGCCCTGAATGTCAGGAAGGTCTTTTCCTCAGTCCACCACTTTGTGAAGCCTGAAGAAAACAGTTTCCAATTGGAAATGAATGGGCATTACCTGTGGCTCTTTGCTTAATTGCTTTGGAATGGATGTGTCTGAATCAGCCTATTTGCCTTGTGTGAGGGTGTGGCTTAGATTCTCAGCTCCTGATGGATCTAAAGAAAGATCCCATGTGTACATCCAAAACCAAAATGGCCAAAAAAGCAGTCCTTGTGGATGAAGTCTCTCGCCTCTTCTGTAACTTTCCTGACCTGCATCAAGTCAGAATAGGGATCCTTTGGTTCAAATGAGTTCTTCAAAGCCCTGCAGAGGCTAGCCCATAGTTGCTTGGGTTTTCTCAAGACTCCAATTCACATAAGGAATCCAAACCCCACAGTCAGTTGGCCTCAAATTGAAGAAGCGAAGCAGTATTAATGGGAGGCCTATTTGATCTCTCCTGGTTCACAAGAAGGGTGTCCAGGCCACCCTGATTTTAGGCAAATTAGGTGCAAGAGAGCTTATTTTGGACACGGTCTTGGGCTGTGCCCCTCATGGAAAACTTTTGCCAGAGGTCATTATGAGTGTCTATATGGAAAAAGATGAGCGCCACGTTGGAGTGTTTTGTTTTAAATTGTGGTCATTTGGGTGGCGGTTGGAAGAGATGACTTGGTCCACATGTTCTTGAACTCTGGTGTGATTCCCTTAGAATCTGAGTTCTCAAACTGACCTCAGAGAAGTATTGCCATGAATAGTGTTGAGATTTAAGGAAGCCAGGCATGAGTGTCGCCCTTGGAAACTAAGTTCTAGGCCCAGGATGGCTTTCCACAGAGCACTAGGCCTCTCAGCCAGGATACCACATGATTTTATTCTGAAAGATTTGGCACCCAGAGTTGAGAGTCAAAACTCATATGGACCTCACATTGTAGACCTCAATGGGAATAATATCATGTGATCTTTTGGCCACTCTTTGGGAAGCCTTACCTGTGAGTGTTCTCCAGAGCTTTCATTGAAATTAGCTTCCTAAAAATTTAATGGTTCCCGAAAGAATTGAAACTCACAGTGCCTCCAACTTCATCCTTGAAAAATGGCTAGAAAAATACCATAAAATTTTTGAAATTCCCATCACCAGGTGGCACTGGAGAACATTTGGATGTCCTGTTACTGATCATGAATATACCAGACAGTGCCTTGATTGACTGGGTTTCATGTAAATGGTGTAGAACAGAGATGCTAGTAAGTTGGACTCGGTTGAGTAGTTGGCCTAGAGCAGTGGTGGGCAGGTATGTGATAAAATATCTGTGGTGGGGCCATGTGGATCTTCCATTGGCATCCAAATGGCTTGTGACTGACATGGTGCAGCCAGCAGAACCTTCCATGTAAAGGCAACTTGTTATATGGAGAGTTTTCAGGACATTGTTCAGAATCAGGTTGCTATGGTCAAGGGGGCAAGCTATGTGGGATAGAATCCTGGTTCTTGTATCCTCAAGCAGAACCTGACCCACCACACAGGACAGAACTCCCTCTTGCACTGTGACCCAATTGAACTCCTTTTATTTCGTGAAGCAAATACCAAACTCCCAGTGCAGCAGGAAGAAACACCATGAAAATGGAGGATGACCATATGGCTTCACAGTGCACATGGGGAGACCTTTAGCCCCCAGTGGCCACAGTTTACCTAAAAAGAGAATTTAGCACTGCTGCCTCATGTTCATTGGGAAATAAGAAAGCATGTCCTCCAGGTCTCATAGATGCAGACCAAGCTTTTATGGTCTCACTAGAAAGGAAGCTAAAGCTCCTGACAACAACATATTTTTCAAGTGCCCAACCTCACAGACAGTTTCTCAAGAAGTCTCTATGCCAGCAGACCTCCATGTTTGTGGAGTGTTTACCCTTTCCCTTACCTTTGGAAACTCCTCTGCCACTTCCAAGGTTGTGGGCTCCTGAGCATATTCCATTCCAGATATTTGTTCACAGGTTTTCTAAATCTTCTCCTCTAATTGTGTCTTACTTGGGGCGAAGGTATTGCCAAGGCATTGTTCTGAATGAGAGTTGGAAGATTTTTGTGTAGCACATATTTACATACACATTGGATTCATTTTTCAATTTTCCATTCGAAATACTGAATCCTTGACACTAACCCATACCCTACTAGATTCTGACTACTAATTCTAATATAATGGAGAAAAATAACCCAAACAGAATAGAAATACTAGCACTTCAGAGGAGGCATGGTGTATAGTTGGTCTTCCTATTTGCATGATATAGGGTTGGAGTTGTAAATCTTGTCAATTTTTTGTTGAAAGAGTTCTGCATGTGTTTTTAAAGTTAACACATATGTGAATTCCTGTCTCCCTTTTTCTGTAGCCAATTCAGCACATGTATTTTTATATGAACATATAGAATCCTACCTGGTATCACACCTGTATTCTTGAGAGGTGGCTAACTTGGCAGATACAAAGTGTGAGAAGAAATCACTCCTCCTAAACGCTTTTGGAACTGATAATTCAAATTATGAGTGAGCTTCTTAGTTAAAAAACATTATACATAAATCCATGTTCAGTAAAATTAATATTTTTGGATCTGTGGATGATATATATTTCACGATGAATTTTAATTGGCATATATATTGCTACTTTTTAATGTCTCTGTGTGTATTTTATATATATATATATATATATATATATATATATATATATATAAACACTCTAGATTTGTCAAAATATGAAATATATGTATCTTATTATACACTCCCTAAATTCATTCATGTTCATGTATGTGGTTTTATATTCAACTTTTCATAAGATTATTTTCAGAAATATTCATCCATCTGAAATACATATTTGTTTTATAGTATTGAAAACTCACTTCAGTAAATGGTGCAAACAAATCCTTATATTTTTACAGTAACAGACCCACTTTAACATCAATGCAAGTAGATTCCTATGGGACATGATGTGTATTTTGACGTTCATTTTTATACAACACTGGTACATTACTATTTCTTCAGTTTTTGTACATCATAGAATATACATTTCAGCCACAACTTCATAAATTTAAAGAAATTTGTAACACATTCTATCACTTCCTGCTTCAGAACATATGTATTCCTCTTTGTTTTTGACTGGTCATTTCATGAGACATCTTTCCACACACATTACTGTCGATTTCCATAATCAATTTTGAAGCAAAATTCACACACTCTTTATGATGAACCACAACCGTAATATTACCATTGGATGTATAAATGGTTGGAATGAATGTATGTATATCAATATATGATTCCCTGTGTATTTTCAGATATCAATTTATTCCAATTTCTAAAGTTTGAACCAGTTGTATTATTTATTCGCAGTATGGTCTATTCATGCATTATGTCTATATTCATACACACATGGTACACCTCTATGTACCCCCAATACTAATTTACACCTCTTCAAAATATTGCTCCAAGAAATGGTGGTAGAAATACTCATGTCACCTGATCTACATATACATTTTATCACAGTAATATTCTGGCCACAAAATGCAAAGTCACACTTACGATTGTACCAAAGCCTAAATGGAATGTGAGTATGGATTATGAAAATCACCCATGCCCAGGTTGCCTAATGTTCTCAAATGTCAATCCTATTGGTGACTACATATTTGTTTCTTCCTAAGATTATATATTCAATCTCAAGCCTGTTGAAAATGTCTATTGGTATCACTCATTTTATACTTTGCCTGATTTCCTTATGTCTCTATTGATATCTGCTTTCCTACATATTTTCCCCAGTTCATCATTGTGACTGACTCTTCACATGTGCTGACATTTACGTTTTCTCTCTACCCAAAACCCTATTGCTAAAGAACTTTTTGTCCAAATCCTATACTCACACTTTTTTCTAATCTTACCAACTCTCTTCGTAATCTTACCAACTCTCCCTTTTTGAATGGATGTTCTCCTCAACATTCAATCATCTAAGGTACAAGATCCTATGCCATTGTGTATAGATTTATCTGAGACATCTGCACAGAACATAATTCAAAGCTAACTATCCCAATCAAGGATCCAATGACCTTCTGGGCTTTAAATCTTACTGAGATTTCTGTTTTCATACATATATTTCACCTCTATAATCTTATAAATATCGCAGGTTTCCAATACCATTATTCATCCAGCAGAATGATCCTAACCCAAATCAAACATGTTATTAACCCTAAACATACACGATTCCCTCAATCTACCTTTATAGAAGACCAGGGACAGAGTTGGTCTTACAATACAGGAATGTAGGAGATCTTCAACCTGCAGAGAACCTCAAAGGTCCATGCAGAAAGTATCCCTGGAGAAGATATAGGCAGCTATGAAGGACCTGAGAGAGCAAAAGTCATCTTCCATGACAAACAACCAGGTAAGGATGAAGGGATGTGTCTGAAGCAGTCTCTCTCTTCTTAATGTAGAGAAGATGGACCAAACCAGGCCTGTGTGGAGAGCTGTTCCCGGGTGCCTATGGTTGATATTCCATTTTAACTTGTGAATGTGTCAAAGGAAGTAGGGGCAGCCTCCATCTCATGGACCCTTCGAAGCAACTGTTAGGACAAAGTGGTTGCCAAGGCAGTGACCTCATTCAGTTCTAGAGGAAGTGACCTACGTCACTTTCTTGTTGATGTAACACTCTGAACTTTGGATCCAGGAAGCCAGGCACCCTGAGGCAGGCCCAGTCCCAGTTGCAGTGGTCTCACATGTTTGGATTAACCAAGGACAGAGTCAGTCTTTCTTGGCAACTACTGAATTGAAGATGGACAAATGCCAGGAAAGCTCTGAAGAGGGGCTTTTTTTTTGATAAAGCAGGCAGTGGCTCACCGCTGGCTCCTGACAACTTCACAATTTTGGCCAAGGAGACCAGATCTGACATACGACAGCCCATTTCAGGGGAACATAGTATGGTCCACCAGTCAGAGGATGCTCCGGATAGTCACAGACCTACTTGGGGAAAGAAGGTGCCTTTTTGGGTATGTTTGTGTGTTAGTGGTTTTGTCTTATCTTCTAAGAATATGTAGGAAAGTCGGTTTGTTTAATTTGGAGTGGCCTGTTTCTAGTAAGTGCTTTGAGAAGGTGAGTGATTCTGTGTATCCCACTGTGTCCGTGGTTGTAGACAATAGAAAAGAGAATGCATCAAAGGATGTGTCCTGTCTAGTAGAAATCTTCGCAGCATTCATCTTGTCCAATTTATGAATGGACTGCAGCTTACCATATAGATGGGCAACACCTACTACCTTTCTACATTCCTGATTTCTTCCTGAATTCTGGCCACTCTCCTATAGGCTCATGGTTTTGTGTTCAAGATATGTATCTCCTCCACAATCTGGGACATGGCCATGTACTGGATAGCTGAAGGGAATGGTGAGTATCACAGAAAACTCAGATATCAGTGTGACCAGGAAAGTCTCAGTGGAGAAACTCTGCTTTGGGAATTTGCTTTTCTATTGTTCTGTTGCCCTGAATGTAAGGAAGGTCTTTGCCTAAGGCCACACCTTTCCAAAGCCTGAAAATATCAGTTTTCAAATGGAAATAAATGGGCATCACCTGTGGATCTTTGCTTAATTGCTTTGCAAAGGGATATGTCTGAATCCACCTCTTAGTGCAGTGTGAGTCCATGGCTCAGATTCTCAGCCCTGATGGATCTAAAGAAAGATCCCATGTGTGCATCCAATTCCAAAATGGCCAAAAGAGCAATCATTGTGGATGAAGTCTCTTGCTTTCCTCTGTAAGGTTCCTGATCTCCGTCAAGTGAGAAGAGGGATCCTTTGGGTCAACTGAGTCCTTCAAGCCCTGCAGAGGCTAGCCCATAGGTGCTTGGGTTTTCTCATGACTCCAAATCACATAAAGAAACTATACCTGACAGTCACTATGCCTCAAATTGGAGAAGCGGAACAGTATTAATGGCAGGCATCTTTGATCAGCACTGGTTCACAGGAACAGTGTCCAGAAACACTGACTTTAGACAAATGAAGGGCAAGGGAGTTTATTTTGACATTGTCTTGTGCTGTGTGCCTCATGGAAATTTCCAGCCAAGGTTATGATTAGTGTCTATATGGAAGAAGATGAGGGGCATGTGTGAGTGTTTTGGTTTTAATTCTGGTCATTTGTGTGGCGGTTGGAAGAGATGACTGGGTCACCAGGGATTGAACTCTGGTGTGTTTCCCCTTAGAGACTGAGTTCTGAAACTGACCTCAGAGAAGTATTGCCATGAATTGTGTTGGGATTTTAGGAGGCCACGCATGAGAGTCGCCCTTGGAACCTGAGATCTAGGACCAGGGTGGCTTTCCACAAAGAACTGGGAATCTCAGCCTGGATATCACATGATTTTATTCTGAAAGACTTGGCAGCCATAGTTGAGAGTCAAAACACATAGGACCTCACATTGTAGACCTCAATGGTCCTGGCTTCAAGTGACCTTTTGTCCACTCTTTGGAAAGCCTTGCCTGTGAGAGTTCTCCAGAATTTTCTTTGAATTGAGCTTTCTCAACATTTAATGGTTCCTGAATAATTGAAATTCACAGTGCATCCAATGTCATCCTTGAAAAATGGCTAGATAAATACCATGAAATTTTTGAAATTCCCATGACCAGGTGGCACTCCAGAAACATTCGATGTCCTATTGCTTATTATGAGTGTACCAGACAGTTCCTTGATTGACAGGGTTTTCTGAAAATTGTTTAGAACAGAGATGCCAGTAATTTGTAGCCTGCTGAGTAGTGGGCGTAGAGCAGTGGTGGGCAGGTGTGTGATAAAATATCATGGTGGGTCCATGTGGATCTGCCATTGGCTTCCAAATGGCTTGTGACTGACATAGTGCAGACTTCAGGCCCTTATATGTAAAGGCATCTTGTTCTATGGCGAGGTTTCAGGGCAATGTTCAGAATCAGGTTGCTATGGACAAGGGAGCAATCTTTGAGAGATAGAAGCCTGGTTTGTGCATTTTCTTGCAGACCATAACCCACCACACGTGACAGAACTCTCTCCAGCACTGTTTCCCAGTTGAACTCCTTGTATTTCGTGAAGCATGTACCAAACTCCAAGTGCAGCAGCAAGAAACACCACGAAAAGTGGAGGATGACCAAATTGTTTGACAGTCCACACGGGGAGAAAATAAACCCCCAGGGGCTACAGTTTATCTACAAAGAGAGAATTCAGCAGTGCTGCCTTGTGTTCATTGGAAAATAAGAAACTTTGTCCTCCAGGTCACATAGATGCAGACCCAGCTTTGAGGGTATCACTACAAAGGAAGCTTAACTCCTGAAAAAAAACTATATATCATTGCCCAACCTCAGTGGCAGTTTCTCTAAAAGTTTTAGGCATGCAGAGCTCCATGTTTGTGGAGTGTGTACCCTGTTCTTACTTTTGGAAACTCCTATACCACCTCCAAGTTTGTGCACTCCTGAGCATTTTCCATTCCAGAAATGTAATCACAGATTTTGCAACTTTTCTTCTCTAATTGTGTCTTACATGGGGCGAAGATAATTTCAAGGCATTGTTCTGGATGAGAGTCAGAAGATTTGTTTTAGCACATATTTGCATACACATTGGATTAATTTTCCTATTTTTCCATTCGAAATTCTGAATCCCTGACACTAACCCATATTCTAATAGACTCTGACTACTAATTCTAATATGATGGAGAAAAATAACCCAAACAGTACGTAAATACATGCAGTTCAGGGTTGGACTTGCCTTTTGCATGATAAAGGGTAGGTATTATGAATCTAGTCAATTTTTAATTGAAATAGTTCTCCATGTGTTTTGAAAGTTAACAAATATGTGAATTACTGTCTCCCATTTTCTGGAGCCTATTCAGCACATGTATTTTTATATGCACAAATAGAATCCTACACGGTATCACACGTACATTCTTTTGAGTTACATGACTTGGCAGATACAAATTGTGAGAAGTGATCACTCGTCCTAAACGCTGTTAGAACTGAAAATTCAACCTATGGGTGAGCTTCCCAGTGGAACAACATTATACATAAACCCATGTTCAGTAAAATGAATGTTTTTGCATCTTTATGATATATATTTCATGATGAATTTCGATTGGCATATATATTGCTATTTTTTAATTTCTGTGTTTGTGTGTGTGTGTGTGTATATACTCTCCAGATTTTTAAAAATATGAAAATTATGTGACTTATATACACTCCCTAAATTCATTCATGTTCATGTATGTGGATTAATAATCAACTTTTCACAAGATTATTCTTAGAAATACTCAAACACCTGAAATACATATTTGTTTCCTAGTACTGAGAACTAACTTCAGTGAAAGGTGCATACAAATTCTAATATGTCTACATTAACTGACCCAGTTGAACATCAATGCATGTTGGTTCCTATGGGACACGATGTGTATTTTGACGTTAATTTTTATTCCACACTGGTACATTACTATTTCTTCAGTTTATGCACATCTTAGGATATATATTTCATTCACTAGTTAGCAAATTTATAGGCATTTGTTTCACTTTCAGTCACTTCCTGCTCCAGAACACATGTATTTCTCTATGTTTCTTGACTGGTCTATTCATGAGACTTTTTTTCCAAATATATTGTTTTCGATTTCCATAATCAATTTTGAAGAAAAACTCACACACCCTTCATGATTAACCATAACCATAAGATAATCATTAGATATATAACTGGTTGGAATTAATGATTGTATATCAATATAACATTTCTTATATATTTTCAGATATCCATTCAATCCATTATTTAAAGTGGATCCAGTTATATTATTTATTCACAGTATTGTCTATTCATGCATTATGTCTATATTAATAGAAACAGGGTACACCTATTTGTACCCCCATACTAATTTATAAATCTTCAAAATATTGCTCTCAGAAATGGTGGAAGAAATACTCATGTCACCTGATCTACATACACATTTTATCACAGAAATATTCCGGACACAAAAAGCAAAGGTCACACTTACAATTGTACCAAAGCCTAAATGGAAAGATAGCATCCATTACTAAAATCATCCATGTCCAGGTTGCCTAATGCTCTCAAATATCAATCTTATTGGTGACTACATATTTGTTTCTTCCTAAGATTATATATTCAACTTCAAACCTGTTGAAAATGTCTAACCCTATCACACACTTTATACTTTGCTTGATTTCCTAATGTCTGATTTTCTAATGATTTTCTAATGTCTCTATTGATATCTGCTTTCCTACATGTTTTCCCCAGTTCATCATTGTGACTGACTCTTCACATGTGCTGACATTTACATACACTCTCTACCCGAAACCCTATTGCTGAAGAACTTTTGGTCCAAATCCTATGCTCACTCTTCTTTCTAAATCTACCAACTACCTTCCTAATCCTACCGACTATCGGTTTTTGACTGGATGCTCTCTTCAACATTCAATCATCCAAGGTACAAGGTCCGATGCCAGTGTATATTGATTTATCTGAGACATCTGTGCAGCACATAACTCAAAGTTAAGTATCCCACTCAAGTCCCCAATGCCCTTCTGGGCTTCAAATCTTACCTAGATTTCTGCTTTCATACTTATATTTCACATGTATACTCTTGTAAATATCGCAGGTTGCCAATACCATTATTCATCCCGCAGAATGATTCGTAACCCAAATCGAACATGTTATTAACCCTAACCATACACTGTTCCCTCAATATAACTAACTTAAGAGCAGCGACAGAGTGGGTCTTACAATATAGAAATGTAGAAGATCTTCCACCTGCTTAGAACCTCAAAGATCCATGAAGAAATGATCCTTGGAGAAGATGTAGGCAGCTATGTAGGACCTGAGAGAGCAATAGTCATCTTCCATGCAAACAACCTGGTCAGGATGAATTGATGTGTCTGAATCAGCCTCTCTCTTCTTAATGTAGAGAAGATGGACCAAACCAGGCCTCTGTGGAGAGCTGTTCCAGGGTGCCTATGGTTGATATACCATTCTAACTTCTGAATGTGTCACAGGATGTTGGGGCAGCCTCTATCTCATGGGAACCTTGGAAGCAACTGTTAGGACAAAGTGGTTACCAAGGCAGTGACCATATTCAGTTCCTGAAAGAAGTGACCTCACTTCACTTCCTTGGTGATGGAATTCTCTGAACTTGGGATCCAGGAAGCCAGGCACCCAGAGCCAGTCCCACTCCAGACCCAGTGGGCTAACTTGTTTGCTTTTCCCAAAGACATAGTCAGTCTTTCTTGGTACCTGCTGATGTGAGGATGGCCAAATGCCAGCAGAGCTCTGAAGAGGGGCCTTTCCTGAAAAAGCAGGCAGTGGCTCACCGCTGGCTCCTTACAACTTCACGGAGTTGGACATTGAGACCAGATGTGAAACAGGACAAGCCATTTTGGGGGAACATAATATGGCCCACCAGTCAGAAGACACTCCGGATAGTCACAGACCTATTTGGGGGAAGGAAGTGCCTTTGCCATTGTAGGTGTGAGTTTGTGGTTTTTTCTCATGTTCTGAGAATAGGTAGGAAAGGTGGTTTGTTTGGTTTGGAGTGGACTGTTTCTAGTAAGTCGTTTTACATTGTGAGTGTTTCTATGTCTGTGTATCCCACTGTATCCATGGTTGTAGACATTAGAAAAGAGAATGCACCAATGGATATGTTGTCTCTAGTTGACAGCTTCCACAATTCATACTGCGCAATTGATGAATGCACTGCAGCTTGCCTTATGGATGGGCAACATCTACTATCTTCTAAAGTTCCTGTTTTCTACGTGAATTCTGGCCACTCTCCAGAATAGACTCATGGTTTTGTTTCCCAGATATGTAACACCACAAGCCTCTGTGACATGGCCATGTTCTGGATAGCTGAAGGGAATGAGATCATCTCAGAAAACTCAGATATCAGTGTGTGCAGTAAAGTCTCAGTGGAGAAACCCTTCTTTGGGCCATTTGCTTAATTCTATTTCTATTACCCTAAATGTCAGAAAGGTCTTTGCCTCAGGCCACCCCTTTGTGTAGCCTGAAAAACACTGTTTTCATATGGAAATGAATGGACCCCACCTGTGGCTCTTTGCTTAATTGCTTTGGAATGGGATGTGTCTGAATCAGCCTCTTGTCATTGTATGAGGTTGTGGCTTAGATTCTCAGCACCTGATGGATCTAAAGAAAGATCCCATGTTCTTCCAAAACTAAAATGTCCAAAAGAGCAGTCATTGTGGATGAATATTTTTGCCTTCTTGTTTTAGGTTCCTGAACTCCATCAAGTGAGAATAGGGATCCTTTGGGTCAAATGAGTTCTTGAAATCCCTGCAGAGGCTAGCCCATATGTGCTTGGATTTTCTCATGACTCCAAATCACATAAAGAATCTATACCCTACAGCCAGTAGGCCGAAATTGGAGAAGTGGAACACTTTAACAGCAGGAATATTTGATCACTCCTGGTTCACAGGAAGAGTGTCCAGGCCACCATGATTTTAGGCAAATAAGGGGCAAGTGAGCTTATTTTGGACACTACCTGGGGCTCATAGAAACCTCCAGCTAGAGGTTATGATGAGTGTCTACATGGAAGAAGATGATGGCCCTGTGGGAGTGTTTTGATTTTAATTGTGGTAATTTTTGTGGCGGTTGGAAGGGATGACTGGGTCCACCTGGGCTTGAACTCTGGTGTGATTCCCCTTAGAGACTGCATTCTGGAATTGACCTCAGAGAAGTATTGCCATGAATTGTGTTGGGATTTTAGGAGGACACACATAAGACTCACTCTTGGAAACTGAGATCTATGCCCAGGGTGGCTTTCCACAGAGGCCTGGGAATCTCAGCCAGGATATCACATGATTTTATTCTGAAAGACTTGGCAGCCATAGATGAGAGTCAAAACATACATGGACCTCACATTGTAGACGTCAATTGGCCTGGCTTTATGTGACCATTTGGTAACTCTTTGAGAAGCCTTGACTTTGAGAGTTCTCCAGAGCTTTCATTGAAATGAACTTTCTCAACACTTAATGGTTCCTGAATGAATTGAGACCCACAGTGCCTCTAACTTCATTTTTGAAAAATTGCTAAATAAATACCATGAAATTTTTTAAATTCCCATGACCAGGTGGAACTGCAGAAAATTTGATGTCCTGTTGCTTATCATGTGTATACCAGACAGTGCCTTGTTTGACTGGGTTTCATGAAAATGATGTAGAACACGAGATGCCAGTAATTTGGAGCCTGCTGAGTAGTGGGCCTAGAGCAGTGGTGGGAAGGTGTGTGAAAAAACATCATGGAGGGGCTATGTGGATCTGCCATTGGCTTCCAAATGGCTTGTGACTGCTATAGTGCAGACATGAGACCCTTATATGTAAAGGCATCCTGTTATATGGAGAGTTTTAAGGGCAATGTTCAGAATAAGTTTACTATGGTTATTGGGGCAAGCTCTGTGGGGTAGAAGCCTGGTTGGTGCATTCTCCTGCAGACCCTGACCCACCACAAGTGACAGAACTCCCTTCAGCACTGTATCCCAAATGAACTTCTTATATTTTGTGAAGCAAATACCAAATTCCCAGTGCAGCAGCAAAAAACACCATGAAAAGTGGAGGATGACCAAATGTCTTCACAGTCCCCACTGGGAGACACTTAGAATCCAGTGGCCACAGTTTACCTACAAAGAGAGAATTGAGCACTGCTGCCTCATGTTCATTGGAATATAAGAAACCATCTCTTCCCGGTCACATAGATGCAGACCCAGCTTTGATGGTCTCACTACGAAGGAAGCTAAAGCTCATGACAGCAACATATATTTCAGGATCCCAACCTCAGAGGCCATTTCCCAAGAATTCTTAGGCCAGCAGAGCTCCTTGTTTGTGGAGTGTTTACCCTATCCTTTACTTTTGGAAACTCCTCTACCACCTCCAAAGTTGTGAACTCCCGAGCATATTCCATTCCATATATGTATTCCTAGATTTTTACACTTTTCAACTCTAATTGTGTCTTACTTGGGGCGAAGGTAATGTCAAGGCATTGTTCTGGATGTGAGTGGGAAGATTTTTGTGTAGCACATATTTACATACACATTGGATTCATTTTCCAATTTTCCATTTGAAATACTTAATCCCTGACACTAACCTGTACCCTACTAGTCTCTGACTAATAATCCTAAAATGATGGTGAAAAATAACCCAAAAAGAATAGAAATACAAGCAGTTCAGAGGAGGCATGGTGTATAGTTGGAATTGCTTTTTGCATTATATAATGTAGGAGTTTTAAATCTAGTCAATTTTCTGTTGAAATAGTTCTAGATGTGTTTTTAAAATTAACAAGTATGTGAATCCCTGTCTCCCTTTCTCTGTAGCCTATTCAGCACATGTATTTTTATATGCACATATAGAATCCTACCTGATATCACTTGTACACACATGTGAGGTGGCTGAATTGGCAGATGCAAATTGTGAGAAGAGATCACTCCTCCTAAACGCTGTTGGAACTGAAAATTCAACCTACGGGTGAGCTTCCTAGTTGAATAACATTATACATAAATCCATGTTCAGTAAAATGAATATTTTTCGATCTTTGGATTATATATATTTGATGAAGATTTTCGATTGGCATATATATTGCTACTTTTTTTTCTTTTATTGGTTGCTCAAAACATTACAAAGCTCTTGACATATCATATTTCATACATTAGATTCAAGTGGGTTATGAACTCCCATTTTTACTCCAAATATAGAATGCAGAATCACATCAGTTACACATCCATATTTTTACATAATGTCTTATTAGTTACTGTTGTATTCTGCTACCTTTCCTATGCCCTACTATCCCCCCTCCGCTCTCTTCCCATCTTCTCTCTCTACCCTGCCTACTGTAATTCATTTCACTTATTGTTTATTTTTCCATTACACTCACAACCTCTTATATGTATTTTTTTTGTAACAATAAGGGTCTCCCTCCATTACCATGCAATTTCTCTTTTCTCTACCTTTCCCTCCCACCTCATGTCTCTGCTTAATGTCAATCTTTTCTTCATGCTCTTCCTCTCTGCTCTGTTCTTAGTTGCTCTCATTATATCAAAGAAGTCATTTGGTATTTGTTTTTTTGGGATTGGCTATCTTCACTAAGCATAATCTGCTCTAGTGCCATGCATTTCCCTGCAAATTCCATTATTTTGTCATTTTTGAGTGCTGTGTAATCCTCCATAGTATATAAAAAAAACATTTTTTTTTTATCCATTCATCTATTGAAGGGAATCTGGGTTGGTTCCACAGTGTAGCAATTGTGAATTGTGCTGCTATGAACATCGATTGGCAGTATCCCTGTAGTACGCTCTTTTAAGGTTTTCAGGGAATAGTGCGAGAAGGGCAATAGCTGGGTCAAATGGTGCTTCCATTCCCGGCCTTCCCAGGAATCTCCATACTGCTTTCCAAATTGGCTGCACCAGTTTCAGTCCCATCAGCAATGTAAAAGAGTACCCTTTTCCCCACATCGTCGCCAGCACTTGTTGTTGTTTGACTTCATAATGGCTGCCAATCTCACTGGATTGAGATGGTATTTTAGGGTGGTTTTGATTTGCATTTCTCTGACTGCAAGAAATGGAGAGCATTTTTTCATGTACTTGTTGATTGATTCTATGTCCTCCTCTGAGAAGTGTCTGTTCAGGTCCTTGGCCCATTAGGTTATTTGTTATCTTATTGTCTAATTATTTGAGTTCTTTGTATACTTTGTATACTCTGGATATTAGGGCTCCATCTGAAGGGTGAGGAGTAAAAATTTGTTCCCATGATCTAGGCTCCATATTTACCTCTCTTATTGTTTCTCTTTCTGAGAAAAAAATTTTCAGTTTAAGTAACTCCCATTTGTTGATTCTTGTTATTAACTCTTGTGCTATGGGTGTCCTATTAAGGAATTTGGAGCCTGACCATACAATATGTAGATCGGAACCAACTTTTTCTTCTATCAGATGCAGAGTCTCTGATTTGAATCTAGCTCCTTGATCCACTTTGAGTTAACTTTTGTGCATGGCGAGAGAAAGGGATTCAGTTTCATTTTGTTGCATATGGATTTTCAGTTTTCCCAACATGATTGGTTGAAGATGCTATCCTTCCTCCATTGCATGCTTTTAGCTCCTTTATCAAATATAAGATAGTTGTAGCTTTTTGGATTAGTCTCTGTGTCCTCCATTCTGTACCATTCGTCCACCCGCCTGTTTTGGTACCAGTACCATGCTGTTTTTGTTATTATTGCTCTGTAATATAGTTTGAAATCTGGTATCGCTATACCGCCTGATTCACACTTCCTGCTTAGAATTGCTTTTGCTATTCTGGGTCGTTTATTTTTCCATATGAATTTCATGATTGGTTTATCTATTTCTACAAAAAATTCATTTGGGATTTAGATTGGCATTTCATTAAACCTATAGACAACTTTTTAGTAATATCGCCATTTTGATGATGTTAGTTCTGCCTATCCATGAACAGGGTATATTTTTCCATCTTCTAAGATTTTATTCTACTTCTCTTTTTAGGGTTCTGTAGTTTGCATTGTATAAATCTTTCACCTCTTTTGTTAGGTTGATTCCCAAGTATTTAATTTTTTATGAGGATATTGTGAATGCAGTGTTTTTCCTCATTTTCATTTCAGAAGTTTTGTCGCTGACATACAGAAATGCCTTTGATTTATGCATGTTGATTTCATTTCCTGCCACATTGCTGAATTCATTTATTAGTTCTAGTAGTTTTTTTCTGTAGACCCTTTTGGGTCTTCTATGTATAGAATCATGTCATCTTCAAATAGTGATAATTTAAGTTCTTTTTTTCCTATTTTTATGTCTTTAATGTCTTTCATCTTTCTAATTGCTCTGGCCAGTTTTTCGAGAACTATATTGAATAGAAGTGGTGATAGAGGACATCCCTGTCTTGTTCCAGATTTTAGAAAGAATGCCTTCAATTTTTCTCCATTCAGAATGATGCTAGCCTGAGGCTTAACATAGATAGCTTTTACAATGTCGAGGTATGTTCCTTTTATCCCTAGTTTTTCTAATGTTTTGAACATAAAGGAATGCTCTACTTTTTCTAATGGTTTTTCTGCATCTATCAAGATCATCTTATGGTTCTTATTTTTAAGTCTATTGATGTTGTGAATAACATTTATTGATTTCCATATATTGAACCCTCCTTGCATCCCAGGGATGAATCCTAGTTGATCATGGTGCACAATTTTTTTGATGTGCCTTTGTATCCAAATCACCAGAATTTTAATGAAAATTTTTGCATCTAGGTTCATCAGAGATATTGGTCTGTTGTTTTCTTTCATTGAGGTGTCTTAGTCTGGTTTCAGAATCAGGGTAATGTTGGCCTCATAGAATGAATTTGGCAGAGCTCCCTGTTTTTCCATTTTCTGAATAACTTGAAAAGTATTGGTATTAATTCTTCTTTAAAGGTTTTGTAAAACTCCGCTGTATACCCATCCGATCCTGGGCTTTTCTTGGTTGGTAGTAGCTTGATTGCCTCTTCTATTTCATCGATTGATATTGGTCTGTTCAAATTGTGTGTATCCTCCTGACTCAGTCTAGGCAAATCATATGACTTAACAAATGTATCGATGTCTTCACTATTTTCTATTTTATTGGAATATAGGTTTTCAAAATAATTTCTAATTGTCTTCCGTATTTATGTAGCATCTGTTGTGATATTGCCTTTTTCATCCTGTATGTTAGTAATTTGAGTTCTCTCTCTTCTTCTCCTCGTTAGCATGGCTAAGGGTCTGTCCATCTTATTTATTTTTTCGAAGAACCAACTATTAGTTTTGTTAATTTTTTAATAGTTTCTTTTGTTTCAATTTCGTGATTTACGCTCTGATTTTAATAATTTCTTGCCTTCTGCTACATTTTCTGTTGTTTTGCTCTTCCTTTTCTAGGGCTTTGAGATTAAGTGAGAGCTCATTTATTTGTTGTTTTTGTTTTTTTCTTTTTTTGAGGAATGACCTCCAGGCGATGAATTTGCCTCTTGAATCTTGTTTCATTGTGTCCATTGAATCTGATATGTTGTGTCTGTATTTTCATTTATCTCTAAGAATTTTTGATTTCCTCCTTTATGTCTTCTGTAACCCATTGATCATTCAGTAACATATTGTTCATTTTCCATGTGATGTAGGATTTTTCCTTCCTTCTTTTACCATTGGTTTCCAGTTTCATTCCATTGTGATCAGAAAAAAAATTCATGGTATTATCTAAACCCCTTTATATTTACTGAGTGTTGCCCTATGGCATAATATATGGTCTATTTTTTAGAAGGATCCATGTGCTGGTGAGAAAAAAGTATATCCACTTGATGATGGTTGATATATTCTATATATGTCAGTTAAGTCTAGGGTATTGATTGTGATATTGAATTCTATATTTTCTTTATTCAACTTTTGTTTGGAGGATCTGTCCAATGGTGAGAGAGGTGAGTTGAAGTCTCCCATAATTATTGTGTTGTGGTCTATTTGATTCTTGAACTTGAGGAGAATTTGTTTTATAAATGTTGCAGCACCATTATTTGCTGCGTAAATATTGATAATTGTTATGTCTTGTTGGTGAATGGTTCCTTTCAACAGTATATAATGTCCTTCCTTATCCCTTTTGATTAAATTAGTCTTGAAGTCGATTTTATTCCATATGAGGATGGCCACCCCTGCTTGCTTACAAGGACCGTGTGCATGGTATAAATTTTCCCAACCTTTCACCTTCAGCCTGTGTATGTCTTTTCCATTCAGATGTGTTTCCTGGAAGCAACATATTGTTGGATTTGTTTTTTTTTAATCCACGTTACAAGCCTATGTCACTTTATTGGCGAGTTTAAGCCATTAAAGTTTAGAGTTAGTATTGATATATGGTTTGTATTGCCACCCGTCTTTGATTATTTATCTTTTTTTTTTAATTTAGTTTGTTTATCCATGATTAACTTTTCCCCCGCCCTCTGTCATTAATGAGGCACTTCCCACTGATGGTTTTCGTTGTTGATATTCATTTTTTCCTCGTGTAGTGTTTTCCTTAAGATTCTTTGCAATGCTGGTTTTCTGGCTGCAAGTTCTTTTAGCTTTTGTTTATCACAAAATGTTTTTATTTCGTTGTCTTACCTGAAGCTTAATTTTGCTGAATACAGATTTCTTGGTTGGCATCCATTGTTTTTAAGTGTTTGAAATACGTTGTTCCAGGATCTTCTCACTTTCAGCGTCTGTGATGAAAAATCTGTTGTTAACATTTTTGGTTTACCCCTGATTGTAATCTGCCTCCTTTCTCTTGTAGCTTTTAATATTTTCTCTTTGTTCTGTATATTGGATATCTTCATAACAATGTGTCTTGGCATTGGTCTACTGTGATTTTGTGTGCTCGGTGTCCTGTAAGCATCTACAATTTTTTTTATCCGTTTCCATTTTTATTTCTGGTAAGTTTTCTGTAATTATTTCATACAGCAGGTTACTCATTCCCTTGGTTTGAATCTCTGTACCTTCCTCTATCCAGATGACTCATTAGTTTTTTTTTTTTTTATGTTATCCCATATCTCTTGGATGTTTTTCTCATGACTTTTTACCAGCATTTCTTTGTTGGCTAGACTTTTTTCAAGATGATATATTTTGTCTTCATTATCTGACATTCTGTCTTCTACTTGCTCCACTCTGTTAGTGATACTCTCAATTGAGTTTTTAATTTGGTTTATCATTTCCTTCATTTCTAGAATTATTGTTTGATTTTTTTTATAATCTCTATCTCCTAATTAAGATGCTTAATTTCTTTTTATATCTGTTTATGTAATTCATTTTCAATGTGTTCTTTCACTGTTTGGTTTTGATGTCTCGTATCCTCTTTAAGGTTCCATTCCATCTGTCTAAGGTATTTCTTGAGTTCTTTATATGACCATTTTTCTGATGACTCTAGGTCCTTCTGAATATTTAGGCTGTCCATCATTGTTTGTACTCCTTTTCTTCCTTGCTTTTTTATGCTGCTCATGTTACTTCTTGTTTTGTTTGACTGCTGAGTTACTGCTTACTCTTATAAATTTATTTGATGCTTGGGAGGAAAGATATTAGAAGGGAAGGGAAGAAGTCACTAAAGAGAATGAGAGTAGACAGGTAGAATTCAAGGAAGGGAGAATAAGAAAATTGAAAAGAAATGAAAAGACAAAAGAAAAAAAAAGAAAATAAATAAAGAAAAAAAATTTAAATAATAATTATAATTAAAAAATGAAAATTAAAATTTAAAATAATATTAATAATAATGATAAAATAAAAAATAAAAAAATAAAAACATTAAAAAAGTTAAAGAACAACAACAACAAAAATGAAAATGAAAGAAATATAAAAAATATAAATTAAAAAAATAATAATAATACATGCAGTCATAGAGTTCAATTAACTTCTCTTTCAGTAGGTGGAGCTGTGTGCACTGGGCCAAGCTTCTCCTCTGAATAAGTGGGAACCAATCACTGTGCAGCAGCTCTTCCTCCCAGACTTGGCGGATCTCCAATCCTGAGTGCCTAGGGCCTTCTCTTGTGCTTCCTCAAGCCATGCCCTGATCACCTGTGACGCTCACCACAATAGTGGTTACAAGCAAGAACTCTAATCCTGGCAGCCCTGTTTTCATGAACGCCTGTGCACACTCTCCCTGTTTGCCTCCCTCAGACCCTAAGTTTGTAGAGCTTGAGGCTGAGGACCCCCAGCGAATTTTCTTGCCCTCTGGGAGCCACGCCACCGGTACGTGGTGTAAGAGACCTCAATTGTCAGCACTTGTGGGATCAGGAGCCCGGAATTCCACGCCGCTAGTCCCGAGCCAATCCTGATTCCCTAGGTCTGGCTATCGCGCTCACGGGAGAGCTGGGAGAGGCCCTTACGGCAGAGCTGGGAGGGGCCCTTAACGTTTCCCCGCTGTGTTGAGAGAGATGGCTAGGGGATTACACACCTGTCACGCTGGTTTCAATGAAGTTATCTCCTCTGCCCGTGACATCATTTCTATGCTATGGTGGTATCCCATGCAAATGGTGACCGTTTGTTCCCTTTGCAAGGTAACCAACGCAACGGGTGGGTCCTGACTGTCTCTCCCAAGCGCCGTTTCAATCCTGTGGCCACTGCCTTTGAAGGCTTGGTTGGCTTTTACCTCTGAAAGTTCAGAAGGGCCGAACAGTTATTTCAGAGGGATCTTAGTGCTGAGTCACGAGAACCAGGCAAACCGGAGGTTGAATGCAGCCGATCCAGGCTCGGTGTGTGTTCTGAGGGGCACAGAATGTTCGCACCAGATCCACATTAGGTCAACATTGCCTAGTGATTCTGAGCAAACAGCATTTAGACAGTTTACGACTCCTGATGCCCGCGCAGCTGAAGAGGTCAGAGACTTGATTTTTCCATGCTTGCCTTCATGATGGATCTCCTGTATTGCTACTTTTTTATATCTGTGCATGTGAGTGTGTATGTATGAGAGTGTGTATATATATATATACACTCTCCAGATTTTTTAAAATATGAAATATATGTGACTTATTATACACTCCCTAAATTCATTCATATTCATATATGTGTATTTATAATCAACTTTCCACAAGATTATTCTCAGAAATAATCATCCACCTGAAATACATATTTGTTTTCTAGTACTGAAAACTAAATTCAGTGAAAGGTGCAAACAAAACCTAATATTTCTACAGTTACTGAGCTAGTTTAACATCAATGCAAGTATTTTCTTAGGGGACATGATGTGTATTTTGATTTTCATTTTTATTCAACACTTATACGTTACGATGTCTTCAGTTTATGCACATCATAGGATATATATTTCATTCAAAAGTTAGAAAATTTATAGGCATTTGTTTCACGATCAATCACTGTCTGATTCAGAACACATGATTCTTCTATGTTTCTTGACTGGTCTTTTCATGAGACTTCTTTCCAAACACATTATTTTCGTTTAACATCATCACTTATAAAGCAAAACTCAAACACCCTTCATGATAAACCATAATCCTACTATTACCATTAGATATATAACTGGTTGAAATGAATGATTATATATCAATATAAGATTTCTTATATATTTTCAGATTTCAATTCAATCCATTATTTACAGTGGAACCAGATACATTATTTATTCATATTATCGTCTATTCATGCATTATCTCTATATTCATAGACACAGGGTACACCTCTTTGTACCCCTAATACTAATGTATATGTATTCAAAATATTGCTCCAAGACATGGTGAAAGAAATACTCATGTTACCTGATCTACATATACATTTTACCACCGAAATATTCTGAACAAAAAAAAAATGTAAAGGTCACACTTATGATTGTACCAAAGCCTAAAAGGAAAGTGAACATGGATAAGTAATAACATCCGTGTCCAGGTTGCCTAATGCTCTCAAATGTCAATCCCATTGGTGACAACATATTTGTTTTTTCCTATGATTATATATTCAAACTCAACCCGTTGAAAATGTCTAATCCTATCACTCATTTATACTTTGCCTGATTTCGTTATGTCTCTATTGATACCTGCTTTTCTACATAATTTCCCCAGTTCATTATTGTGAAAGACTCTTCACATGTACTGACATTTACATTCACTCTCTAAACGAAACCCTATTGCTAAAGAAGCTTTTTATTCCAAATCATATTCTTACTCTTCTTCATAAACCTACCGACTATCTTTCTAATCCTACCGACTCTCCCTTTTTAACTGGATGTTCTCTTCTACATTCAATCATCCAAGGTACAAGGTCCTATGCCATTGTATATCGATTTAACTGAGACAATTGTACAGAACGTAATTCAACACTATGTATCCAAATCAAGGGCCCAATGCCCTTCTGGGCTTCAAATCTTTCTTAGATTTCCGTTTTCATACATATATTTCACTTATATATTCTTATAAATATTGCAGGTACCCAATCCCTTTATTCATCCTGCAGAATGATTCCTAACCCAAATCAAACATATAATGAACCCTAACCATACACTAACTTTACCGAAGAGCAGGGACAGAGTTGGTTTTAAAATACAGGAATGTAGGGTATCTTCACCTGCTGAGAACCTCAAATGTTCATGCAGAAATGATCCCTGGTGAAGATGAAGGCAGCTATGAAATACCTCAGAAAGCAAAAGTCATCTTCCATGGCAGTCATCCTGGTCGGGTTGAAGGGTTGTGTCTGAATCACTCTCTCTTCTTAATGTATACAAGATGGACCAAACCAGTTCTGTTTGGAGAGCTGTTCCGGGGTGCTTATGATTGATATAACATTCTAACTTGTGAAAGTGTTACAGGAAAACAGGGGCAGCCTCCACCTAATGGGACATTTGGAAGCAACTGTTAGGGCAAAGTGGTTGCCAAGGCAGTGATGTAATTCAGATCCTGAAGGAAGTGACCTCACCTCACTTCCTTGGTGATGAAACTCTCTGAACTTGGGATCCAGGAAGCCAGGAACCCAGACACAGTCCCTCTCCCAGTCCCAGTGGTCTCATATGTTTGGATTTACCAAGGACAGAGTCAGTCTTTCTTTGAACCTACAGATGTGAGGATGGCCAAATGCCAGGAAACCTTTGAAGAGGGGCTTTTCCTCAGAAAGCAGGTAGTGTCTCAGCACTGGCTCTTGACAACTTCACAGAGTTGGCCAAGCAGACCAGAACTGAGACAGGAGAGGTCATTTTGGGGAAACATAGTATGGCCCACCAGTCAGAGGACACTCCGGAGAGTCACAGACCTACTTGGGGGAAGGAGGTGCCTTTGTGGGTGTGGGTGTGATTTTGTGGTTTTGTCTCAAGTTCTCAGAATAGGTGGGAAAGGCAGTTTGTTTGGTTTGGAGTGGACTACTTTTAGTAAGTCCTTTGACAAGGCGAGTGTCTGTGTATCCCACTGTGTTCATGATTGTAGACATTAGAAGAGAGAAGGCATCAATGGATGTTTCCTGTCTACTAGAAAGCTTGCCAGCATTCATTGTGCCCAATATATGAGTGGAATTAGGCTTGCCTTATGGATGGGCAACACCTACTAGCTTCATAATTTCCTGTTTTCTCCTTCAATTCTGGCAACACTCCAGAATAGTATCATGGTTTTGTGTCCAAGATATGTACCACCTCCAATATCTGTGACATGGCCATGTACTAGATAGTTGAAGGGAATGGCTAGCATCTCAGAAATCTCAGATATCAGTTGACCAGGAAACTCTCAGTGGAGAAACCCTGCTTTGGTCCTTTTGATTACCTATTGTTCTGTTGCCCTGAATGTCAGGAAGAACTTTGCCTCAAGCCACCACTTTGTGAAGCCTGAAGAAAACAGTTTTCAAATGCATATGAATGGGCATCACGTGAGGATCCATGCTTAATTGCTTTGAAAAGGGATATGTCTGAATCAGTCTCTTGGCCCTGTGTGAGGCTGAGGCTTAGATTCTCAGCACCTGATGGATCTAAAGATACATCCCATGCATGCATCGAAAACCAAAATGGCAAAAAGATCAGATATTGTTGATTAATTCTCTTGCCTTCCTCTGGTAGGTTCCTGACATCCATCAAGTGAGAACAGGGATCCTTTGTGTCAAATGAGTTCTTCAAAACCCAGCAGAGGCTAGCCCATAGGTGCTTGTTTTTCTCATGACTCCAATTCACTTAAAGAATCTAAACCTCAAAGTCAGTGGGCCTCAAGTTGGAGAAGCTAAGCAGTATTAAAGGAAGGCCTATTTGATCACTCCTGGTTTACAGGAAGGGTGTCCATGCCACCCTGACTTTAGGCAAATGAGGTGCAGGAAGCTTATTTTTGACACTGATGTGGGCTGCTCCCCTCATGGAAACCTCCAGCCACAGGTTATGATGAGTGTATATATGGAAGAAGATTTGGGCCATGTGGGAGTGTTTGGGTTTTAATTGTGGACATTTGAATGGTGGTTTGAAGAGATGACTGGGTCCACGTGGGCTTGCACCCTGGTGTGATTCCCCTTAGAGACTGAGTTGTGGTACTGATCTCAGAGAAGTATTGCCATGAATTGTGTTGGGATTTTAGATGGCCATGCATGAGAGTTGCCCTCGGAAAGACATCTAGGCCCAAGTTGACTTTCCACAGATCACAGAGAATCTCAGCCAGGATATCACATGATTTTATTCTTAAAGACTTGGCAGCCATTTTTGAGAGTCAAAACACACATGGACCTCACATTGTAGACCTCAATGGGCCTGGCTTAATCTGACATTTTGGCCACTCTTTGGAAAGCCTTGCCTGTGAGAATTCTCCAGAGTTTTCATTGAAATGAACTTACTCACCATTTAATGGTTCCTGAATAAATTGAAACCCACAGTGCCTCCAACTTCTACCTTGAAAATTGGCTAGATAAATACCATAAAAATTTTTGAAATTCCCATGACTGGGTGGCACTGGAGAACATTTGGATGTCCTGTTGCTGATCATGACTATGTAAGACAGTGCCTTGATTGACTTGGTTTTATGAAAATGGTGTAGAACAGAGATGCCAGTAAGTTGGATCCTGTTGAGTAGTTGTCCTAGAGCAGTGGTTGGCAGGTGTGTGATAAAACATCTGTGTTGGGCCATGTGGATCTGCCATTGGCTTGCAAATGGATTGTGACTGACATTTTGAAGCCAGTAGACTCTTATATGTAAAAGCATATTGTTATATTGAGAGGTTTCAGGGCAATGTTCAGAATCAGGTTGCTATGGTCAATGGGGCAAGCAATGTGGGATAGAAGCCTGGTTGGTGCATTCTCCTGCAGAACCCGACCCACCACAATTGACAGAACTCACTTCAGCACTGTGTCCCTGTTGAACTCCTTGTA
Organism: Callospermophilus lateralis; assembly: GCF_048772815.1. NCBI lineage: Eukaryota > Metazoa > Chordata > Mammalia > Rodentia > Sciuridae > Callospermophilus > Callospermophilus lateralis. Next base: position 9,633,328 of record NW_027515276.1, on the reverse strand, counting down.
TTTCATGAAGCAATTTCCAAACTCCCAGTGCAGCAGCAAGAAACACCACGAATAATGGAGGATGACCAAATGGATTTACAGTCCACACGGGGAGACACTTAGACCCCAGTGGCCACAAGTTACATACAAATAGAAAATTCAGCACTGATGCCTCATGTTCATTGGAAAATAAGAAACAATGTCATTCATGTCACATAGATGAAGACCCAGCTTTGATGGTCTCACTTCAAATGAAGCTAATGCTCCTGACAACAGCATATATTTCATTGCCCAACCTTAGAGGCAGTTTCTCCAGATGTCAGGCTGGCAGAACTTCATGTTTGTGGAGTGTTTACCCTGTCCCTTACTTTTGGAATCTCCTCTACCACCTCCAAATTTGTGAACTCCTGAGCATTTTCCATTCCACATATGTATTCACAGATTTTCTAACTCCTCTCCTCTAATTGTGTCTTATGTGGGGCGAAGGTAATGTCAAGGCATTGTTATGAATGAGAGTGGGAAGTTTTTTGTGTAGCACATATTTGCATATACATTGGATACATTTTCAAATTTTCCATTCGAAATACTGAATCCCTGACACTAACACATACCCTAATAGACTTTGACTTCTAATCCTAATATTATGGAGAAAAATAACCCAAACAGAATAGAAATACAAGAGGTTCACAGGAGGCATGGTGTATAGTTGGACTTGCCTTTCGTATGATAAATGGTAGGTGTTATTAATCTAGCGAATTTTAATTGAAATAGTCCTCCATGTGTTTTAAAAGTTAACAAATATGTGAATAACTGTCTCCCTTTCTCTGTAGCCTATTCATCACATGTATTTTTATATGCACATATCGAATTCTACCTGGTATAACTCGTACATTTTGTGAGGTGGCTGGCTTGGCAGATACAAATTGTGAGAAGAGATCACTCCTACTAAATGCTGTTGAAACCGAAAATTCAAAAGACGGGTGAGATTCTTAGTTGAACGACATAAATCCATGTTCATTAAAATGAATATTTTTGGATCTGTGGATGATATATATTTCATGGTGAATTTCGATTGGCATACATAATGCTACTTTTTAATGTCTCTGTGTGTATGTATATATATACATATATATATTTTTTTTTTCACTCTGCAGATTTTTCAAAATATGAAGTATATTTTTCTTATTATACACTCCCTAAATTCATTCATATTCATGTATGTGGATTTATAATCAACTTTTCAAAAGATTTTTCTCAGAAATATTCATCCACCTGAAATACTTATTTGTTTCCTAGTACTGAAAACTAACTTCAGGGGATCATATGATGGCTGCGAAGGGAGTGCATCACCCCCATATACCGCATCACTGTGCGGGAGAATGACGAGTTAGAATGGCTAAAACCTATCTTGTTAGGAATTTCCAGCAAAATTGTGGTTCTCCAAAACCTAGTGTACATATTTCCATCTCACGAGGATCAGCTACGGGAACTCAAACGCGAGTGATTTGTCCTCACAGAAGGTCATGTGGCTTATTCAGGAAATTGCTCCGTGGCTAGAGTCTGTGGTGCGTGCTGGGAAACGACGAGATAGCAACGCAAATATACAGTGGTGCAGATACTGTGGGCTCCTGCCAGGTATGCAATCACTGTGCTCAGTGCTGAATTCTGGGTTTGAGATGGGGAAGCATGCAGTCCAACTCGTTTCTCCGCACCAGTCAGACCACAGAGGAACCCAGCGGCCACCATCTTGGAGAGGTGACGTCACCATCCCTGTTTTCGACTGATCGCAGCTTATTCAGCTATAGAACCGGTAATTTCAGGATGCCATTCACCTTTGTCTTGCAGACAAATTACTCAGGTTCAGTGCTAAAGAACCCGCAGAAACTGCGTCTTGGAGCCTGCTTCTATTAGAACATACACCGAGCCCAGAGCGGCCGAATTCCGCCTCCCGGAACTGATCTTGCCCTGGGCTAAAGAACCCGTGGAAACTGCTTCTCGGTCCGGGTCTTGCTGAATACTGTGGAGGTAAATATCAACCGAGCCTTCATAGGGAGTGCAACAGGATTGAGACGGGGCTTGTGAGTGCCAGTCAGAACTCACCCATTGCTTTAGTCACCCAGCAAAGGGAACAAAATGCTGCCTTTTGCATGGGATACCAACATGGCAGAGATCTGATGTCATCAGAAAGCAGCAGAGGAGATAACTTCATTGATACCAGCGGTGACAGAAACAGTTGGTCTCCTGGTAAAGAAAGTGAGTCACAAACACCCGGGTCTCTCTCACTTTGTCATCAAGCCAGAGGGGCAGAGCAGAGCCGCCGCCCACGCCCGGAACAGGCCCAGCGACACACCTGCATGGTAGTCACGTCACCGCAATTGGAATAGAGGCAGAGCAGAGCCGCCGCCCTTGCCCAGAACAGGCCCAGTGACCCGCAGGCGTGGTAGTCAAATCACCTGAATTGGAATAGTTGCAGAGCAGAGCCTTCTCCTGCACCTAGTACAATCCCAGTGGCCCACCGGCATGGTAGTCAGGTCACCCCAATATTAGTAGGGGCAGAGCAGAGCCTTCGCCCGCACCCAGAACAGGCCCAACAACCTGCCGGCATGGTAGTCACGACCCCCCAAATGGAGTAGTGGCAGAGCAGAGCCATCACCCGCACCCGCAAGGTAGGCACACCTGCACCTGACTGGCAGAAGAGGCCCATCGCCCTGCCGGCGCGGCAGACTCTTCACCCCATTTGGAATAGGAGCAGAGCAGATCCGTTGCCCGTGCCCGCAAGGTAGGCAGACCTGTTACAAACTGGCGGAACAGGCCCAGCAACACACCTGCATGGTAGTCACGTCAACCCAATTGGAGTAGGGGCAGAGCACAGCCGCCGCCAGCACCTACAAGGTAGGCAGACCTGCGACTGATCGGCAGAACACCCCAGGGGTCCACGGGTATGGTAGACACGTGACACCAATTGGAGGAGGGGCAGAGCAGAGCCGCCTCCCGCGCCTGCATGGTAGGCAGACCTGCAACCGATCAGGAAAACAAGCCCAGCGGCCCGTCAGCAAGGTAGTTAGATCACCCTAATTGGAGGAGCAGCACAGCCCCCCTGTGCCCATGCAAGGGAGACTTTGCAACTATCCAAGAGCAATATAAATATATAGGTGGAAAATTTCAAAATCACAACAGTTTCACCAAGCAGAAAGAAAAGCGAGCAGTATGATAAGACAAGGAAAAAAGGACCACAAGCAATGCAGGTCAGCACAACTTTAGAAGAGGTAATAGCTGCAGTAGATGGAATGTCAGATAAAGAACTCAGGATATACATGCTTCAGATGATCTGGAGTCTCAAGGAAGACATTAGACAGCAAAATCAGACAATGAAAAATCACTTCGACAATGAATTACATAAACAAATCCAAGAAGCAAAAGATCAGCTATAAAGGGAGATAGAGGTTGTAAAAAATAACAAACAGAAATTCTAGAAATGCAGAAAGCAATAAACCAACTAAAAAACTCAATTGAGAATACTACCAGCAGAGTAGAACACTTAGAAGATAGAACATCAGACAATGAAGTCAAAGTATTCCAACTTGAAAAGAACATAGACAGCTCAGCAAGACTGTTAAGAAACCATGAACAGAATATCCAAGAAATACGGGATAACATAAAGAGACCAAACTTAAGAGTCATTGGAATACAGGAAGGTATAGAGGTCCAAACCAAAGCAATGAGCAATGTATTCAATGAAATAATACGAGAAAACTTCCCAGACTTGAAGAATCAGACTGACTCCCAAGTCCTAGAAGCCTACAGGACGCCGAATGTGCAAAATCATAAGAGATCCACACCTAGACACATTATAATGAAGATGCCCAACGTACACAATAAGGAGAGAATTTTAAATGCTACAAGAGAAAAAAAAGCAGATTACATTTAGGGGTAAACCAATCAGGATAACAGCTGATCTTTCAACACAGACTCTGAAACCTAGAAGATCCTGGATTAACATTTTTCAAACACTGAAAGAAAATGGATTCCAACCAAGAATTGTGTATCCAGCGAAATTAAGCTTCAAGATGGAAGATAAAATCATAACCTTCCATGTTAAAAAAAAGTTAAAATAAATTGTAGCTAGAAAACCATCTCTTCAAAACATCATTGGCAAAATATTACAGGAAGAGGAAATGGAAAATAACAATAAAAACCAACAGTGGGAGGTAGTGCAGTAAAAGGGGGAAATAATCAATGTAGAAAACAATCCATGTTTAATAACATAAATAAACAAATAGGGCTGGAAGAACAACCATTATCTCAATAATAACCATAAATGTTAATGGCTTAAACTCACCAATTAAGAGACACAGGCTAGTAGAATGGATCACAACACAAGACCCAATAATATGCTGCCTACAGGAGACGCATTTGATAGGAAAAGACATACATAGACTGAAGGTGAAAGGTTGGGAAAAATCATATCACTTATATGGACTTCGGAAACAAGCAGGAGTGTCCATACTCATATCAAATAAAATAGATTTCAAGCCAAAGTTAATCAAAAGGGATAAAGAGGGACACTACATACTGCTCAAGAGAACCATACACCAACAAGACATAACCATTATAAATATATATATGCCCCAAACAATGGTGCAGCTAGGTCCATCAAACAAACTTTGCTCAAGATCAAGAGTCTAATAGACCACCATACAATAATCATGGGAGACTTCAACACACCTCTCTCACCACTGGACAGGTCTTCCAAACAAAAGTTGAAATATAAAACTCTAGAACTCAATAACACAATTAATAACCTAGACTTAATTGACATATATCGAATATACTCCTCAACATCAAGCAGTTACATTTTTCCTCAGCAGCACATGGATCCTTCTCAAAAATAGATCATATATTATGTCACAGGGCAATTCTTAGACAATATAAAGAAGTAGAGATAATACCATGCATCTTATCTGATCATAATCTAATATAAACTAAAAATCAATGATAAACGAAGGAAGGAAAAATCATGCATCACTTGGAGAATGAACAATAGGTTACTGAATGATCAATGGGTTATAGAAGACATCAAGGAGGAATTTAAAAAATTCTTAGAGATAAATGAATACACAGGCACAACATATCAGAATCTATGGGACACACTGAAATCCGTTCTAAGAGGAAAATTCATTGCTTGGATTTCATTCCTTAAAAAAAGAAAAAAAAAACAAATAAATGATCTCATACTTCATCTCAGAATCCTAGAAAAAGAAGAGGAAAACAACAGCAAAATAAGTAGAAGGTAAGATTTAATTAAAATCAAAGCTTAAATTAATGAAATCGAAACTAAAGAAACAATTGAAAAAATTGAGAAAACTAAAAGTTGGTTCTTTGAAAAAATAAATAAAATCGACAGACCCTTAGCCATGCTAATGAAGAGAAGAAGAGAGAAAACTCAAATTACTAGCATACGGGATGAAAAGGGCAACATCACATGTTAAGGTCTATAAACAAGTCAGGATGGCACCTGGTATATTGCCAGAGAAATGTTAGGGTCTGTAAACAAGTCTGGATGGCGCCTAGCCAAATGCCATAGAGAGTGGTTTGTGAAGTAACAAAAGCAAGCCATTAAGTGTGGAGATTCCTTATTGGTTGACTGCTGGATCTATTTTATGCTAATTAGATAAGCTATATAAAATGTATAAATATCGCTCAGATGCTACAATAAACGGCTTCCACTCCTGCTGTATCAATCTACACAAGTTATTTGTCACCTTCTGGCAATCACAGCAGATATTTCTGAAATACAGAAGATAATCAGAAATTAATTTGATTCGTTATACTCCAATATAATAGAAGATAGTGAAAGCATCGAAAAATTTCTTAAGTCATATGATCTGTCCAGATTGAGTCAGGAGGATATAGACACCCTAAACAGACCAGTATCAATTGAGGAAATAGAAGAAACCATCCAAAGATTACCAACTAAGAAAAGACCAGGACAGTATGGGTATACAGCAGAGTTTTACAAACCCTTTAAATATGAACTAATACCAATACTTTTCAAGCTATTTCAGGAAATTGAAAAAGAGGGAGATCTTCCAAATTCATTCTACCAGGCCAATATCACCCTGATTTCTACACCAGACATAAACACTTCAAACAAAGAAAACTACAGACCAATATCCCTAAGGAATCTAAATGCAAAAATCCCTAATTAAATTCTGGCGAATCAGATACAAAAACATATTAAAAAAATTGTGCACCATGATCAAGTAGGATTCATCCATGGAATGCAAGGCTTGTTCAATATAAGAAAATCAATAAATGTTATTCACCACATCAATAGACTTAAAAATAAGAACCATATGATCATCTCGATAGATGCACAAAAAGCATTCGACAAAGTACAGCATCCCTTTATCTTCAAAACTCTAGAAAAACTAGGAATAACAGGAACATACCTCAATATTGTAAAAGCAATCTATGCTAAGCCTCAAGCTAGCATCATTCTGAATCTAGAAAAATTGAAGGCATTCCCTCTAAAATCTGGAACAAGAATGGGATGCCCTCTCTCACCACTTCTGTTCAATACAGTTCTCGAAACACTGGCCAGAGCAATTAGACAGACGGAAGAAATTAAAGGCATAAAAATAGGAAAAGAACAACTTAAATTATTACTATTGCAGATGACATGATTCTATACCTAGCAGACCCAAAAGGGTCTACAAAAAAACTAATAGAGCTAATAAATGAATGCAGCAAAGTGGCAGGATATAAAATCAACACGCATAAATCAAAGGCATTCCTAATTATCAGGGACAAATCCTCTGAAATGGAAATGAGAACAACCACTCCATTCACAATATCCTAAAAAAAAAAAGATGGGAATCAACCTAACAAAAGAGGGGAAAGTCTCATACAATGAAAACTACACAACCCTAAAGAGAGAAATATAAGAAGATCTTAGAAGATGTAAAAATATACCCTGTTCATGGAAAGGCAGAACTAACATCATCAAAATGGTGATATTACCAAAATTTCTCTATAGGTTTAATGCAATGCCAATCAAATCCCAAAGGCATTTCTTGTAGAAATAAAGAAAGCAATCATGAAATACATATGGAAAAATAAAAGTCTCAGAATAGCAAAAACAATGCTAGGCAGGAAGTGTGAATCAGGCGGTAGAGCGATACCAGACTTCAAACTATACTACAGAGCAATAGTAACAACAATAGCATGGTACTGGTACCAAAACAGGCTTGTGGACCAATGGTACTGAATAGAGGACACAGAAACCAATCCACAAAACTACAACTATCTTATATTTGATAAAGGGGCTAAAAGCATGCAATGGAGGAAGGATAGCATCTTCAACAAATGGTGTTGGGAAAACTGGAAATCCATATGTAACAAATTGAAACTGAATCCCTTTCTCTTGCCATGCACAAAAGTTAACTCAAAATGGATCAAGGAGCTTGATATCAAATCAGAGACACAGTGTCTGATAGAAGAAAAATTTGCTTACGATGTACATACTGTGGGGTCGGGCTCCAAATTCCACAATAGGACACCCATAGCACAAGAGTTAATAACTAGAATCAACAAATGGGACTTACTCAAACTAAAAAGTTTTTTCTCAGCAAAAGAAACAATAAGAGAGGTAAATAGGGAGCCTACATCCTGGGAAGAAATCTTTACTCCTCACACTTCAGATAGAGCCCTAATATCCAGAGTATACAAAAAACTCAAAAAATTAGACAATAAGATAACAAATAACCCAATCAACAAATGGGCTGAGGACCTCAACAGACACTTATCAGATGAGGACTTACAATCAATCAACAAGTACATGAAAAAATGCTCACTATCTCCAGCAGTCAGAGAAATGCAAATCGAAACCACCCTAAGATACCATCTCACTCCAATAAGATTGGCAGCCATTATGAAGTCAAAGAACAAGTTCTGGCAAGGATGTGGGGAAACAGGTACACTTCTACATTGCTCGTGGGACTGCAAATTGGTGCAGCCAATTTGGAAAGCAGTATGAAAATTTCTTGGAAAGCTGGGGATGGAACCACCATTTGACCCAGCTATTCCCCTACTCAGTCTATTCACTAAAGACCTAAAAACAGCATGCTACAGGGACACTGCTACATCGATGTTCATAGCAGAACAATTCACAACAGCAAGACTGTGAAACCAACTTAGATAACCTTCAATGAAAGAATGGATAAAATACTGTGGCATTTATACACAATGGAGTATTACTCTGCATTGAAAAATAAAAAAAAATCATAGAATTTGTAGGGAAATGGATGGCATTAGAGCAGATTATGCTAAGTGAAGCTAACCAATCCTTAAAAAACAAATGCCAAATGTCATCTTTGATATACGGAGAGTAACTAAGAACAGAGGAGAGACGAAGAGCATGACAAGATGATTAACATTAAAGCGGGATGAGAGGTGGAAAGGAAAGGGAGAGAGAAGGAAAATTGCATGGAATTGGAAGGAGACCCTCAGGGTTATACAAAATTACATACAAGAGAAAGTGAGGAGAAAGAGAAAAATAATACAAGGGGGACAAATTTATTACAGTAGAGGGGGTAGAGAGAGAAGAGGGGAGGGGCGGGGAGGGGAGGGGGGATAGTAGAGGATAGGAAAGGCAGCAGAATTCAATAACACTAGTATGGCAATATGTGAATCAATAGATGTGTAATTGATGTGATTCTGTAATCTGTACATGGGGTAAAAATGGGAGTTTATAACGCACTTCAATCAAAGTGTGAAATATGTTATAACAACAACTATGTAATGTTTTGAACAACCATGAATAAAAATGAAATAAAACTAACTATGGTGAATAATGCATGCAATCCTAATATTTCTACAGTAACTGACCCAGTTTAACATCAATGCAAGTAGATTCCTATGGGACATGATGTGTACTTTGACCTTCATTTTTATTCAACACTGGTACATTACTATTTCATCAGTTTATGCACATCACAGGATATATATTTCATCCACAATTTAGGAAAGTTATAGGCATTTGTTTCACTTTCAATCAATTCCAGCTTCAGAACACATGGATTCCTCCATATTTCTTGACTGGTCTTTTCATGAGACTTCTTTCCAAACACATTATTTTCGATTTCCATAAACACTTTTGAAACAAAACTCACACACACTTCATGATAAAAAATAACCCTAAGATTACCATTATATATGTAACTGGTTGGAGTGAATGATTGTATGTCAATATATGATTTCCTATATATTTTAAGATATCAATTCAATCCATTATTTAAAGAGAAAAAAGTTATATTATTTATTCACACTATGGTCTATTCATGCATTATCTCTATATTCATTGACACAGGGTACACCACTTGGTACCCACAATACTAATTTATGTGTCCTCAAATATTGCTCCCAGAAATGGTGGAAGAAATACACATATCATATGATCTACATATATATTTGATCTCAATAATTTTCTGGGCACAAAATGCAAAGGTCACACTTATGATTGTACCAAATCCTAAATTGAAAGTGAACATGGCTTACTAAAAACATCCATGTCCAGGTTGCCTAATGCTTTCAAATGTCATTCCTATTGGTGACTACATATTTGTTTCTTCCTAAGATTATGTACTCAATCTCAACCCTGTTGAAAATGTCTAATCCTATCACTCACTATATAATTGCCTCATTTCATAATGTCTCTATTGATATTTTCCTTCCTACATATTTTCCCCAGTTAATCATTGTGACTGACTCTTCACATGTGCTGACATTTATATTCACTCTATAACCGAAACCCTAATGCTACAGAACTTTTTGTCCAATTTTTATACTCACTCATTTTTTATAAACCTACCGACTATCTTCCTAATCCCACCGACTATCTCAATTTGAGTGGATGTTCTCTTCTAAAATCAAACATCCAAGGTATAAGGTCCTATGCCATTGATTATCAATTTATCTGAGACATCTGTGTAGAACGTAATTAAAAGCTAAGTATCCCAATCAAGGGCCTAATGCCCTTCTGGGCTTCAAATCTTACCAACATTTCTATTTTCATACTTATATTTCACCTCTATAATCTTATAAATATCGCAGGTTCCCAATACTATTAATCATCCTGCAGAAGGATTCGTAATCCAAATCAAACATGTTAATAACCCTAACCATACACTCTTCCCTCAACCTAACTTTACAGAAGAGCAGGGACAGAGTTCGTCTTACAATACAGGAATGTAGGGGATCTGCCTCCTGCTGAGAACCTCAAAGGTCCATGCAGGTTTGATCCCTGGAGAAGATTAGGCAGCTATGAAGGACCTGAGAGAGCAAAAGTTATCTTCCATCTCAAACAACCTTTCCAGGATGAAGGGTTTTGTCTGAATAAGCCTCTCTCTTCTTAATGTAGAGAAGATGGACCATACCAGGCATGTGTGGAGAGCTGTTCCTGGGTGCCTATGGTTGATATACCATTCTAACTTTTGAAAGTGTCACAGGAAGTAAGGGCTGCCTCCATCTCATAGGACTATTGGAAGCAACTGTTAGGACAAAGTGGTTGCCAAGGCAGTGACCTCATTAAATTCCTGAAGAGATTAATCTCACCTCACTTCCTTGGTGATGAAACTCTCTGAACTTGGGATCCGGGAAGCCAGGCACGCAGAGCCAGTCCCATTCCCAGTCCCAGTGGTCTCACTTGTTTGGATTCAACAAGGACAGAGTCAGTCTTTCTTAGTACCTACTGATGTGAGGATGGACAAATGTCAGGAAAGCTCTGAAGAGAGGCCTTTTCTGAGAAAGCAGGTAGTGGCTCACAGCTGGCTAGTGACAACTTCACAGATTGGGCCAATGAGACCATATCTGACACAGGAAAGGCGATTTCATCAGAACATAGTATGGCCCACCAGTCAGAGGACACTCCTGATAGTCACAGACCTACTTGGGGGAAAGGAGCTGCCTTTGTGTGTGTGGGTGTAGGTTTGAGGTTTTGTCTCATGTTCTGAGAATAGGTAGGAAAGGCGGTTTATTTGTTTTGGAGTGAACTGTTTCTGGTAAGTCGTTTGACAAGGCCACTGTCTCTATGTCTGTGTATCCCACTGTGTCCGTGGTTTTAGACATTAGAAAAGAGAATGAATCATTGTATGTGTCCTGACTAGTAGAAAGCTTCCCAAGATTCATCTTGCCCAATTTATGAATGGACTGTGGCTTGACTTATGGGTGGGCAACTCCTACAATCTTGCTAAGTTCCTGTTTTCTTCCTGAATCCTGGCCAATTTCCAGAATAGGCTCATTTTTTTGTGTCCAAAATATGTACCACCTCCAAGCTCTGAGACTTGGCCATGTACTGGATAGCTGAAGGGAATGGGAGCATCTCAGGAAACTCAGATATGAGTGTGACCAGAAAATTCTAATGGAGAAACCCTGCTTTGGGCCTTTTGCTTACCAATTGTTCTGTTGCCCTGAATGTCCGGAACATCTTTGCCTCAGGCCACACCTTTGTAGAGCCAAAAGAAATAGTTTTCAAACAGAAATGAAAGGGCACCACCTCTGGCTCTTTGCTTAATTGCTTTGGAAAGGGATGTGTCTGAATCAGCTTTTTGGCCCTGTGTGAGGCTGCGGCTTAGATTTTTAGCACCTGATGGATCTAAAGAAAGATCCCATGTGTGCATCCAAAACCAAAATGGACAAAAGAGCATTCATTTTGGATGAAGTCTCTCACATTCCTCTGTAAGGTTCCTGACCTTCATCAAGTGAGAATAGTGATCATTTGGTTCAAATGTGTTCCTCAAAACCCTGCAGAGGATAGCCCATAAGTGCTTGATTTTTCTCATGACTCCAAATCACATAAAGACTCTAAGCCCCACAGTCAGTAGGCTTCAAATTGGAGAAGCAGTGCCATCTTAATGGCCGGCCAATTTGATCACTCCTGGTTCACTGGAAGGATGTCCAGGCCACCCTGATTTTAGGCAAATGAGGGGCAAGGGTGGTTATTTTGGACACTGTCTTGGGCCGCACCCCTCATGGAAACCTCCAGCCAGAGGTTATGATGAGTGTGTATTTAGAAAAGATGAGTGACATGTGGGAGTGTTTTGGATTTAATTGTGGATATTTGTGTGGCAGTTGGAAGACATAACTGGGTCTACCTGGGCTTGAACTTTGGTGTGATTCCCCTTAGAGACTGAGTTCAGAATCTGACCTCAGAAAAGTATTGCCATGTATTGTGTTGGGATTAAAGAGGCCATGTATGAGAGTCACCCTTGGAAACTGAGATCTAGCGCCAGAGTGGCTTTGCACAGAGAACTGGGAATCTCAGCCAAGGTATCACATGATTTCATTCGAAAGACTTGGCAGCCATATTTGAGAGTCAAAACACACATGGACCTCACATTGTAGACCTCAATGGGCCTGGCTAAATGTGACCTTTTTTCCACTCTTTGAGAAGCCTTGCCTGTGAGGGTTCTCCAGAGCTTTCATTGAAATAATCTTCCTCTCCATTTAATGGTTCTGAATAAATTGAAACCCACAGTGCCTCCAACTTTATCCTTGAAAAATTTCTAGATAAATACCGTGAATTTTTTGAAATTCCCACGACTAGGTTGCACTAGAGAACCTTTGGATGTCCTGCTGCTGATCATGGATGTACCTGACAGTGCCTTGCTTGACTGGGTTTTATGAAAATGGTGTAGAACAGAGGTCCCAGTAAGTTGCAGCCTCCTGAGAAGTGGGCCTAGAGTTGTGGTGGGCAGGAGTGTGATAAAACTTCTGTGTTGGAGCAATTTGGATCTTCCATTGGCTTACAAATGGCTTGTGGCTTACATGGTGCAGCCAGCAGACCCTTATAAGTAAAGGCATCTTGTTATATGGAGAGGATTCAGGGCAATGTTCAGAATCAGGTTGCTATGGACAAGGATGCAATGGGGCAAGCTTTGAGGGATAGAAGATTGGTTGGTGCATTTTTCTGCTGTCCCTGACCCACCACACGTGACAGAACTCCCTCCAGCACTGTGTCCCAGTTGAACTCCTTCTATTTTATGAAGCAAATACCAAACTACCAGTGCAGCAGCAAAAACCCCACAAAAAGTGTAGGAGGGCCAAATGGCTTCACAGTTCAACGGGGAGACACTTAGACCCCAGAGGCCACAGTTTACTTAAAAAGAAAAATATCAGCACTGCTGCCTCATGTTCATTGAAAAATCAGAAACAATGTCTTCCAGGTCTCATAGATGCAGACCCAGCTTTGATGGTCTCACTACAAAGAAAGCCAAATCTCCTGAAAACAACATATATTTCAAGTGCCCTATCTCAGAGGCAGTTTCTCAAAAAGCTTTTAGGCCAGCAGAGCTCCATGTTTGTGGAGTGTTTACCCTATCCCTTGCTTTTGGAAACTCCTCTACAACCTCCAAGGTTGTGAACTCCTGAGCATTTTCCATTCCAGATATGTGTTCACTGATTTTCTAACTCTTCTCCTCTAATTGTGTCTTACTTGGGGTGAAGGTAATGTCAAGGCATTGTTCTGGATGAGAGTGGGAGGATATTTGTGCAGCATATATATGCAAACAAATTGGATTCATTTTCCAATTTTCATTTTGAAATATTGAATCCCTGACACTAACCCATACCTACTAGACTCAGACAACTCATCCTAATATGATAGAGAAAAATAAGGCAAACCTATAGAAATACAAGCAGTTCATTGGAGGCATGTTGTATAGTTGGACTTGCGTTTTGCATTATATAAGGTAAAAGTTATAAATCTAGTCAATTTTTAATCGAAGAAGTTCTCCATGAGTTTTTAAACTTATAAAATACGAGAATTCTTGTTTCCCTTTCTCTTTAGCCTATTCACACTTGTATATTTATATGCACATATAGAATCCTACCAAGTATCACACGTACATTTTTGAGGTGGCTGACTTGGCATATACAAACTGTGAGAAGAGTTCACTCCTCCTAAACGCTGTTGGAACTGAAAATTCAACCTATAGGGGAGCTTCCTAGTAGAAGAACATTATGCATAAATTCATGTTCAGTAAAATAAATATTTTTGCATCTGTGGATGATATATATTTACTGATGAATTTCGATTGGCATATATATTGCTACTATTAAATGTATGTGAGTGTTTTTTTTTGTGTGTGTGTGTATAATATATCTGTACACTCTGCAGATGTTTCAAAATATAAAATATATGTGTCTAATGTAAACCCTCTAAATTCATTCATGTTCATGTATGTGGATTTATAATCAACTTTTCACAAGATTATAATCAGAAATATTCATCCACCTGAAATACACAATTGTTTCCTAGTACTGAAAACTAACTTCAGTGAATGGGGCATACAAATCCTCATTATTCTACAGAAACTGACCCAGTCTAACATCAATGCAAGTAGACTCCTATGGGACATGATATGTAATTTGACGTTCATATGTATTCAACAATGGTACATTATTATTTCTTCAGTTTTTGCACATTTTAAGTTATACACTTCATCCACAAGTTCACAAATTTATAGGCATTTGTTTCAACTTTAATCACTTCTTGCTTCAGAACACAAGTATTGTCAAGGTTTCTTGACAGGTCTTTTCATGAGACTTCTTTCCAAACACATTATTTTAGATTTTCATAATCACTTTTGAAGCAAAACTCACACACTCTTCATGATAAACCAAACCACTAATATTTCCATGAGATATATAACTGGTTGGAATGAATGATTGTATATCAATATATGATTTCCTGTAATTTTTCAGATATCAATTCAATTCATTATTTAAAGTTCAAAAAAGTTATATTATTTAGTCACAGTATGTTCTATTCATGCTTTATCTCTATGTTCATAGACACAGGGTACACCTCTTTGTACCCCCAATTCTAATTTTAAATATTCAATATATTGCTCCCAGAAATGGTGAAAGAAATACTCATGTCACCTCATTATCACAGTAATATTCTGGACAAAAAATGGAAAGATCACTCTTATGATTGTACCAAAGCCTAAATGGAAAGTGAACATAGATTACTAAAAACATCCATGTCCAGGTTGCCTAATGCTATCAATTGTCAATCCTGTTGGTGACTACATATTTGTTTCTATCTAATTTATATATTCAAACTCAACCCTTTTGAAAATGACTAATTCTATCACTCACTTTATACTTTGCCTGATTTTGTAATGATTCTATTGATATCTGCTTTTCTACATATTTTCCCCAGTTCATCATAGTGACTGACTCTTCATATGTACTGACATCTACATTCACTCCATAACCGAAACCCTACTGGTAAAGAACTTTTGGTCCAAATCCTATACTCACTCTTCTTCCTAAAGCTATCGACTATCTTCCTAATCCTAACGATTATCACTTTTTGCCTGGATGTTCTCTTCTAAATTCAATCATCATAGGTACAAGGTCCTACTCCCTTGTATATCGAATTATCTGAGACATCTTTGCAGAACATAATTCAAAGCTAAGTATCCCAATCAAGGGGAAAACCCTTCTGGGCTTTAAATCATACCTAGATTTTTGTTTTCATACATTTATTTCACATCTATATTCTTGTAAATATCACAGGTTCCCAATACCATTATTCATCACACAGAATGATTCATAACCCAAATCAAACCTGTTATTAACCCTAAGCGCACACTGTTCCCTCAATCTCATTTTACAGAAAAGCAGGGACAGAGTGGTTCTTACAATACAGGAAATTATGGGATCTTCCACCTGCTGAGAACCTCAAAGGTCCATGCAGAAATGATACCTGGAGAAGTTGTAGGCAGGTATGAAGGACCTGAGTGAGCAAAAGTCATCTTCCATGGCAAATAACCTGGTCAGGATGAAGGGATGTGTCTGAATCAGCCTCTCTCTTTTTATTGTAGAGAAGATGGACCAAACCAGGCCTGTGTGGAGAGCTGTTCCTGGGTGCCTATGGTTGATATACCATTCTACCTTGTGAAAGTGTCACAAAAAGTAGGGGAAGCCTCCATCTCATGGGACACTTGGAAGCAACAGTTAGGACAAAGTGGTTGCCATGGCAGTGACCTCATTCAGTTCCAAAGAATGTGACATACCTCATTTCCTTGGTGATGGAACTCTCTGAAATTTGTATCCAAGAAGCCAGGCACCCAGAGGCAGTCCCAGTCCCAGGCCCAGTGGGCTCACTTGTTTGGATTTACCAAGGACAGAGTCAGTTTTCTTGGTACCTACTGATGTGAGGATGGCCTAATGCCAGGAAAACTCTAAAGAGGGACCTTTCCTGAGAAAGCAGGTAGTGGCTAACCACTTTTTCCTGACAACTACACAGAGATGAACAAGGAAACAAGATCTGAGAGAAGACAGGCCATTTAGGGGGAACATAGTATGGCCCGCAGTCAGAGGAAACTCCGGATAGTCACAGACCTACTTGGGGTAAGGAGGTGCCTTTGTGGGAGTGGGTGTGGGTTTGTTGTTTTGTCTCATGTTCTGAGAATAGGTAGGAAAGGCGGTTTGTTTGGTTTGTAGTGGACAGTTTCTAGTAAGTTGTTTGACAAGGCGAGTGTTTCTGTTTCGGTGTATCCCAATGTGTCCGTTGTTGTAGACATTAAAAAGAGAATGCATTAATGGATGTGTCCTGTCTAGTATAAGTCTTCCAATAATTCATCCTGCCCAATATATGAATGGACTGCAGCTTGTCTTATCGATGTGCAACACCTACTATCTTTCTAAGTTGCTGTTTTCTTCCTGAATTCTGGCCACTCTCCAGAATAGGCTCATGGTTTTGTGTCCAAAATATGTACCACCTCCAAGCTCTGTGACATGTCCATGTAATGGATAGCTGAAGAGAATGGCGAGCATTTCAGAAAACTCAGATATCAGTGTGACCAAGAAAGTCTCAGTGCAGAAACCCTGCTTTGGGCAATTTGCTTACTAATTGTTGTGTTGCACTGAATGTCAGGAAGGTCTTTGCCTCAGGCCACCCCTTTGTGAAACCTGAAGAAAACAGTTTTCAAATACAAATGAATGGGCATCACCTGTGGCTTCTGGCTTCATTGCTTTGAGAATGGATGTGTCTGAATCAGCCTCTTGGCCATGTGTGTGGCTGTGACTTAGATTCTCAACACCTGATGAATCTAAAGAATGATCCCATGCGTGCATCCAAAACCATAAGGGCAAAAAATCATTCATAGTGGATGAAGTCTCTTGCCTTCCTCTGTTAGGTTCCTGAACTCCATCTAGTGAGAATAGGGATTCTTTGGGTCAAATGAGTTCTTCAAATCTCTGCAGAGGTGTTTGGGTTTTCGAATAACTTTAAATCACATAAAGAATCTATTCCTGAAATCAATAGGCCTCAAATTGGAGAAACACAGAAGAATTAACGGCAGCCTTATTTGATCATTGCTGGTTCACAGAAATGGTGTCCAGGCCACCCTGACTTTAGGCAAATGAGGGGCAAACGAGCTGATTTTGGACACTGTCTTGGGCTGCGCCCCTCATGGAAACCTCCAGCCAGAGGTTAAGATGAGTTACTATATGGAATAAGATGAGGTCCATGTGGGAGTGTTTCGGCTTTAATTTTGGTCATTTGTGTGGCATTGGAAAAAATGACTGGGTCCACGTGGGCTTGAACTCTGGTGTGATTCCCCATAGAGACTGGGTTTTAGAACTGAACTCAGAGAAGCATTGCCATGAATTTTGTTAGGATTTCAAGAGGCCACGCATGAAAGTGGCTCTTGGAAACTGAGACCTATGCCCCGGGTGGATTTCCACAGAGGCCTGGGAATCTCAGCAAGGATATCACATGATTTTATTCTTAAAGACATGGCAGTCATAGTTGAGAGTCAAAACACACATGGACCTCACATTGTACACCTCAATGGGCCTGGCCTAATGTGACCTTTTGACCACTCTTTGGAAAGCCTTGCCTGTGAGAGTTCTCCAGAGATTTCATTGAAATGAGCTTCCTCACCATTTAATGTTTGCTGCATGAATTGAAACCCACAGTGCCTCCAACTTCATGCTTGAAAAATGGCTAGATAAATACCATGAAATTTTTGAAATTTCTATGACCAGGTGGCACTGGAGAAACATTGGATGTCCTGTTGCTGATCATGAGTATACCAGACAGTGCCTTGATTTACGGAGTTTCATGAAAATGGTGTAGAATAGGATGGCAGTAAGTTGGAGCCTGCTGAGTAGTGGGTCTAGAGCAGTGGTGGGGAGGTGTTTGATAAAACATCCGTGGTAGGGCCATGTGGATCTACAATTGGATTCCAAATGGCTTGTAACTGACGTGGTACAGCCAGCAGACCCTTATATGTAAAGGCATCTTCTTATATGCAGAGTTTTCAGAGGAAAATTAAGAATCAGGTTGATATGGACAAGGGGGCAATGGGGCAAGCTGTGAGAGATCGAAGCTTATTTGGTGCATTCTCTAGCAGACCCTGACCCACCACACGTGACAGAACTCCCTCCAGCACTCTGTCCCAGATTAGCTCCTAGTATTTCGTGAAACAAATACCAAACTCACAGTGCAGCAGCAAAAAAACCACAAAAAGTGGAGGAGGACCAAATGGCTTTACAGTCCACACGGGGAGAAACTTAGTCCCCAGTGGCCTCAGTTTACCTACAAAGAGTGGATTCAGCACTGCTTCATCTTGATCATTGGAAAATAAGAAACCATGTCCTCCAGGTCACATAGATGCAGACCCAGCTTTGATGGTCTCACTACAAAGGAAGACAAATCTCCTGAAAGCAACATATATTTCAAGGGCGGAAGCTCAGAGGCAGTTTCTCAAAAAGTTTTTAGTCCAGCAGAGCTCCATATTTGTGGAGTGTTTACCCTGTCCTTAGTTTTGCAAACTCCTCTATCACCTCCAAGGTTGTGAACTCCTGAGCATTTTACATTCCAGATATGTATTCACTGATTTTGTAACTCTTCTCCTCTACTTGTGTCTTACTTGGGGTGAAGGTAATGTCAAGGCATTCTTCTGGATGAGAGCGGGAGAATATTTGTGCAGCATATATTTACATACACATTGAATTCATTTTCCAATTTCCCATTCGAAATGCTGAATTCCTGACACTAAGCCATACCTAGTAGACTCAGACTATTCATCCTAATATAATGGGGAAAATTAACCCAACACAATAGAAATACAAGCACTTCAGAGGAGACATGTTTTATAGTTGGACTTGACATTTGCATTATATAAGGTAGGAGTTATAAATGTATTCAAATTTTAATGGACATATTCTCCATGTGTTTTTAAACTTAACAAATATGTGAATTCTTGTTTCCCTTTTCTGTAGCCTATTCACACATGTATATATATATATATATATATATATATATATATATATATATATATATATATATATATATGCATATATAGAATCCTAGCAGGTATCACACGTACATTTTGTGAGGTGGCTGTCTTAGCAGATACAAATTGTGAGAAGAGTGCACTCCTCCTAAATGCTGTTGGAAATAAAAATTCAACCTATAGGAGACCGTCCTAGTCAAACAATGTTATACATAAAGTCATATTCAGTAAAATAAATATTTTTGCATTTCTGGATGACATATATTTACTGATGAATTTCGATTGGCATTTATATTGGTACTTTTTAATGTCTGTGAGTGTTGTGTGTGTGTGTGTGTGTGTGTGTGTGTGTGTGTAGATATAGATATAGATATAGATATACCCTCCAAATTTTTCAAAATATGAAATATATGTGTCTAATATACACTCTCTAAATTCATTCATGTTCATGTATGTGGATTTATAATCAACTTTTCACAAGATTATAATCAGAAATATTCATGCACCTGAAATACATATTTGTTTCCTAGTACTGAAAACTAACTTCAGTGAATGGTGCATACATATCTAATTATTCTACAGTAACTGACCCAGTCTAACATCAATGCAAGTAGACTCCTATGGGACATGATATGTAATTTGACGTTCATATGTATTCAACAATGGTACATTATTATTTCTTCAGTTTTTGCACATTTTAAGTTATACACTTCATCCACAAGTTCACAAATTTATAGGCATTTGTTTCAACTTTAATCACTTCTTGCTTCAGAACACATGTATTGTCAGGGTTTCTTGACTGGTCTATTCATGAGACTTCTTACCAAACACATTATTTTGAATTTCCATAATCATTTTGAAGCAAAATTCACAAACTCTTCATGATAAAAGAAAACACTTATATTTCCATTAGATAAATAACTGGTTGGAATTAATGATTGTATATCAATATACGATTTCCTTTAATTTTTCAGATATCAGTTCAATGCATTATTTAAAGTTCAAAAAAGTTATATTATTCATTCACAGTATGGTTTATTCATGCTTTTTCTCTATGTTCATACAAACAGGGTACACCTCTTTGTACAACCAATTCTAATTTTACATCTTCAATATATTGCTCCCAGAAATGGTGAAAGAAATACTCATGTCACCTCATTATCACAGTAATATTCTGGACAAAAAATGGAAAGGTCACACTTATGATTGTACCAAAGCCTAAATAGAAAGTGAACATGGATTTCTAAAAACATCCATGTCCAGGTTGCCTAATGCTGTCAATTGTCAATTCTATTGGTGACTACATATTTGTTTTTTCCTAATTTATATATTCAAACTCAACCCTGTTGAAAATGTCTAATTCTATCACTCACTTTATACTTTGCCTCATTTCGTAATGTTTCTATTGATATCGGCTTTTCTACATGTTTTCCCCACTTCAACATACTGACTGACTCTTCATATGTGTTGACATTTACATTCACTCTATAACTGAAAGTCTATTGCTAAAGAACTTTTGGTCCAAATCCTATACTCACTCTTCTTCCTAAACCTACCGACTATCTTCCTAATCCTACTGAATATCCCTTTTTGACTGGATGTTCTCTTCTAAATTCAATCATCCAATTTACAAGGTCCTATGCCATTGTATATCAAATTATCTGAGACAACTTTGCAGAACATAATTCAAAGCTAAGTATCCCAATCAAGGGCAAAACTATTCTGGGCTTCAAATCATACCTTGATTTCTGTTTTCATACTTATATTTCACCTCTATATTCTTGTAAATATTGCATGTTTCCAATACCATTATTCATCGCACAGAATCATTCCTAACCCAAATGAAACCTGTTTTTAACCCCAAGTATACACTGTTCCCTCAATCAATTTACAGAAGAGCAGGGACAGAGTGGTTCTTACAATACAGGAAAGTTGGGGGTCTTCCACCTGATGAGAACCTCAAATGTCCATGCACAAATGATACCTGGAGAAGTTGTAGGCAGGTATGAAGTACCAGAGAGAGCAAAAGTCCTCTTCCATGGAAAAAAACCTGGTCAGGATGAAGGGATGTGTCTGAATCTGCCTCTCTCTTCTTATTTTAGAGATGATGGACCAAACCAGGCATGAGTGGAGAGCTGTTCCCGGGTGCCAATGGTTGATATACATTCTACCTTATGAAAGTGTCACAGGAAGTAGGGGCAACCTCCATCTTATGTTACCCTTGGAAGCAACTGTTTGAACAAAGTGGGTGCCAAGGCAGGGACCTCATTCAGTTCCAAAGAATGTGACATACCTCAGTTCCTTGGTGATGGAACTCTCTGAACTTGGTATCCAAGAAGCCAGGCAGCCAGAGGCAGTCCCAGTCCCAGTCCCAGTGGGCTCACTTGTTTGGATTTACAAAGGACAGAGTCAGTTTTCTTGGTACCTAATGATGTGAGGAAGGCCAAATGCCAGGAGAGCTCTGAAGATGGACCTTTCCTGAGAAAACAGGTAGTGGCTAACCACTTTTTCTTGACTTCTTCACAGAGTTGTTCAAGGAAACAAGATCGGAGAGAAGACAGGACATTTCGGGGGAATATAGTATGGCCCACCAGTCAGAGGACACCCCAGATAGTCACAGACCTACTTTGGGGAAGGAGGTGCCTTTGTGGGAGTGGGTGTGAGTTTGTTGTTTTGTCTCATGTTCTGAGAATAGATAGGAAAGGCGGTTTGTTTGGTTTGGACTGGACAGTTTCTAGTAAGTCATTTGACACGGCGAGTGTTTCTGTTTCTGTGTATTCCACTGTGTCCATTGTTGTAGACATTAGAAAAGAGAATGCATTAATGGATGTGTCCTGTCTAGTATAAATCTTCCCATAATTCATCCTGCCAATATATAAATGGACTGCAGCTTGTCTTATCGATGTGCAACATCTGCTATCTTTCTAAGTTGTTGTTTTCTTCCCGAATTCTGGCCACTCTCCAGAATAGGCTCATGGATTTGTGTCCAAAATGGTACCACCTCCAAGCTCTGTGACATGGCCATGTACTGGATAGCTGAAGAGAATGGCGAGCATCTCAGAAAACTCAGATATCAGTGTGACCAGGAAAGTCTCAGTGCAGAAAACCTGCTTTGGGCCTTTTGCTTACTTATTGTTGTGTTGCACTGAATGTCAGGAAGGTCTTTGCCTCAGGCCACTCCTTTGTGAAGCCTGAAGAAAACAGTTTTCAAATGGAAATGAATGGGCCTCCCCTGTGGCTCTTTCCTTAATTGCTTTGGAAAGGGATGTGTCTTTATCAGACTCTTGGACCTGTGTGTGGCTGTGACTTAGATTCTCAGCACCTGATGGATCTTAAGAATGATCCCATGTGAGCTTCCAAACCCAAAATGGCAAAAAATATCATTCATTGTGAATGAAGTCTCTTGCTTTCCTCTGTTAGGTTCCTGCACTCCATCAAATGAGAATAGGGATTCTTTGGGTCAAATGAGTTCTTCAAAGCCCTGCAGAGGTGCTTGTGTTTTCGCATGACTCGAAATCACCTAAAGAATCGATACCTAAATTCCGTAGGCCTCAAATTGGAGAAACACAGAAGTATTAACGGCAGGCTTATTTGTTCACTCCTCATTCACAGAAACGGTTTCCAGGCTACCCTGACTTTAGGCAAATGAGGGGCAAATGAGCTGATTTTGGACACTGTCTTGGGCTGCGCCCCTAATGGAAACCTCCAGCCAGAGGTTAAGATGATTGACTATATGGAATAAGATGAGGGCCATGTGGGAGTGTTTTGGTTTTAATTTTGGTCATTTGTGTGGCATTGGAAAAAATGACTGGGTGTACGTGGGCTTGAAATCTGGTGTGATTCCCCTTAGAGACTGGGTTTTGGAACTGAACTCAGAGAAGCATTGCCATGAATTTTGTTGGGATTTTAATAGGCCACGCATGAAAGTCACTCTGGGAAACTGAGACCTAGGCCCCGGGTGCATTTCCACAGAGACCTAGGAATTTCAGCAAGGATATCACATGATTTTATTCTTAAAGAAATGGCAGCCATAGTTGAGAGTCAAAACACACATGGACCTCACATTGTAGACCTCAATGGTCCTGGCCTAATGTGACCTTTTTCCACTCTTTGGGAAGCCTTGCCTGTGAGAGTTCTCCAGAGAATTCATTGAAATGAGCTTCCTCACCATTTAATGTTTGCTGAATGAATGGAAACCCCCATTGCCTCCAACTTCATGCTTGAAAAATGGCTAGATAAATACCATGAAATTATTGAAATTCCTATGACCAGGTGGCACTGGAGAAATATTGGATGTCCTGTTACTGTTCATGAGTATACCAGACAGTGCCTTGATTTACTGAGTTTCATGAAAATGGTGTAGAACAGAGATGCCAGTAAGTTGGAGCCTGCTGAGTAGTGGGTCTAGAGCAGTGGTGGGGAGGTGTTGATAAAACATCCGTGGTAGGGCCATGTGGATCTACCATTGGATTCCAAATGGCTTGTAACTGACATGGTGCAGCCAGCAGACCCTTATATGTAAAGGCATCTTGTTATATGGAGAGTTTTCAGAGGAAAATGAAGAATCAGGTTGATATGGACAAGGGGGCATTGGGGCAAGCTGTGAGAGATAGGAGCCTAGTAGTTGCATTCTCTTGCAGACCCTGACCCACCACACGTGACAGAACTCCCTCCAGCACTGTGTCCCAGGTTAGCTCCTAGTATTTCGTGAAACAAATACCAAACTCACAGTGCAGCAGCAAAAACACCACAAAAAGTGGAGGAGGACCAAATGGCTTCACAGTCCACACGGGGAGACACTTAGTCCCCAGTGGCCTCAGTTTACCTACAAAGAGAGGATTCAGCACTGCTTCATCTTGTTCATTGGAAAATAAGAAACCATGTCCTCCAGGTCACATAGATGCAGACCCAGCTTTGATGGTCTCACTACAGAGGAAGCCAAATCTCCTGAAAACAACATATATTTCAAGTGCGGAAGCTCAGAGTCAGTTTCTCAAAAAGTTTTTAGGCCAGCAGAGCTCCATGTTTGTGGAGTGTTTACCCTGTTCCTTAGTTTTGGAAACTCCTCTACCACCTCCAAGGTTGTGAACTCCTGAGCATTTTCCATTCCAGATATGTATTCACTGATTTTGTAACTCTTCTCCTCTAATTGTGTCTTACTTGGGGTGAAGGTAATGTCAAGGCATTCTTCTGGATGAGAGCGGGAGGATATTTGTGCAGCATATATTTACATACACATTGGATTCATTTTCCAATTTTCCATTCGAAGTACTGAATCCATGACACTAACCCATACCGAGTAGACTCAGACTATTCATCCTAATATAATGGGGAAAATTAACCGAACACAATAGAAATACAAGCACTTCAGAGGAGACATGTTGTATAGTTGGAGGTGACATTTGCATTATATTAGTTAGGAGATATAAATCTAGTCAAATTTTAATGGAAATATTCTCCATGTGTTTTTAAACTTAACAAATATGTGAATTCTTGTTTCCCTTTTCTGTAGCCTATTCACACAAGTATATTTATATGCATATGTAGAATCCTACCAGGTATCACGCGTACATTTTTGTGAGGTGGCTGTCTTGGCAGATACAAATTGTGAGAAGAGTTCACTCCTCCTAAATGCTGTTGGAAATGAAAATTCAACCTATTGGAGAGCGTCCGAGTAGAACAACATAATACATAAACTCATGTTCAGTAAAATAAATATGTTTGCATCTGTGGATGATATATATTTACTGATGAATTTCGATTCGCATTTATATTGGCACTTTTTAATGTCTGTGAGTGTTGTGTGTGTGTGTGTGTGTGTGTGTGTGTGTGTAGATATAGATATAGATATACTCTCCAAATTTTTCAAAATATGAAATATATATGTCTAATATACACTCTCTAAATTCATTCATGTTCATGTATGTGGATTTATAATCCACTTTTCACAAGATTATAATCAGAAATATTCATCCACCTGAAATACACATTTGTTTCCTAGTACTGAAAACTAACTTCAGTGAATGGTGCATACAAATCCTAATTATTCTACAGTAACTGACCCAGCGTAACATCAATGCAAGTAGACTCCTATGGGACATGATATGTAATTTGTCATTCATTTGTATTCGACACTGGTACATTATTGTTTCTTCAGTTTTTGCACATCATAGGATATATATTTCATCCACAAGTTCACAAATTAATAGGCATATGTTTCAACTTTAATCACTTCTTGCTTCTGAACACATGTATTCTCAGGGTTTCTTGACTGGTCTTTTCATGAGACTTCTCTCCATACACATTATTTTGAATTTCCATAATCATTTTTAAGCAAAACTCACACACTCTTCATGATAAACCAAAACACTAATATTTCCATTAGATATATCACTGGTTGGAATGAATGATTGTATATCAATATACGATTTCCTTTAATTTTTCAGATATCAGTTCAATTCATTATTTAAAGTTCAAAAAAGTTATATTATTTATTCACAGTATGGTCTATTCATGCTTTTTCTCTATGTTCATAAAAACAGGGTACACCTCTTTGTACCCCGATTCTTATTTTACATCTTCAATATATTGCTCCCAGAAATGGTGAAAGAAATACTCATGTCACCTCATTATCACAGTAATATTCTGGACAAAAATGGAAAGGTCACACTTATGATTGTACCAAAACCTAAATGGAAGGTGAACATGGATTTCTAAAAACATCCGTGTCCAGGTTGCCTAATGCTGTCAATTGTCAATCCTATTGGTGACTACATTTTTGTTTTTTCCTAATTTATATATTCAAACCCAACCCTGTTGAAAATGTCCAATTCTATCACTCACTTTATAATTTGCCTGATTTCATAATGTTTCTATTGATATCTGCTTTTCTACATATTTTCCCCAGTTCAACATAGTGACTGACTCTTCATATGAGCTGACATTTACATTCACTCTATAACCAAAAGTGTATTGCTAAAGAACTTTTGGTCCAAATCCTATACTCACTCTTCTTCCTAAACCTACCGACTATCTTCCTAATCCTACTGAATATCCCTTTTTGACTGGATGTTCTCTTCTAAATTCAATCATCCATTGTACAAGGTCCTATGCCATTGTATATCGAATTATCTGAGACATCTTTGCAGAACATAATTCAAAGCTAAGTATCCCAATCAAGGGCAAAACCCTTCTGGGCTTCAAATCATACCTAGATTTCTCTTTTCATACTTATATATCACCTCTATATTCTTGTAAATATTGCAGGTTACCAATACCATTATTCATCGCACAGAATTGTTCCTAACCCAAATCAAACCTGTTTTTTACCCCAAGTATACACTGTTCTCTCAATCATTTTACAGAAAAGCAGGGACAGAGTGGTTCTTACAATACAGGAAAGTTGGGGACCTTCCACCTAATGAGAACCTCAAATGTCCATGCAAAAATGATACCTGGAGAAGTTGTACACAGGTATGAAGCAACTGAGAGAGCAAAAGTCATCTTCCATGGCAAACAACCTGGTCAGAATGAAGGGATGTTTCTGAATCTGCATCTATCTTCTTATTGTAGAGAAGAGGGACCAAACCAGGCCTTAGTGGAAAATTGTTCCCGGGTGCCAATGGTTGATATACATTCTACCTTATGAAAATGTCACAGGAAGTAGGGGCAACCTCCATATTATGTTACCCTTGGAAGCAACTGTTAGGACAAAGTGGTTTCCAAGGCAGTGACCTCATTCAGTTCCAAAGAATGTGACATACCTCATTTCCTTGGTGATGGAACTCTCTGAACTTGGTATCCAAGAAGCCAGGCACCCAGATGCAGTCCCAGTCCCAGTCCCAGTGGGCTCACTTGTTTGGATTTCCCAAGGACAGACTCAGTTTTCTTGGTACCTAATGATGTGAGAATGGCCAAATGTCAGGAGAGCTCTGAAGGTGGACCATTTCTGAGAAAACAGGTAGTGGCTAACCACTTTTTCCTGACAACTTCACAGAGTTGGTCAAGGAAACACAATCTGAGAGAAGACAGGCCATTTCGGGGGAACATTGTATGGCCCACCGGTCAGAGGACACTCCGGATAGTCACAGACCTACTTGGGGGAAGGAGGTGCCTTTGTGGGAGTGGGTGTGGGTTTGTTGTTTTGTCTCATGTTCTGAGAATAGATAGGAAAGGCGGTTTGTTTGGTTTGGACTGGACAGTTTCTAGTAAGTCATTTGACACGGCGAGTGTTTCTGTTTCTGTGTATCCCACTGTGTCCGTTGTTGTAGACATTAGAAAAGAGAATGGATTAATGGATGTGTCCTGTCTAGTATAAATCTTCCCATAATTCATCCTGCCCAATATATGAATGGACTGCAGCTTGTCTTATCGATGTGCAACACCTGCTATCTTTCTAAGTTGTTGTTTTCTTCCTGAATTCTGGCCACTCTCCAGAATAGGCTCATGGATTTGTGTCCTAAATATGTACCACCTCCAAGCTCTGTGACATGGCCATGTACTGGATAGCTGTAGGGGATGGCGAGCATCTCAGAAAACTCAGATATCAGTGTGAACAGGATAGTCTCAGTGCAGAAACCCTGCTTTGGGCCTTTTGCTTACTTATTGTTGTGTTGCACTGAATGTCAGGAAGGTCTTTGCTCAGGCCACCCCTTTGTGAAACCTGAAGAAAACAGTTTTCAAATGGAAATGAATGGGCCTCACCTGTGGCTCTTGCTTAATTGCTTTCGAAAGGGATGTGTCTTTATCAGCCTCTTGGACCTGTGTGTGGCTTTGACTTAGATTCTCAGCACCTGATGGATCTTAAGAATGATCCCATGTGAGCTTCCAAAACCAAAATGGCAAAAAATATCATTCATTGTGGATGAAGTCTCTTGCCTTCCTCTGTTAGGTTCCTGCACTCCATCAAATGAGAATAGGGATTCTTTGGGTCAAATGAGTTCTTCAAAGCCCTGCAGAGGTGCTTGTGTTTTTGCATGACTCTAAATCAGCTAAAGAATCGATATCTAAATTCAGTAGGCCTCAAATTGGAGGAACACAGAAGTATTAACGGCAGGCTTATTTGTTCACTCCTGGTTCACAGAAACTGTGTCCAGGCTACCCTGAAGTTAGGCAAATGAGGGGCAAACGAGCTGATTTTGGACACTGTCTTTGGCTGGGCCCCTCATGGAAACATCCAGCCAGAGGTTAAGATGATTGCCTATATGGAATAAGATGAGGGCCATGTGGGAGTATTTTGGTTTTAATTTTGTTCATTTGTGTGGCATTGGAAAAAATGACTGGGTACACGTAGGCTTGAACTCTGCTGTGATACCCCATAGAGACTGGGTTTTGGAACTGAACTCAGAGAAACATTGCCATGAATTTTGTTGGGATTTTAAGAGGCCAAGCATGAAAGTCGCTCTTGGAAACTGAGACCTAGGCCCCGGGTGCATTTCCACAGAAGCCTGGGAATTTCAGCAAGGATATCACATGATTTTAGTCTTAAAGAAATGGCAGCCATAGTTGAGAGTCAAAACACACATGGACCTCACATTGTAGACCTCAATGGGCCTGGCCTAATGTGACCTTTGTCCACTCTTTGGGAAGCCTTGCCTGTGAGAGTTCTCCAGAGAATTCATTGAAATGAGCTTCCTCACCATTTAATGTTTGCTGCATGAATTGAAATCCATAGTGCCTCCAACTTCATGCTCGAGAAATGGCTAGATAAATACCATGAAATTTTTGAAATTCCTATGACCAGGTGGCACTGGAGAAATATTGGATGTCCTGTTACTGTTCATGAGTATACCAGACAGTGCCTTGATTTACTGAGTTTCATGAAAATGGTGTAGAACAGAGATGCCAGTAAGTTGGAGCCTGTTGAGTAGTGGGTCTAGAGCAGTGGTGGGGAGGTGTTTGATACAACATCCGTGGTAGGGCCATATGGATCTACCATTGGATTCCAAATGGCTTGTAACTGACATGGTGCAGCCAGCAGACCCTTATATGTAAAGGCATCTTGTTATATGGAGAGTTTTCAGAGGAAAATGAAGAATCAGGTTGATATGGACAAGGGGGCAATGGGGCAAGCTGTGAGAGATAGAAGCTTAGTTGGTGCATTCTCTTGCAGACCCTGACCCACGACACGTGACACAACTCCCTCCAGCACTGTGTCTCAGTTTAGCTCCTAGTATTTTGTGAAACAAATACCAAACTCACAGTGCAGCAGGAAAAACACCACAAAAAGTGGAGGAGGACCTAATGGCTTCACAGTCCACACTGGGAGACACTTAGTCCCCAGTGGCCTCAGATTACCTACAAAGAGAGGATTCAGCACTGCTTCATCTTGTTCATTGGAAAATAAGAAACCATGTCCTCCAGGTCACATAGATGCAGACCCAGCTTTGATGGTCTCACTACAAAGAAAGCCAAATCATCTGAAAACAACATATATTTCAATTGCGGAAGCTCAGACGCAGTTTCTCAAAAAGTTTTTAGGCCAGCAGAGCTCCATGTTTGTGGAGTGTTTACCCTGTCCCTTAGTTTTGGAAACTCCTCTACCACCTCAAAGGTTGTGAACTCCTGAGCATTTTCCATTCCAGATATGTATTCACTGATTTTGTAACTCTTCTCCTCTAATTGCGTCTTACTTGGGTTGAAGGTAATATCAAGGCATTGTTCTGGATGAGAGCGGGAGGGTATTTGTGCAGCATATATTTACATACACATTGGATTCATTTTCCAATTTTCCATTCAAATACTGAATCCCTGAAACTAACCCATACCTAGTAGACTCAGACTATTCATCCTATTATAATGGGAAAAATTAACCCAACACAATAGAAATACAAGCACTTCAGAGGAGACATGTTGTATATTTGGACTTGACATTTGCATTATATAAGGTAGGTGTTATAAATCTAGTCAAATTTTAATGGAAATATTCTCCATTTGTTTTTAAACTTAACAAATATGTGAATTCTTGTTTCCCTTTTCTGTAGCCTATTCACACATGTATATTTATATGCATATATAGAATCCTACCAGGTATCACACGTACATTTTTGTGAGGTGGCTGTCTTGGCAGATACAAATTGTGAGAAGAGTTCACTCCTCCTAAAACTGTTTTAAATGAAAATTCAACCTATAGTAGAGCGTCCTAGTAGAACAACATTATACATAAACTCATGTTCAGTAAAATAAATATTTTTGCATCTGTGGATGATATATATTTACTGATGAATTTCTATTGGCATTTATATTGGTACTTTTTAATGTCTGTGAGTGTTGTGTGTGTGTGTGTGTGTGTGTGTATAGATATAGATATAGATATAGATATAGATAGATATAGATATACTCTCCAAATTTTTGAAAATATGGAATATTTTTGTCTTATTTTGCACTTCCTAAATTTTTCATATTCATGAATGTGTATTTATTATTATCTTTTCTCAAGATTATTCTCAGAAACATTCATATACCCTACTAGACTCTGACTACTAATACTAATATAATGGAGAAAAATATCCCAAACAGAATAGAAATACAAGCATTTCAGAAGGGACATGGTGTATAGTTGGACTTGCCTTTTGCATGATATAAGGTAGGAGTTATAAATCTATTCAATTTGCTGAAATACTTTTCCATGTGTTATTTTTTTTGACACAAAACAAAATTTAATCTTCGAAAACTAAATAAAATTGACACATCCTTAACCAAGCTAATGAAGAAAAAAAACCTCAAATTACTAAAATTAAGGATCGTAAAAGAACTTTTACAGAGTACACAACTAAAATACAGAGAATAATTGAAAACTAATTTGAAAATTTATACTCTAATAAATTAAAATACAATGATGACATCAATAAAATTTTAGAGATATACCCAAACTGAATTAGTAGGACATGAACAATTTAAACAAATCAATTTCAAGCAATGAAATAGAAGTTGCTGTCAACAGCCTACCAATCAAGCAAAGCCCAGGAACAGACAGATTCTCAGTCAAGTTCTACAAGACCTTCAAAGAAGCATTCATCACAATACTCCTCAAATTATTCCATAAAATAGAAAAGCATGGAACTCCTCCAAACTCATTTCATGAGGCTAGTATCACTCACATACCAAAATCAGACAAAGACACATCAAGGAAAGAAAACTTCAGAGCAATATTCCTGACAAACATATATACAAAAATTCTCAATAAAATTCTTTTTTTTTAAACCAAAGTTAATCAAAAGGGATAAAGAGGGACACTACACACTATTCCATGTGTTTTTAAAGTTAAGAAATATATGAATTCCTGTCTCCCTTTCTCTGTAGCCTATTAAGCACATGTATTTTTATATGCACAAATAGAATCCTACCTGGTTTCACACGTACATTCTTGTGAGGTGACTGACTTGGCAGATACTATTTGTGAGAAGAGATCACTCCTCCTAAATGCTGTTGGTACAGAAAATTCAACCCATGGGTGAGCTTCCTAGATGAACAACATTCTACATACATCCATGTTCAGTAAAATGAATATTTTGGGATATGCGGATGAGTTATTTTTCATGATGAATTTCGATTGACATATATATTGTGACATTATAATGTGTGTGTGTTTGTGTGTCTATATATATATATATATATATATATATATATATATATATATGTCTCCAGATTTTCCAAAATATGAAATATATGTCTTCTTATACACCGCCTGAATTCATTCATATTCATATATGTGGATTTATAATTAACTTTTAACAAGTTTATTCTCAGAAATATACATCCACTGACATACATATTTGTTTCCTAGTACTGAAAACTAACTTCAGGGAAGGGTTCTTAAAAATCCTAATATTTCTAGAGTAACTGACCAAGTTTAACATCAATGCAAATACATTCCTATTTGATATGATGTGTTTGTTAAAGTTCATTTTTATTCAAACTTGGTACGCTATTATTTATTCAGTTTATGGACATCATAAAATATATCCCTTCATTCACAAGTTCACAAATTTATAAATATTTGGTTCACTTTCAATCACTTCCTCCTTCGGAACACATATATTCCTTCATGTTTCTTGACGGGTCTTTTCACTGGAGTTCTTTCTAAACACGTTATTTTCGATTGAATAATCATTTTTGAAGCAAAACTCACACACTATTCATGATAAACGGTAACCCTAATAATACCATTAGATATATAACTGGTTGGAATTAATGTACGTATATCAATATATGATTTCCTCTATATTTTCAGATATTAAAACAATCCATTATTTAAATTTGGAACCAGTCATATAATTTTTTCACAGTATGGTCTATTAATGCATCATCTCTATATTCATCAACACAGGGTAAACCTATTAGTATCCCCAGTACTAATTCATATGTTTTCAAAATATTGCTCCCAGAAAAGGTGGAAGAAATACTCATGTCACCTGATCTACATATACATATTATCACAGTAATATTCTGGACACAAAATGCAAAGGTCACCGTTCTGATTGCAATAAAGCCTCAATGGAATGTGAACATGGATTACTAAAAACATCCATGCCCAGTTTGCCTAATGCTCTCAAATGTCAATCCAATTGGTGACTACATTTTTGTTTCTTTTTAAGATTATGTATTCAACCTCAACCCTGTTGAAAATGTCTAATCCTATCACTCACGTTATACTTTGCCCGATTTCCTAATGTCTCTATTGATGTCTGCTTTCCTACATATTTTTTCCCAGTTCATCATTGTGCCCGACTTTTCACATATGGTGCCATTAATATTCACTCTCTAACCGAAACCTATTGCTAAAGAACTTTTGGTCCAAATCCTAGACTCACTCTTCCTCCTAAACCTACTGACTATCTTTCTAATCCTACACACTATCCCTTTTTCACTGGATGTTCTCTTCTACATTCAATCATCTGAGGTACAGGGTCTTATGCCATTGTATATCGATTTAACTGAGACCTCGGTGCAAAACATTACTCAAGCTAAGGATCCCAATCAAGGGCCCAAATCCTTCTGGGCTTAAAATATTACCTAGATTTCTGTTTTCATACTTATATTTTACATCTATATTCTTTTAAATATCGCTGGTTCCCAATACCATTATTCATCCAGCAGAATGATTCCTAAGCCAAATGGAACATGCTATTAACCCTAACCATACAATGTTCCCTCAATCTCACTTTACAGAAGAGGAGGGATAAAGTTGATATTACAATACAGGAAGTTAGGAGATCTTCCACCTGCTGAGTACCTCAAAATCCATGCAGAAATAATCCCTGGAGAAGATGTTGGCAGCTATGAAAGACCTGAGAGAACAAAAGTCATATTCCATGGCAAACAACATGGTCAGGATGAAAGGATGTGTCTGAGTCATCCTCTCTATTTTTAATGCAGGGAAGATGGACCAAAGCAGGCCTGTGTGGAGAGCTGTTCCCAGGTGAGTATGGTTTCTATACCATTCTAACATGTGAATGTATCACAGGAAGTAGGGCAGCCTCCATGTCAGGAGACACTAGGACGCAACTGTTAGGACAAAGTGGTGGCCAAGACAGGGACCTCATTTATTTCCTGAAGGTAGTGACCTCACCTCATTTCCTTGGTGATGGAACTCTCTGAATTTTGTGATCCAGGAAGCCAGGCACCCAGAGCCAGTCCCAGTCCCAGTTGCAGTGGGCTCACTTGTTTGGATTCACTAAGGACAGAGTCAGTCTTTCTTGGTACCTACTGATGTAAGGGTTGCCAAATACCAAGAAAGCTCTGAAGAGGGGTCTTTCCTGAGAGGACAGGAATTGGCTCACCACTGCCTCCTGACAACTTCATAGAGTTGACCAAGGAGACCAGATGTGAGACAGAAAGGCCATTTCTGGGGAACATCATATGGCCTACCAGTCAGAGGACACTCCAGATAGTGACAGACCTACTTGTGGGAAAAAGTTGCATTTGTGGGTGTTGGTTTGTGTTTGTGGTTTTTTTCTCATGTTCTGAGAATAGGTAAAAAAGGAGGTTTGTTTGGTTTGGAGTGGACTGTTTCCAGTAAGTCATTTGACAAGGAGACTGTTTCTATGTCTGTGTATCCCACTGTATTTTTCTTTGTAGATATTAGAAAAAAATAGCTCATTGGTTGTGTCCTGTCTAGTAGAAAGCTTCCCAGCATGCATCCTTTCCAATTAATGAATGGACTGAGGCTTGCCTTATCCATGGGCAACACCAGCTATCTACCTAATTTTCCATTTTTTCATGAATTCTGGCCACTCTCAAGATTAGTATCATGTATTTTTGTACAAGATACGTACCACCTTCAAGCTCTGTGACATGGCCATGTACTGAATAGCTGAAGGGAATGGCGAGCATCTCAGAAAACTCATATATCAGAGTAACCAGGAAAGTCTCCGTGGAGAAACCCTGCTTGGGGCCTTTTAATTACCTATTGTTCTGTTGCTCTGAATGTCAGAAAGGTCTTTGCCTCAGGCCACCCCTTTGTGAAGCCTGAAGAAAACAGTTTTAAAATGGAAATGAATGGGCATCACCTGTGGCTCTTTGCTTCATAGCTTTGGAAATGGATGTGTCTGAATCAGCCTCTTGGCCCTGTGTGAGCCTGTGGTTTAGATTTTCAGCACCTGATGAATCTAAAGAAAGATCCCATGTGGGCATCCAAAACCTAAATGGAAAAAAGATCAGTGATTGTGGATGATGCCTCTCGCCTTCCTCTGTAAGATTCCTGACCTCCATCAAGTGAGAATAGGGATCATTTGTGTCAAATAAGTTCTTCAAAGGGCTGCAGAGGGGAGACAATAGGTGCTTGGGTTTTCTTATAACTCCAATTCACACTACAAATCTATACCCCACAGTCAGTATGCCTCAAATTTGAGAAGTGGAGTAATATTAACGGCAGGCCTATTTGATCACTTCTGTTTCACACTAACGTTGTCCAGGCCACCCTGACTTTAGGCAAATGAGGGGCAAGGGAGTTTATTTTTGACACTGTCTTGGGCTGTGCCCCTCATGGAAACCTCCAGCTAGAGGTTATGATTAGTGTCTATATAAAAGATGAAGAGGGCCGTGTGAGAGTGTTTTGGTTTTAATTGTCATCATTTGTGTAGCAATTGGAAGAGATGCCTGGGTCCACCTGGGCTTGAACTCTGTTGTGATTCCCCTTAGAGACTGAGTTGTGTAACTGACCTCAGAGAAGTATTGCCATTAATTGTGTTGGGATTTCAGGAGGCCACACATGAGATTCACCATTGGAATCTGAGATCTTGGCCCAGGGTGACTTTACACAGAGCACTGGGAATCTAAGCCAGGATATCACAAGATTTTATTCTGAAAGATTCCAGCCATAGTTGAGAGTCAAAACACACATGCAACTCACATTGTAGACCTCAATGGGCCTGGCTTCATGAGACCTTTTGCCCACTCTTTGTGAAGCCTTGCCTGTGAGAGTTCACCAGAGCTTTCATTGAAATGAGATTCCTAACCATTTATTGGTTCCTGTATAAATTGAATCCCACAGTGCCTCCAACTTTATTATTGAAAAATATCTAGATATATACCATGAATTTTTTGAAATTACCATGACCAGGTGGCACTGGAGAACATTTGGATGTCCTGTTGCTAATCATGATTGTACCAGACAGTGCCTTAATTGACTGTGTTTCATGAAAATGCTGTAGAACATAGATGCCAGTAAGTTGGAGCCTGCAGACTAGTGGGCATAAAGCAGTGGAGTGTAGGTGTGTGAAAAAACATCAGTTGTGGGTCCACGTGGATCTGGCATTGGCTTAGAAATGACTTGTCACTGACATGGTACATCCAGCAGACCCTTCTATGTAAAGGCATCTTGTTATATGGAGAGGATTCCTGCCAATGATCAGAATAAGGGGGCTATTGTCGAGTTGAAAAGCTATGTGGGATTTAAGCCTCATTGGTGCATTTTACTGCAGACCCTCACCCACCACATATGAGAGTACATCCTCCAGCACTGTGTCCCAGTGAAACTCCTTGTATTTCCTGAAGCCAATACCAAACTCACAGTGCAGCAGTAAGAAACACCACGAAAGTGGAGCATGAACAAATGGCTTTACAGACAACAGGGTTAGATACTTAGACCCCAGTGGCCAATGTTTACCTACAAATAGAGAATTCAGCACTGCTGCCTCATGTCCACTAGAAAATAAGGAACCATGTCATCCAGGTCACATAGATGGAGACCCAGCATTGATGGTCTCACTACAAAGGAAGCAAAAGCTCCTGACAAAAACATATTTCAACTGCCCAACCTCAGAGGCAGTTTCTCAAAAAGTCATTAGGCCAGCAGAGCTCCATGTTTGTGAAGTGTTTACCCTCTCCCTTTTTGTAAACTGTTCTACCTCCTACAAGTTTGTGAAGTTCTGAGCATTTTCCTTTCCACATATGTATTCACAGATTTTCTAACTCTTCTCCACTAATTGTGTCTTATTTGGGGCGAAGGTAATGTCAAAGCATTGTTCTGGCTGAGAGTGGGAAGATTTTTGTGTAGCACATATTTGCATACATATTAGATTCATTTTCCTATTTTCCATTTGAAATACTGAATCCCTGACACTAACCCATACCCTACTAGACTCTGACTACTAAACCTAATATGATGGAGAAAAAGAAACCTAACAGAATAGAAATACAGGCCTTTCATAGGAGGCATGGTGTATACTTGGACTTGCCTTCTGCTTTATCAATGGTATGTGTTATAAATCTAGTCAACTTTTCATTGTAATACTTCTCCATGAGTTTTTAAAGTTAACACATATGTAAATTTCTGTCTCCCTTTCTCTGTAGCCTATTCATCAAATGTATTTTTTTATGCATTTTTGGAATTCTAACTGGTATC
This sequence comes from Callospermophilus lateralis, assembly GCF_048772815.1. Taxonomy (NCBI): domain Eukaryota; kingdom Metazoa; phylum Chordata; class Mammalia; order Rodentia; family Sciuridae; genus Callospermophilus; species Callospermophilus lateralis. The sequence goes on along the minus strand of NW_027515276.1, from coordinate 9,596,188 downwards.
ACATGTACATTCTTGTGAGATCTCTTATTTTCGAAGATACAAATTGTGAGAAGAGATCGCTCCCTCTAAATACAGATGGAACTGGAATTTCCACCTATGGGTGAATTTCCTAGATGAACAATATTATGTATAAATAAATGTTCAGTAAAATGAATATTTTTGGATACGTGGATGATATATATTTCATGATGAATTTCGAATGGCATATATATTGCTACATTTTAATGTCTGTGTATGTGTGTATCTATCTATTTATCTATCTATCTATATTGATATAGATATCTACTCTTAAGATTTTCAAAATATGAAATATATGTGTCTTATTATACACTCCCTAAATAAACTCATGTGTGTGTATGTAGATTTATAATCAACTTTTCACAAAATTATTCTTAGAAATATTCATCCACCTTAAATACATATTTTTTCCTAGTACTGAAAAGTAAATTAAGTGAATGGTGTATACAATTCGTAATATTTCTACAGTGACTGAACCAGTTTCACATCAATGTAAGTAGACACCTATGGGACCATGATGTGTATTTTTAAGTTCATTTTTATTCTGACACTGGTACATTACTATTTCTGCAGTTTATGGACATTATATGATATATCCTTTCATCCACAATTTCACAAATTTATAGGCATTTGGTTCACTTTCAATCACTTCCTACTTCAGAACACATGTATTCCTCCATGTTTCTTGACTGTTCTTTTCATGAGATTCTTTCCAAACACAGTATTATTGATTTCCATAATCACTTTTGAAGCCAAACTCACACACTCTTCATGATAAACCATAACGCTAATATTACCATTAGATGTATAACTGGTTGGAATGAATGTATGTATATCAATATAAGATTTCCTATATATTTTCAGATATCAATTCAATCCATTATTTAACGTTTGAACCAGTTATATTATTTATTCACAGTATGGTCTATTAAGGCATCATCTCTATATTCGTAGACCGATGGTATACCTATTTGTATCCCCATTACTGATTTTTAAGTCTTTAAAATATTGCTTTCAGAAATGGTGGAAGAAATACTGTAGTCACCTGATATACATATACATTTCATCACAGTAATATTCCTGAAACAAAATGCAAGGGTCACACTTATGATTGTATCAAAGCCTATATTGAAAGTGAGCATGTATTACTAACAACATCCATGCCCTGATTAACTAATGATCTCAAATACCATTCCTATTGGTGACTACATATTTGTTTCTTCCTAAGATTATATATTGAAACTGAACCCTGTTAAAAATGTCTTATCCTATCACTCACTTTGTACTTTGCCTTATTTCCTAATGTCTCTATTGATATCTGCTTTCCTACACATTTTCCCCAGTTTATCACTGTGACTGACTGTTCACATATGCTGACATTTACACTCACTCTCTAATCAAAACTCTATATCTAAAGAACATTTGGTCCAACTCCTCGACTCACTCAAATGGATTCTTCAAAGCCCTGCAGAGGGTAGCCCATAGTTGCTTGAGTTTTCTCATGACCCCAATTCACATAAAGAATCTATACCCCACAGAGAATAGTCCTCAAATTGGAGAAGTAGAGCAGTATTATTGGCAGGCCTATTTGATCACTCCTGCTTCACAGGAAGAGTTTCCATGCCACCTTGACTTTAGGCAAATGAGGGGCATGTGAGCTTATATTGGACACTGTCTTAAGCTGGGCCCTTCATGGAAACCTCCAGCCAGACGTTATGATGAGTCTCTAAATTGAAGAAGATGAGGGCCATGTGGGAGTTTTTTGGTTTAATTGTGGTCATTTGTGTGGTGGTTGGAAGAGATGACTGGGTCCACCTGTGCTTGAACTCTGGAGTGATTCCCCTTAGAGACTGAGTTCTGGAACAGATCTCAGAGAAGTATTGGCATGAATTGTGTTGGGATTTTAGGAGGCCACGCATGAGAGTTGCCCTTGGAGACTGAGATCTAGGCCCAGGATAGCTTTCAAAGAGCACTGGGAATCTCAGCCAGGATATCACATGACTTTATTCAGAAAGACTTGGAAGCCATAGTTGAGAGTCAAAACAAACATGGCCCTCAATTGTAGACCTCAATGGGCTTGGCTTAATGTGACCTTTTGGCCACTCTTTGGGAAGCCTTGTCTCTGAGAGTTCTCCCGAGATTTAATTGAAATGAGCTTCCTCACCATTTCATGGTTCCCGAATGAATTGAATGCCACAGTGCCTCCAAATTTATCTTTGAAAATTGGCTAGATAAATACCATGAAATTTTTTAAATTCTTATGAACAGGTGGCACTGGAGAACCTTTGGATGTCTATTGCTGATCACGAGTGTACCAGACATTGCATTGATTGACTGGGTTTCATGAAAACGGTGAGAACAGAGATGCCAGAATGTTGAGGCCTGCTGACTAGTTGGCCTAGAGCAGTGGTGGGCAGGTGTATGATAAAACATCTGTCGTTGGGCCATGTGGATCTGCCATGGGCTTCCAAATGCCTTGTGACTGACATGGTGCAGCCAGCAGAACCATACAAGTTAAGGGACCTTATTATATGGAGAGTTTTCAGGGCAATATTCAGAATCAGGTTGATATGGACATGGGTGCAAGCTTTTGGGGATAGAAGCCTGGTTGGTGCATTCTCCTGCAGACCCTCACCCACTACACGTGAGAGTACTCTCTATAGCACTGTGTCCCAGTTTTTCTTTTTGTATTTTGTGAAGCCAATACCAAACTCCCAGTGCAGCAGTAAGAAACACCACGAAAAGTGAAGTATGACCAAATGGCTTCACAGACCACATGGTTAGACACTTAGACCCCAGTGGCCTCAGTTTACCTACAAAGAGAGAATTCAGAACTGCTGCCTCATGTTCTATTGCAAATAAGGAACCATGTCACCCAGGTCACAAAGATGCTGATGCAGCTTTGATGGTCTCACTACAAAGGAAGCGAAAGCTCCTGACAACAACAAATATTTCAAGGGCCCAAACTCAGAGGCAGTTTCTCAGAAATTAATTAGGCCACCAGAGCTCCATGTTTGTGAAGTGTTTACCCTTTACCTTACTTTTGGAAATTCCTCTACCACCTCCAAGGTTGTGAACTCCTGAGCATTTTCTTTTCCAGATATATATTCACAGATTTTCAAACTCTTCTCCACTAATTGTGTATTACTTGTGGTGAAGGAAATATCAAGGCATTTTTTTGGATGACAGTAGGAAGATTTTTGTCTAACAAATATTCGCATACACATTAGATTCATTTTCCTATTTTCCATTTGAAATACTGAATCCCTGACACTAACCCATACCCTACTAGACTCTGACTACTAATCCTAATATGATGGAGAAAAAGAAACCTAACAGAATAGAAATACAGGCCATTCATAGGTGGCATGGTGTATACTAGGACTTGCCTTCTGCTTTATCAAGTGTATGTGTTATAAATCTAGTCAACTTTTCATTGCAGTACTTCTCCATGAGTTTTTAAAGTTAACACATATGTAAATTTCTGTCTCCTTTTCTCTGTAGCCTATTCATCTCATGTATTTTATTATGCATATTTAGAATCCTACCTGGTATCACACATACATTCTTGTGAGCTCACTGTTTTTGGATGATACAAATTGTGAAAAGAGATCACTCCCCCTAAATACTGATGGAACTGAAAATTCAACAAATTGGTGAATTTCCTAGATGAACAACATTATACATAAATCCATGCTCAGTAAAAAGAATATTTTTGGATATGAGGATGATATATATTTCATGATGAATTTTGATTGGCATATATATTGCTACATTTTAATGTCTGTGTTTTTATCTTTATAAATATATATATATTTATATATATATACTCTCCAGATTTTTCACAATATTAAATATATGTGTCTTATTATTCACTCCCTAAATACATTCATATTCATGTATGTGGATTTGTAATCAAATTTGCACAAGATTATTCTCAGAAAAATTCATCCACATAAAATACATATTTATTTTCCAGTACTGAAAACAAACTTCGGTGAATTGTGCTTACAAATCCTAATATTTGCATGGTAACTGACCCAGTTTAACATTAATGCAAGTATAATCCTATGGGACATGATGTGTATTTTGAAGTTCATTTTTATTCAACAGTGGTACATTACTATTTCTTCAGTTGATGGATATCATAGGATATAACTTTTCATCCACAAGTTCACAAATCTGTAGGCATTTGGTTCACTTTCAATTACTTCCTGCTTCAGAACATATGTATTCCTCCATGTTTCTTGACTGTTCTTTTCATGAGATTCTTTCCAAACACATTATTTTCGATTTCCATAATCATTTTTGAAGGAAAGAGGCGCCTTACTTACCCCCAGAAAGGTTCGTTGAGGTCTCCTTGTCCTGCGCTGCGTGATTCCCGGCCAATGCACCAAATGTAAGGTTCCGGCGAATGTTGGAGGAAGAGACCATTAAGAAACTGTGGCTCATGCAACAGTAAAAGGCGTTTATTGAGGATCCAATCCAGCATGCTGCGGCTACGTGCTCACTCAAGATGGGAGAGCATCCCAGAGCCCCGAGCAGGGGTTGAGCAGTGCTTAAGTACACTTTTTGGGCAGGGCGGGACTTTACATATATTACAGTCTCCTTTAAGAAATCATCATACACCACAGGAAAATCAAACAACAATTCCTAAACATGATTAGTTCATTTATTGGTGGGAACATGTAAGGCGGGAGTGATAGGTCAGTTCTAAAGCGGGGTACACATTCAAAATGATTGGTTTAGGCCCTGTAATGCCTCTATGCCAGGCCTCACAGGGTCCTAGGTTATTAAAAAACCAGGCGGTCAGGGGGAATATTTACTGGGTACTCCGGGAATTGTCCTACAAGCTACAGGAATTTCAGGTTTTGCGTGTAGCATAGGAACTTAACAATACCTGGTCCTTTACATTTTAACACAAGCCTTGCTGTTTAAAAACATTACAACACCCGGTCTTTTACACTTTAACTTTTACACTTTAATTTCAATTTCTTTTACCTTTACAGATCACTCCTGGTGCACAAGAAGGGTGTCCAAGCCACCCTGACTTTAGGCAAATGAGGGCCAAGGGAGCTTATTTTGGACACTGTCTTGGGCTGTGCCCCTCATGGAAACCTCCAGCCAGATGTTATGATGAGTGCCTTTATGGAAGAAGAGGAGGGCAATGTGGGATTGTTTTGGTATTAATTATGGTCATTTGTGTGACGGTTGGAAGAGATGACAGGGTCCACCTGGGCTTGAAGTCTGGTGTGAATCCCCTTAGAGACTGAGTTCTGGAACTGACCTCAGAGAAATATTGCATGAATTGTGTTGAAATTTTAGGAGGCCACGCATGAGAGTCGCTCTTATAAACTGAGATCAAGGCCCAGGGTGGCTTTCCACAGAGCACTGGGAATATCAGCCAAGATATCCCATGATTTTATTCTTAAAGACTTGGTAGCCATAGTTGAGAGTCAAAACACACATGGAACTCACAACGTATACCTCAATGGGCCTGACTATATTTGACCTTTTGGCCACTCTTTGGGAAGCCTTGCCTATGAGAGTTCTCCAGAGTTTCATTGAAATGAGCTTCCTCAACATTTAGTCGTTCTTGAAACCCACAGTGCCTCCAACTTCATCCTTGAAAAATGGCTAGATAAATACCATGAAATTTTTGAAAATCCCATGACCAGGTGGAACTGGAGAATCTTTGGGTGTCCTGTTGCTGATCATGAGTATACTAGAGGGTGCCTTGATTGACTGGGTTTCATAAAAATAATGTAGAAAAAAGATGCCAGTAAGTTGGAGCCTGCTGAGTAGTGGGCCTAGAGCAGCGGTGGGCAGGTGTGCAGGTGTGTGATAAAACATCTGTGGTAGGTCCATGTGGTTTGGCCATTGGCTACCAAATGGCTTGTGAAGGACATGGTGCAGCCAGCAGACCCTTATTTGTAAAGGCATTTTGATATATGGAGAGGTTTCAGGGCAATTTTCAGAATCAGGTTGACATGGTCAATGGTGCAAGCTATGTGGGAAAGAAGCCTGGTTGGTGCATTCTCCTGCAGACCGTGACCCACCACAGTGACAGAACTCTCTCCAGCACTGTGTCCCAGTTGAAATTGTTGTATTTCGTGAAGCAAATACCAAAGTCCCAGTGTAGCAGCAAGAACCACAACAGAAAGTGGAAGAGGACCAAATGGCTTCACAGTCCACACGGGGTGACACTTAGCCCCCAGTGGCCACAGTTTACCTACAAAGAGAGAATTCAGCACTGCTGCCTCAGGTTCATTGGAAAATAAGAAACCATGTCCTCCAGGTCACATAGATGCAGACCCAGCTTTGATGGGCTCACTATAAAGGAAGCTAAAGCTCCTGACAACAACATATATTTCAAGTGCCCAACCTCAGAGGCAGTTTCTCAAGAAGTATTTAGGCCAGCAGAGCTCCATGTTTGTGGAGTGTTTACCATGTCCCTTACTTATGGAAACTGCTCTATCACCTCCAAGGTTGGGAACTCCTGAGCGTATTCCATTCCAGATATGTATTCACGTATTTTCTATCTCTTCTCCTCTAATTGTGTCTTACTTGTGGCAAAGGTAATGTCAAGGCATTGTTGTGGATGAAAGTGGGAAGATTTTTGTGTAGCACATATTTGCATACACATTGGATTTATTTTCCAATTTTCCATTCAAAATACTGAATCCCTGACACGAAACTATACCCTACTAGACTCTGACTACTATTCCTAATATGATGGAGAAAAATAACTCAAACAGAATAGAAATACAAGCAGTTCAGAAGAGGCATGGTGTATAGTTGGACTTCCCGTTTGCATTATGTAGGTTAGGTGTTATAAATCTAGTTAATTTTTAATTGAAATAGTTCTCCATGTGTTTTTAAAGTTAATGAATATGTGAATTCCTGTATCCCTTTCTCTGTAGCCTATTCAGCACATGTATTTTTATATGCACATATAGAATCCTACCTGGTATCACATATACATTCTTGTGAGGTGGCTGACTTGGCAGATACAAATTATGAGAAGAGATCACTCCTGCTAAATGCTGTTGGATCTTAAAATTCAACCTATGGGTGACCTTCCTAGTTGAACAACATTATTCATAAATCCATGTTCATTAAAATTAATATTTCGGGATCTATGGATGATATATATTTCACCATGAATTTCGATTGGCATATATATTGCCACTTTATAATGTCTGTGTGTGTTTTGTATATATATATATATATATATATATATATATATATATATATATATATACTCTCCAGATTTTTCACAATATGAAATATATGTGTCTTATTATTCACTCCCTAAATACATTCATATTCATGTATGTGGATTTGTAATCAACTTTGCACAAGATTATTCTCAGAAATATTCATCCACCTGAAATACTTATTTGTTTCCTAGTACTGAAAACAAACTTCAGTGAAAGGTGCATACAAATCCTAATATTTCTACAGTAACTTACCAAGTTTAACATCAATGCAAGTAGATTCCTATGGGACATGATGTGTATTTTGACGTTCATTTTTATTTAAAACTGGTACAGTACTATTTCTTCAGTTTATGCACATCCATGGATAAATTTTTCACCCAAAATTTCAAAATTAAAGACATTTGTTTCACTTTCAATCACTTCCTGCTTCCGAACACATGTAGTCCTCCAGGTTTTTCGACTGGTCGTTTCATGAGACTTCTTAACAAACACATTATTTTCGATTTCCATAATCACTTTTGAAGGAAAACTCACACACCCTCTTCATGATAAACCGTAACCTTAATATTACCATTAGACTTATAATTGGTTGTAATGAATGTATGTATACCAATAACAATATAAGATTTCCTGTATATTTCAGATATCAATTTATTCTAATTCCAATTTCTAAAGTTGGATCCAGTTATATTATTTATTCACAGTACGATCTATTCATGCATCATCTCTATATTCATTGACACAGGGTACACCTATTTGTATACCCAATACTAATTTATGGCTTTTAAAAATATTGCTTCCCATAATGGTGGAAGAAATACTCATGTCACCTGATCTACATATACATTTTATCACAGTAATATTCTGGACAAAAATGCAAAGGTCACACTTATGATTGTACCAAACCCTAAATTGAAAGTGAGTATATATTACTAAAAACATCCTTGTCCAGGATGCCTAATTCTCCCAAGTGTCAATATTGTTGGGGACTATATATTTGTTTCTTCCTATGATTATATATTCAACCTCAACCCTGTTGAAAATGTCTAATCCTATCACGCATTTTATAATTTCTCTGATTTCCTAATGTCTCTATTGAGACCTGCTTTCCTACATATTTTCCCCAGTTCATCATTGTGACTGACTCTTCACATGTGCTGACATTTACATTCACTCTCTAAACGAAACCCTATTGCTAAAAATCTATTGGTCCAACTCGAAGACTCACTCTTCTTCCTAAACCTACTATCTTCCAAATCCTACCGACTATCCATTTTTGACTGGATGTTCTCTTTGACATTCAGGCATCTGAGGTGCAAGGTTTTATTCCATTGTGTATAGATTTATCTGAGACTAAAATGCAGAATGTAATTCAAAGCTAAATATCCCAAAGAAGGGCCCAATGCCCTTTCTGGCTTCAAATCGTAACTAGATTTATGTTTTCATACTTATATTTCAAATATATATTCTTATAAATTTTGCAGGTTCCCAATACCATTATTCATCCAGCAGAATGATTCCTAACACAAGTCAAATATGTTATTGACCCTAACCATACACTGTTCCCTCATTCTAAATTTACAGAGAGGAGGGACAGAGTTGGTCTTACAATACAGGAAAGTAGGGGATCTTCCACCTGCTGAGAACCTCAAAGTTCCATGCAGAAATGTTGACTGAAGAAGATGTAGGCAGCTATGAAGGACCTGAGAGAACAAAAGTCATGTTCAATAACAAACAACCTGTTCAGGATGAAGGGTTCTGTCTGAATCAGCCTCTCACATCTTAATTTAGAGAAGATGGACCAAACCAGGCCTGTGTGGATAGCTGTTTCTGGGTGCCTATGGTTGTATACCATTCTAAATTGTGAAAGTGTCACAGGAAGTAGGGGCAGCCTCCTTCTCATGTGACACTTGTGGTCTCACTTGTTTGGATTTACCAAGGACAGTGTCAGTCTTTCTTGGTACCTACTAATGTGAGGATGGCCAAATGCCAGGAAAGCTCTAAAGAGGGGTCATTCCTGAGAAAGCAGGTAGTTGCTCACCTCTGGGTCCTGACACCTGCACAGAGTTGGCCAAGGAGACCAGATCTGAGACAGATCAGGCCATTCCATGGGAATATAGTATGGCTCACCAGTCAGAGGACACTCCGGATAGTCACAGAACTTCTTGGGGGAAGGAGGTGCCTTTGTGGGTATGGGGGTGGGTTTCTGGTTTTGTCTCATGTTCAGAGAATAGGTAGGCAAGGCGCTTTTTTTGGTGTGGAATGAACTGTTTCTAGTAAGTCATTTGACAAGGCAAGTGTTTCTATGTCTGTCTATCACACTGTGTCCGTGGTTGCAGATATTAGAAAAGAAAATGCATCAATGGATGTGTCCTGTCTAGTAGAAAGCTTCCCAGCATTCATCCTGTCCAATTTATGAATGGATTTCAGATTGCCTTTTCGATGGATAACACCTGCAATCTTCCTAAGTTTCAGTTTTCTTCTGGACTTCTGCCCCTCTCCAGAATAGGCTCATGGTTTTATGTCTAAGGTATGTACCACTTCCAAGCTCTGTGCCATGACCATGTACTGGATAGCTCAAAGGAATGGCGAGCATCTCTGAAAAATCAGATATTAGTGTGACCATTAAATCTCAGTGGAGAAACCCTGCTTTGGGCCTTTTGCTTACCTATTGTTCTGTTGCCCTGAATGTCAGGAAGTTCTTTGCCTCATGCCACCCCTTTGTGAAGCCTGAAGAAAACAGTTTTCAAATGGAAATGAATGGGCAACACCTGTGGCTCTTTGCTTAATTGCTTTGGAAAGGGATGTGTCTGAATCAGCCTCTTGGCCCTGTGTTAGGCTGTAGCTTAGATTCTCAGCACCTGATGGATCTAAAGAAAGATCCCATGGGTGCATTAAAAACCAAAATGGCCAAAAGAGCAGTCATTGTTTATGAAGACTCTCGCCTTCCTCTCTAAGGTTCCTGACATCCATCAAGTGAGAATAGGGATCCTTTGTTTCAAAAGAGTTCTTCAAAGCCCTTCAGAGGCTATCCCATAGGTGCTTGGGTTTTCTCATGACCCCAATTTACATGAAGAATCTAAACCCTACAGTCAGTAGGCCTCAAATTGGAGAAGCCAAGCTGTATTAACGGCAGGCCGATTTGATCACTCCTGTTTCACAGTCAGGATTTCCAGGCCACACTGACTTTAGGCAAATGAGGGGCAAGGGAGGTTATTTTGGACACTGTCCTGTCCTGCGCCCCTCATGGAAACCTCCATCCAGAGGTTATGATGAGTGTCTATATGGAAGAAGAAAAGGGTTATGTGGGAGCGTTTTGTTTGGAATTGTGGTAATTTGTGTGGCACTTAGAAGAAAAGACTGGGTCCACCTGGGCTTGAACTCTGTTGTGATTCCTCTTAGAGAATGAATTCTGGAACTGACCTCAGAGAAGTATTTTCATGAATTGTGTTTGGTTTTTACTAGGCCATGCATGAGAGTCGCCCTTGGAACCTGAGATCTAGGTGCAGGGTGGCTTTCCCCAGAGCACTGGGAATCTCAGCCAGGATATCACATGATTTTATTCTGAAAGACTTTGCAGCCACAGTTGAGAGTCAAAACACACATGGACCTCACATTGTAGACCTCAATGGGCCTGGCTTCATGTGACCTTTTGGCCACACTTTGGGAAGTCTTGCCTGTGAGTGTTCTCTAGAGCTTTCATTGAAATGAGCTTCCTCAACATTTAATGGTTCCTGAATAAATTGAAACCCAAAGAGCCTCCAACTTCATCCTCGACAAATGGCTTGATAAATACCATGAAATTTTTGAAATTCCCATGACCAGGTGGCACTGGAGAACTTTTGGATATCCTGTTGCTGACCATCAGTGTACCAGACAGTGCCTTGACTGACTTTGTTTCATGAAAATTGTGTAGAACAGTGATTCCAGTAAGTTGGAGCCTGCTCATTAGTGGGCCTAGAGCAGTGGTGTGAAGGTGTGTGATAAAACATGTGTGGTGGGGCCATGTTGATCTGCCATTGGCTTGCAAATGCCTTGTGACTGACAGGGTACAGCAAGCAGACCCTTACATGTAAAGGCATCTTGTTATATGGATAGGTTTATGGGCAATGTTCAGAATCAGGTTGGCTACCTGGTACCACACGTACATTCTTGTGAGGTGGCTGACTTGGCAGATACAAATTGAGAGAAAAGATCACTCCAAATAAACCCCATTGAAACTGAATATTCAACATATGGGTGAGCTTTCTAGTTGAACAACATTATACATAAATCCATGTTCAGTAAAATGAATATTTTTAGATCTGTGGATAATATATATTATATGATGAATTTTGATTGACATATATATTGCTACTTTTTTGTCTGTGTGTGTTTTGTGTGTGTGTGTGTATATATATATATATATATATATATATATATATATATATATACACACTCTCCAGATATTTCAAAAAATGAAATATATGTGTCTCATATACACTCCCTAAATTCATTCATGTTCATGTATCTGGATTTATAATCAACTATTCACAAGATTATTCTCAGAAATATTCATGCACCTGAAATTTGCCTAATGCTCTCAAATATCAATCCTATTGGTGTCTACATATTTGTTTTTTCCTAAGATTATATATTCAAACTCAATCCTTTTCAAAATATCTAGTCCTGTCACTCACTTTGTAATTTCCCTGATTTCATAATGTCTCTATTGATATCTGCTTTCCTACATATTTTCCCCAGTTCATCATTGTGACTGACTCTTCAACTGTGCTCACATTTACATTCACTCTCTAACTGAAACCGTATTGCTAAAGAACTTTTGTTCTAAATTCTATACTCACTCTTCTTCCTAAACCTACTGACTATCTTCCTAATCCTACCAACTATACCTTTTTCACTGAATGTTCTCTTCTACATTCAATCATCCAAGTAAATGTCGGGCAAGCTTCGGAGAAGGAGACGACCAACAGAGTACTCATGATACAGCAAAAGGTTTATTGGGTTTCCAGCATGCTGGGGCTCAGAGCTCACTTTAATAGAGCAGATAGCCCTGAGAATAGCTTAAGTAGAGTTTGTATACTTTCCCTGGAGAAGGCAGGGAGGGAAGTTTATTGATGGGTCACGATGAGTGGGCAGTTTGCATGCAACTGGGTGAGGGAGTATATTCTGTAGTTTGGCAGTTGGGGACAGCACATTTTGGGAAAAAGTTTTGCAAGCATTTCTCAAGATTTCAACAGTTTTTTGTTAAGCATAGGGAAATACAGGAAGTGACAAGTACTTATTTTATTAACCTTTCATTCCTCACTTCTTTTTCTGGCTACTTTTAATCATAAAAATTATCATTGGGGGGTTTCACATTCTATGTCTCCTAGTGGGGTATGACCATAAGTTTAACTCGTCCAATTTGAGCCTGGAGAAAAGAAATTACACGGTTGAGAAAACAGGGTTTTATAGTTATCAATAATATGAGGATTATTATTGGACCGGCCAGGGTTGATAAAAACGTAGTTAACCAGGGGCACTGTGTGAACCAAGACTCAAACAACCGTTTTTGTGTCTCTCTCTCTCTTGTTGATGCTCTTTAATGTGTCTTTTTAATTTACTCATAGATTTTATTACAACTCCAGTATGTTCGGCATAAAAACAACATTCTTCCCTCAATGCAGCACAAAGGCCCCCTTCTTTAATGAAGAGGAGGTCCAAACCTCAACTGTTCTGTAAAACAACTTCAGAGAGAGAGGTTAAAGTTTCATGCAAAGCTCTGATGGTGGTTTCTAATATCTTAGTTTTGGTCTATTGCTGCTTCTAATTGGGTCATTTATTGTGTCACATGGACAAGGGCAGTGGTTCCTGGGCCCACCCGTGCAGCAAATCCTATTCCTAAAATGATGGCTAAAGTGAGGGATATATGCTCCCAGTGGAACCTGGTTGTATGTCCCCCTATTTGATCTTCAAATGAACCTGCTTCATAATATAGCACTCTGGGAAACATCTGCACCATTACACGATTAATCACATCTGTTGACCATTTCATGAAAACATAAACAAGGTTTAAGTATATAGAATTATTCTGTTGTAAGGACGGACAAGGCAAGGCACCTAAGATAGCACTAAAGACAGGGAAACAGTCCTATTTGGTTGCAACCGGATTCAGAGGGCATTGCTTCTGTTGTAATCAATTAATCCCCTGAAACTCAAGTTTAGGTAGTTTCAGAATTTTGTACCCAACATGTAAGGGAAGGTGCTCAGAAGCTCACAGTCTGCAGAAGTTCAAAAACGCAGTATTTGTTCCTGTTTTTCCCCTGTTCTGGGCAAGTTAACTTTTAAAGGACACCTGGGAGGGGGAGAGCTTTTTCTTCCCTTTCTTATTTTACCCCTGCCAGCTGTTACCATGGAGACCAGTTGGTAACTTCTTTATCTTAGAAATGTAGCCATCTCTGTGAATCCCCAGCTCAAGGACAGAGGCCTTGTTCACATATTTTGTGAAAAACTAGTAAAAGGGTGTCTACCTGAGAAGTGCTGATTTTTTTAGCCACTGGCCAAGTAGAACAGGGCAACACGAAAAGAGGAAGTTTATCTACATTGAACTCTTTTATAGGGACTCTTTTGCTGAAAGTCCTAAAGTCAGCTATGGTGAAGACTTCTGGAGAAGGTCAGTTAAGACTTTTCTGTGGGCCTAGTGCAGAGGGGGAAGACGGGGAAGGTGGGCTGAGATCAGCTCCGTGGATCTGAGAATGAGGAAGGAGAGATGTAAAAGAATAATGGGAAACGGGTTTGAGATTTTCCTAGCAACAAAAACTTGAGCAGTAGAACAGGTAGAGCAGAGAGGATGATGGGAGTGAGTATCTCAAAACGCATATGAGGGACGTTTAATTATTAGTAAACTGTTTTCAGTGATGACAAACCAACTTTAAAGGCCATTTTTATTACATCTTAGATAGGGGACTGAGGGCTCTCCTCAGCTGGTTTGAGCTTTGGTTTAGCTGGTAAGAAGACCTGGCGGGACCCGGTGCGGGCACTGACAGGACAAGAGAGGAGTGAGTGGGTGGAGGGGTACTTCAGTAACTGCTGCCTCAGCAAGGAGGCAATGGTCTGAGAACCGGCAGAGGTTTGGGTTTTTGATCTAGTAATTGGAGGGGAGAAATTAGGTTGCTGAGGTGGGAGTGACAGCAGAGTGTCTGGAGCAGAAGGCTGAGGGTGAGGATCTATTGGAGAAGCATAGTTCAGGATGTGAGTGAAGGAGGGAAAAGGTCACGCAGAATTTGAGGATCTAGAGACCCCTCTGGGGGCCATCGGTTCTTCTTATCTAATTGGTAATATGGCCAATGATGTGTACTGAATTTGATGAGGAGTTTGGGTTCCATCAGGCAGCCCCTGTTTGCTCACATCCCCATGACTTACAGAAGAAGTCGGCTTTCCCCCCACACAGCCGTGACTGTGGCTTTGAGAGTCTGCCCGGCAAACATAGTAATCTAGGCTAGCCAACCTGCATCTGGCTTGCATGTCCCTTCATCCATAATGTTTGTTTCCATTATCTATGGTACAGAAGTAATTTAATGGAATTTTAGTGGTATCCTCTTCATCAGGGATATCCCAATAGGTAAGACCTATAGCCAGCTGACAAATGTCTGGGAGGAGTGATGGCCACCATGTCCCTCAGGGGGCTGTATGCGAGATAGATTATACTTCTTTTCCAGTAGGATTTGTGATCAGCCATCACTGCTGAATGGGCTGATGTGGCTTAGGACTACTTGTGGCCAAGGAGAGAGTCCACAGACTTATCCACATGGCGAATACGCAATTTGAAGGTTTTACCAGTCTTTTCCAGTTTCCAGCCAGAGTCTGGACAGGGCGCAGGCTTGAGATGAGAGGCATGGATCCAGAAATTGATTCCGTCTACCTTTACCACTGGAGGTGTTATAAGTAGCACCGGCTATGGTCCTTTCCAGCAGGGTTTCAAGCATGATACCTGATGTCGTCTTACGTAGATGAAGTCTCTTACTTGATATCGATGTGGAGTCCCTTTGTTCCCAGTTTGATAGGCAGTGGCCAGCTGTTTACACAGGTATCACTGAGTTCTTTTTAGAGCTTTAAGTCTGTCAAGCAAGGGGGTGTGGATGGAATGGTGAGGTCTTTGAGTCGGGCTTAGGTCCCTTACTGCAGGAGGGCAACAATAGAGAATTTCACAGGGGCTAAGGTTACTCAAAGAAACAGAGGGAGTATTTCTTGCATGAAACATTGCATAAGGCAGGAGCATAGTCCAATCTTTTATGCTGTTCTCTAAGTTTAATTTTCTTAAGGTCTCTTTAATGGTTCAATTTATTCTATCTGCCTGTCCTGAACTCGGGTATCTATAAGCACAATATAACTTCCAATTAATTCCCTGGTTCCTGGCTAACCCCTGACTTACCTGGGCCATGAACACCGGTCCATTATCAGACCCTATTACCGGCTTAGCTTCCTCCAATGGTAAAGAGGCTGAGTCAGAAGCAGGGAAATCCATTTGAGGGTGTTGTGGGTTAGGGGAAAAGGGCAGGGGATTAGTAAGGGAAGAAGAGTCCCGTAGAGTCAAATCTGTGACTCGGGGAGAACAGGGGGTGGAGGAGGAGGAGGTTGAGAGGGTTTGAGAGATCATGGGGGAAGGAGTAGGAGCAGAGGCAGGGGCAAGGAAAGGCTTCACCCATGGAGGAGGAGATTTTCAGATGTTCTGCCAAGTTAAGATATATGGCTGTTGATCCAGATGGCTATGTGTCCCCGGCTGAGATAATATCTCTGAATTTTTAAATTAGTGCGAAGTAGAAAGATCCTTCTAGGGGCCATCCGAATTCAAAGGTGGGCCATTCTGAGGCACAGAGATTCTGCCAGGTCCAGCATTTTACTAAAACAAGAAAGATTCTGAGCTCTTAAGCGGACTTTGTTCCAGTGATCAAGGGTCAGGGAAAGAGGCATTGAACTGCTCTGTCCCATAATGAAAGGTACACAAACAGCAAAAGCAAGGAGACATGACACAGATAAGACAAGACCATAAACACAGGTAATGGACGTCAAACACTGAAACCAGGAATGAGTAGCCGGCAAATCCCGATGGGATGACAATACCGAATCTGAAACAAAATATCACTGAGTTGAGGAGCCTATTGTTCCTTAATTTCCCGAGTTTTCTGCGGCGTCCCTCAGGGAGGTGCCCTGTGTCTCCGTGACACGTCTCTCAGCCACCTTCGGAGGGAGCTCAGGCTCTTCATCGCCAGAGGTTTTGCCAAGCCCTAACATGAAACCTGAAACCAGAAAGAGGCGCCTTACTTGCTCCGAGAGGAGCCCATTGGGGTCTCTCGTCTGCCACTGCCAGAACTCGGTGGAACGTCAATATGTAAAGGTCGGGCGAGTGTCGAAGGAAGAGACCACCAAGAGTCTGTCTCATGCAACAGCAATGGGTTTATTTGGGGTTCAGCATGCTGTGGCTCAGAACTCACTTAAATAGAGCAGAGAGCCCTGAGAACACCTTAAGCACAGCTTATATACTTTCCTTGGAGAGGGAAGAGAGGGAAGTTTACTAATGGGTGAGGGCATGTGGGCGGTTTGCATGACACTGAGTGAGGGAGTACATTCTGCAGTTTGGCAGTTGGGAACAGAACATTCTGGAAACAAGATTAGCAAACATTTCTCAAGATTTCAACAGTGTTTTGTTAAGCATACAGAAAAACAGCAAGTGACAAGTACCTATTTTATTAACCTTTCACTACGGACTATCCCTTTTCGACTAGATGTTCCTTCTACATTAATTCATCCAAGGTACAAGGTCCTATGGCATTGTATATCGATTTAATTGAGACACCTCTGCAGAACGTAATTCAAGCTGCATATCCAAATCAAGAGCCCAATGCCCTTCTGGACTTCAAATCATACTTAGATTTCTGTTTTCATACATATATTTCACCTATATATTCTTATACACATAGCAAGTTCCCAATACCATTATTCATCCAGCAGAATGATTTCTAACCCAAACCGAACATGTTATTAACCATAACCATACACTGTTCCCTCAATCTAACTTTACAGAAGAGCAGGGAAAGAGTTGATCTTACAATACTGAAATGTAGGGAATCTTCCACCTGCTGAGAACCTCAAAGGTCCATGCAGAAATGATCCCTGGAGAAGAGGTAGGCAGCTATGAAGGACCTAAGAGACCAAAAGTCATCTTCCATGGCAAACAACCTGGTCAGGATAAAAGGTTGTGTATGAATCAGCTTCTCTTCTTAACGTAGAGAAGTTGGACCAAACTAGGCCTGTGTGGAGATCTATTCCTGGGTGCCTATTGTTGATATACCATTCTAACTTGTGAAAGTGTCACAGAAAGTAGGGGCAGCCTCCGTATCATGGGACCCTTGAAAGCAACAGTTAGGACAAAGTGGTTGCCAAGACAGTGACCTCATTCAATTTCTGAAGGAAGGGACCTCACTTAACTTCCTTGGTGATGGAACTCTCTGAATTTGGGATGCAGGAAGCCAGGCACCCAGAGCCAGTCCCTGTCCCAGTCCCAGTGGTCTCACTTGTTTGGATTCAGCAAGGACAGAGTCAGTCTTTGTTGGTACCTACAGATGTGAGGAAGGCCAAATGAGAGGAAATCTCTGAAGCGGGGCTTTTCCTGAGAAAGCAGGTAGTGGCTCACCGCTGGCTACTGAGAACTTCACAGAGTTGGCCAAGGAGACCAGATCTGAGACAGGACAGGCCAATTTGGGGGAACATATTATGGCCCACAAGTCAGAGGACACTCTGGATAGTCACAGACCTACTTGGGGGAAGGAGGTGCCTTTGTGGGTGTGGTTGTGGGTTTGTGGTTTTGTCTCATTTTCCTAGAATAGGTATTAAAGTTGGTTTGTTTGGATTGAAGTTTAGTGTTTCTAGTAAGTCTTTTGACATGGCGAGTGTTTCTATGTCTCAGTATTTCACTGTGTCCGTGGTTGTATGCATTAGAAAAGAGAATGCATCAATGGATGTGTCCTGTCTAGTAGAAAGCTTCTCAGCATTCAAATTGCCCCATTTATGAATGGACTGTAGCTTGCCCTATTGATGCGCAACACCTGCTATATTCCTAAGTTCCTGTTTTCTTTCTGAATTCTGGCCACTCTACAGAATAGGACCATGGTTTTTTGTTCACGATATGTACCACCTTCAAGCTCTGTGACTGGCCATGTACTGGATAGCTGAAAGAAATGGCAAGCATCTCAGAAAACTCAAGTATCAGTGTGACCAGGAAATTCTCAGTGGAGCAACCCTGCTTTGGACCATTTGCTTACCTATTGTTCTGTTTTCCTGAATTTCAGGAAGGTCTTTGACTCAGGCCACCCTTTTGTGAAGCCTGAAGAAAACAGTTTTCAAATGGAAATTATTGGGCATACATGTGGCTCTTTCCTTAACTGCTTTGAAAAGGGATGTGTCTGAATCAGCCCCTTGGCTCTGTATGAGGCAGTGGCTTAGATTCTCAGCACCTGAGGGATCTAAAGAAATTTCCCATGCGTGCATTCAAAACCAAAATGGCCAAAAGAGCAGTCATTGGCATGAAGTCTTTCCCCTTCCTCTGTAAGGTTCCTGACCTCCATCAAGTGAGAATAGGAATCCTTTGGGTCAAACGAGTTCTTCAAAACCTGCAGAGGCTAGCCCATAGGTGCTTGGGTTTTCTCATGACTCCAATTCACATAAAGAATCAATATCTGACAGTCAGTAGGCCTCAAATTGGACAAGCAGAACAGTATTAACATCAGGCCTATTTGATCACTCCTGGTTAACAGGAAGCGTGTCCAGACCACCCTGACTTTAGGCAAATGAGGGGCAAGGTAGATTATTCTGGATACTGTCTTGGTCTGCGCCCCTCATGGAAACCTCCAGCCAGAGGTTATGATGAGTGTCTATATGGAAGGAGATGAGGGCCATATGGGAGTGTTTTGGTTTTAATTGTGGTCAATTGTGTGGTAGTTGGAAGAGATGACTGTGTCCACCGGAGCTTGAACTCTGGTGTGATTACCCTTAGAGACTGAGTTCTGGAACTGACCTCAGAGAAGTATTGCAAAAAATAGTGTTGGGATTTTAGGAGGTCACGCATGAGAATCACCCTTGTAATCTGAGATCTAGGCCCAGGATGGCTTTCCACAGTGTTCGGGGATTCTGAGCCAGGATATCACATGATTTAATTCTTAAAGACTTGGGACCCTTAGTTGAGAATACAAACACACATGGATCTCACTTTGTATACCTCAATGGGCCTGGGTTCATGTGACCTTTTGGCCACTCTTTGGGAAGCCTTCCCCGTGAGTGATCTCCAGAGCTTTCATTGAAATGAGCTTCCTCACCATTTAATGGTTCCTGAATTAATTGAAACCCACAGTGCCTCCAACTTCATCCTTGAAAAATGGCTAGATAAATACCATGAAATTTTTAAAATTTCCAAGACCAGGTGGCACTGGATAAACTTTGAATGTCCTGTTGCTGATCATGATGGTACCAAACTGTGCCTTGATTTACTGGGTTTCGTGAAAATGTTGTAGAACAGAGATGCCAGTAAGTTGGAGCCTGCTGAGTAGTGGGCATAGAGCAGTGGACTGTAGGTGTGTAAATAAATATTTTTGGTAGGATCACCTGGATCTTCCATTGGCTTCCAAAAGACTTGCGACTGACATGGTGCAGGCAGCCGACCCTTATATGTAAAGGCATCTTTTTATATGGAGAGGTTTCAGGGCAATGTTCAGAATCAGGTTGCTATAGTCAAGTGGAAAAGCTATGTGGGATTAAAGCCTGGTTCGTACATTCTCTTGTCGACCATGACAAACCACACGTGACAGAACTCCCTCTATCATTGTGTCCCAGTTGAACTCCTTGTGTTTCATGAATCTAATACGAAACTCCCAGTTCAGGAGTAAGAAACACCCTGAAAATTGGAGCATGACCAAATGGCTTCACAGACCACACGGGAAGACACTTAGCTCCCAGTGGCCACAGTTTACCTACAAAGAGAGAATTCAGAACTGCTGCCTCATTTTCATTAGAAAATAAGGAACCATGTCCTCCAGGTCACATAGATGCAGACCCAGATTTCATGGTGTCACTACAAACGAAACTAAATTTCCTGACAATTACAAATATTTCATGTGCCCAACCACAGAGGAAGTTTCTCAAGAAGTCTTTAGGCCAGCAGAGCTCCATGTTTGTGAAGTGTTTACCCTCTCCCTTACTTTTGGAAACTGTTCTTCTACTTCCAGTGTTGTGAACTTCTGAGCATTTTACATTTCTCATATGTATTCACAGATTTTCTAACTCCTCTCCTCTAATTGTGTCTTACTTGGAGTGATGGTTATGTCAAGCCATTGTTCTGG
The DNA here is from genome assembly GCF_048772815.1 of Callospermophilus lateralis. Taxonomy (NCBI): domain Eukaryota; kingdom Metazoa; phylum Chordata; class Mammalia; order Rodentia; family Sciuridae; genus Callospermophilus; species Callospermophilus lateralis. The sequence goes on along the minus strand of NW_027515276.1, from coordinate 9,575,577 downwards.
AAGAGAGTGGGAAGTTGTTCCTGTAGTACATGTTTACATACACATTAGATTAATTTTTCTATTTTCCATTTGAAATACTGAATCCCTGACACCAACCCATACCCTACTTGAATCTGACTACTAATCCTAATATGATGGAGAAAAAGAAACCTAACTGAATAGAAATACAGTCCTTTCATAGGAAGCATGGTGTATACTTGTATTTGCCTTCTGCTTTATCAAGAGTATGTGTTTTAAATCTAGTCAACTTTTTATTATAATATTTCTTCATGAGTTTTTAAAGTTATCACATATGTAAATTCCTGTCTCCCTTTCTCTGTATCCTATTCAGCACATGTATTTTTTATGCACAAATACTATCCTACCTGGTATCCCACGTACATTCTTGTGAGCTCACTGAAATTGGAATATAAAAATTGTGAAAAGAGATGACTCCCCCTAAATACTGATTGAACTGAAAATTCAACCTATGGGTGAGCTTCCTAGTAAAAAACATTATACATAAATCCATGTTAAGTAAAATGAATATTTTTGGATATGTGGATGAATTATATTTTATGATGAATTTCAATTGGCATATATATTTCTACATATTAATTTGTGTGTGTGTGTTTGTGTGTGTATTTGTGTGTGTGTGTATATATATATATATATATATATATATATATATATATATATATATATATATATATATATATTCTCCAGAATTTCCAAAATATGAAATATATGTATCTTATTATACACTCCCTAAATTCATTCGTATTCATGTATTTGGGTGTATAATCAACTTTACACAAGATTATTCTAAGAAATACTCAACCACCTGAAATACATATTGGTTTCCTACTACTGAAAACTAAGTTCAGTGAATGGTGTTTACAAATCCTAATATTTCTACTGTAACTGACCCAGTTTAACATCAATGCAAATAGATTTCTATGGGACATGATGTGTATTTTGAAGTTCATTTTTATTTAACACTGGTACATTAAAATTTCTTCAGTTTATGTACATCATAGGATATATTATTTTCATTCACAACTTCACAAATTTATAGGCATTTGGTTCACTTTCAATTACTTACTATTTCAGAACACATGTATTCCTCCATATTTCTCTACTGGTCTTTTCACTTGACTTCATTCTAAACACATTATTTTCGATTCCATTATCATTGTTCAAGCAAAACTCACTCTTCATGATAAACTGTAACCCTAATATTACCATTAGATATATAACAGGTTGGAATGAATGTATGTATATCAATACAAGATTTCATATATTTTTTTCAGATGCAAATTCAATCCATTATTTAAAGTTGGAACCAGTTATATACTTTATTCACAATATGGTCTATTCATGCATCATCTGAATAATCATCAACACAGGGTACACCTTTTCGTATCCCCAGTACTAATTTATAAGTTTTCAGGATATTGCTCCCCATAATGGTGGAAGAAAGACTCATGTCACCTGATCTACATATACATTTATCACAGTAGTATTCTGGACACAAAATGCAAAGGTCACACTTATGATTGTACCAAAGCCTAAATGGAAAGTGAGCATGGATTATTAAAAACATCTGTCCAGGTTGAGTAATGCTCTCAAATGTCAATCCTCTTTGTTACTACATATTTGTTTTTTCCTAAGATTATATATTCAACCTCAAGCCTTTTGAAAATATCTAATCCTATCACTCACTTTATACTATGCCTGATTTCTTAATGTCCCTATTGATATCTGCTTTTCTACATATTGTCCCCAGTTCATCATTGTGACTGTAACTTCAAATGTGCTGACATTTACATTCACTCTCTATCTGAAACCCTATTGCTAAAGAACTTTTGGTCCAACTCCTATACTCACTATTCTTCCTAAACCTACTGACTATCTTCCTAATCCTACAGACTATCCCTTTTTGACTGCATGTTCTCTTCTACATTCAAACATCCGAGGTACACGGTCCTATGCCATTGTATATCGATTTATCTGAGACCTCGGTGCAGAACATAATTCAAGCTAAGTATACCAATCGTGGTTTCAATTCCTATCTGGGCTTCAAATCTTTCCTAGATCTCTGTTCTCATACATATATTTCACGTCTATATTCTTATAAATATCACAGGTTCCCAATACCATTATTCATCCAGCATAATTATTCCTAACCCAAATCGAACATGCTATTAACCCTAACCATACACTGTTCCCTCAATCTCATTTACAGAAGAGCAGGAACAGAGTTCGTCTTACAATACAGGAAGGTAGGGGATCTTCCACCAGCTGACAACATCAAAAGTCCATGCATAAATAATCCCTGGAGAAGATGTAGGCAGCTATGAGGGACCTGAGAGAGCAAAAGTCATCTTACATGGAAAACATCCTGGTCATGATGAAAGGATGTGTCTGAATCAGCCTCTCTTTTCTTAATGTAGTGAAGATGGACCAAACCAGGCCTGTGTGGAGAGTTGATCCCGGGTGCCTATGGTTGATATACCATTCTAACTTGTGAAAATGTCAGAGCAAGTAGGTGCAGCCTCCATCTGATGGGACCCTCGGAAGGAACTGTTAGGAAAATGTGGTTGCCAGGGTAGTGACCTCATTCAGTTCCTGAAGGAAATGAACTCAACTTACTTCCTTGGTGATGAAACTCTCTGAACATGGGATCCAGGAAGCCAGGCACCCAAAGCCAGTCCCAGTGCAAGTCCCAGTGGTCAAACTTGTTTGGATTTACCAAGGACAGAGTCAGTCTTTCTTGGTACATACTGATGTGAGGTTGGCCAAATGCCAGGAAGATCTGAAGAGGGGCCTTTCCTGAGAAAGCAGGTAGTGGCTCATCGCTGGCTTCTGACAGCATCACAGAGTTGGCCACGGAGACCAGATCAGAGACAGGACACCCCAATATGGGGGAATATATAATGGCCCACCAGTCAGAGGACACTCTGGATAGCCAGAGACCTACTGGGGGAAGGAGGTGCCTTTGTGGGTGTGGTTGTGGGTTTGTTGTTTTGTCTCCTGTTCTCAGAATAGGTAGGAAAGGTGGTTTGTTAGTTTTGGAGTGGACTGTTTCTAGTAAGTCATTTGACAAGGCGAGTGTTTCTGTGTCTATATATCCCATTGTGTCCGTGGTTGTAGACATTAGAAAAGAAAATGCATCAAGGGATTTGTCCAGTCTACTAGAAAGCTTCCCAGCATTCATCCTGTGCAATTTATGAATGAACTGCAGCTTGCCTTATAAATGGGCAACACTCGCCATCTTCCTAAGTTCCTGTTTTCTTCCTGAATTCTGGCCACTCTCTAGAATACGCTCATGGTTTTGTGTCCAAGATATGTATCACCCCAAGCACTGTGACATGGCAATGTACTGGATAGCTGAAGGGAATGGCGAGTATCTCAGAAAACTCAGATATCAGTGTGACCAAGAAAGTCTCAGTGGAGAAACCCTGCTTTGGGCCTTTTGCTTCCCTGTCTTTTGCCCTGAATGTCAGGAAGGTCTTTGCCTCCGGCAACCCCTTTGTGAAGACTGAAGAAAACAGTTTTCAAATGGAAATAAATGGGCATCACCTGTGGCTCTTTGCTTAATTGCTTTGGAAAGGGATGTTTCTGAATCTGCATCTAGGCCCTGTGTGATCCTGTGGCTTAGATTCTCAGCACCTGATGGATCTAAAGAAAGATCCCATGTGTGCATCCAAAACTAAAATGGCAAAAAGGGCAGTCATAGTGGATGAAGTCTCTTGCCTTCCTCCAGACAAAAGCTGAATGAAGATACTATAGAACTCAATAGCACAATCAATTACCTAGACGTAACCAACATACGTAACCAACATATATAAAATATATCAACCATCATCAAGTGGATACACGTTCTTCTCAGCAGCACATTGATCCTACTCCAATATAGACCATATATTATGCAATAGGGAAACTCTTAGTAAATATAAAGGTATGGAGATAATACCATGCACCATATCTGATCATAATGGATTGAAACTTTAAATCAATGAAAAAAAAAGGAAGGAAAAATTCTACATCACATGGAAAATGCACAATATGTTACTGAATAATCAGTGGGTTACAGAAGACATAAAGGAGGAGATAAAAAAAATTCTTAGAGACAAATGACAATAGAGACACAACATACCGGATTGTATGGGACACAATGAAAGCCGTTTTAAGAGGGAAATTCATTTCTTGTAATTCTTTCCTCAAAAAAAGAAAAAAAACAACAACAAATAAATGAACTCACACTACACCTCAAAAACCTAGAAAAGGAAGAGCAAAACAACATCAAATGTAGTAGAAGACAAGAAATAATTGAAATTAGAGGAGAAATCAATGAAATTGAAACAAAAAATCTACATTGTAAAAATTGAAATAAAAAAGAGTTGGTTCTTTGAAAAAATAAATATGTTCGACAGGCCCTTAGCCATGCTAACGAAGAGAAGAAGACAGAGAACTCAAATTACTAACATATGGAATAAAGATGGAAATATCACAACACACACTACAGAAACACAGAAGATAATTAGAAAGTATTTTGAAACCCTATATTCCAATAAAATAGAAGATAAAGAAGATATCAATAAATTTCTTAAGTCATATGATCTGCCCAGATTGAGTCAGGAAAACACCCACAATTTAAATAGACCAATAACAAAGGAAGAAAAATAAGAAACCATCAAAAGACAACCAACCAAAAAGAGCCCTGGAACGGATAGATATACAGTGGAGTTCTACAAAACCCTCAAAGAAGAATTAATACCAATACTTTTCAAGCAATTTCAAAAAATAGAAAAAGAAGGAGTTCCTTCAAATTCATTCTATGAGGCCAACATCACCCTGATTCCAAAACCAGACAAAGACACTTCAAAGAAAGAAAACTACAGACCAATACCTCTAATAAACTTGGATGCAAAAATTCTCAATAAAATCATGGTGAATTGAATACAAAAGCATATCAAAATAATTGTACTTCATGATCAAGTAGGATTCATCCCTGGGATGCAAGCCTGGATCAATTTATGGAAATCAATAAATGTAATCCACCACATCAATAGACTTAAAGACAAAAACCATATGATCATCTCGATAGATGTAGATAAAGCGTTTGACAAAGTACAGCATTCCTTTATGTTCAAAACACTATAAAAATTAGGGATAACAAGAACTTACCTCAACATGGTAAAAGCTATATATGCTAAACCTCAGGCTAGCATCATCCTAAATGGAGAAAAACTGAAGGCATTCCCTCTAAAATCTGGAACAAGACAGAGATGCCCTCTATCACCACTTCTATTCAGTTTAGTTCTTGAAATACTAGCCAGAGCAATTAGACAGACAAAAGAAATTAAAGGCATCAAAATAGAAAAAGAAGAACTTAAATATTCGCTATTTGAGGATGACATGATAATATATTTAACAAACCCTAAAGGGTATGCAAAGAAACTGCTAGAGTTAATAAATGAATTCAGCAAAGTGCCAGTATATAAAATCAACAAGAAAAAATCAAAGGCATTCCTGTATATCAGCAACAAAACTTCTGAAATTGAAATGAGGAAAACCACTCCATTCACAATATCCTCATAGAAAATAAGATACTTGGGAATCAACCTAAAAAAAGAGGTGAAAGATTTATACAATGAAAGTTACATAACTCTAAAGAAAGAGATAGAAGAAGATGTTAGAAGATGGAAAAATGTACCCTGTTCATGTATAGGCAGAACTAACATCATCAAAATTGCGATATTACCCAAAGTTCTCTACAGGTTTAATGCAATGCCAATCAAAATCCCAATGGCATTTCTTGTAGAAATATATAAAGCAATCATGAATTTCACATGGAAAAACAATAGACACAGAATAGCAATAGCAATTCTAAGCAGGAAGTGTGAATCAGGATGTATAGCGATAACAGAGTTCAAACTGTACTACAAAGCAATAGTAACAAAAACAGCGTGGTACTGGTATCACAAAAGTCAGCTGGATCAATGGTACAGAATAGAGGACACAGAAACCAATCCACAAAAGTACAACTTTCTTATATTTGAAAAAGGGCCTAAAAGCATGCAATGGAGGAAGGATAGCATCTTCAACAAGTGGTCCAGGGAAAATTGGAAATCCATATGCAACAAAATGAAAATGAATCCCTTTCTCTCGCCATGCACAAAAGTTAACTCTAAATGGATCAAGGAGCAAGATATAAAATCAGAGACACTGCATCTAATACAAGAAAAATTTGGCTACGATGTACATACTGTGGGGTTGGGCTCCAAATTTTTTAATAGGACAGCCATAGCACAAGAGTTAATAACAAGAATCAACAAATGGGACTTACTTAAACTAAAAAGTTTTTTTCGAAACAAGAGAAACAATAAGAGAGGTAAATAGAGAGCCTACATCTTGGGAACAAATTTTTACCCCTCACACTTCAGATAGAGCCCTAATATCTAGAATATACAAAGAACTCAAAAATTAAACAATAAGATAACAAATAAACCAATCCACAAATGGGCCAAGGACCTGAACAGAAACTTCACAGAGGAGGACATACAATCCATCAACAAGAACATGAAAAAATGCCCACCATCTCTAGCAGTTAGGGAAATTCAAGTCAAAACCACCCTAAGATACCATCTCACTCCAGTAAGATTGGCAGCCATTATGAAATCAAACAACAATAAGTGTTGGCGAGGATGTGGGGAAAAGGGTACACTTGTACACTGCTGGTGGGACTGCAAAATGTTGAGGCCAATTTGGAAAGCAGTATGGAGATACCTGGCAAAGCAGGGAAAGGATCCACCATTTGACCCAGCTATCTCACTTCTCGGACTATTCCCTGAGGATCTTAAAAGAGCGCACTATAGGGATACTGCCACATCACTGATCATAGCGGCACAATTCATAATAGCTAAACTGTGGAACCAAACTAGATGACCTTCAATAGGCGAATGGATAAAAAAAGGGGCATCTATACACAATGGAGTATTATGCAGCATTAAAAAATGACAAAAATCATTGAATTTGAAGGGAAATGGATGGCATTAGAACATATAATGCTAAGCAAAGCTAGCCAATCCTTAAAAAACAAATGCCAAATGTTTTCTTTGATATAAAGAGAGCAAATAAGAACAGAACAGGGAAGAAGAGCATGAGGAAAATATTAACACTAAATGGAGATGAGTGGGGGGAGAGAAAGGGAGAGAGAATGGAAAGCATATGGAAATGGTAGGAGACACTAAATGTTACACAAAATTCCATATAAGAGGTTGTGAGGGGAAAGGGGGGGAAACAAGGGAGAGAATTGAACAATAGCAGATGAGGTATAGAGGGTAGATGGTTGGGGAGGGGAGGGGGATAGTAGGGGATAGGAAAGGTAGCAGAATACAACAATCACTAATATGCCATTATGTAAAAACGTGAGTGTGTAACTGATGTGATTCTGCGATTTGTATTGGGGTAAAAATGGGAGTTCATAACCCAAATGAGTCAAATGTATGAAAGATGATATAGCATGAGCTTTCGAACAACCAAAAAAAAGAAAAAAAAAAGGAATTTAATTTCCAATATTTCAGACATTTTACAACTTTATTTTTTAATAAAATTGGCTTTTATTTGTTATCTTACTTGCTGTTATCTGCCTTTCAGTTTGAAAAAACGATGTGCTGTAGCCATTCATCCATGTAGTATGTAACAGAAAATTTTCAGTGTCTCCATATAACCAGATTGGCAAGGCATCAAGGTTTCCCTCACAAACAAGATAAAGGATTTTGCATAAGAAATTTAATATTCTGCAATACAATTTTTTTTAACTTTCCAATTAAATTTCAATTTTTTTTTTTTAAAAAGAAGAAACTAAACCCCACAGTAAGAATGCCTCAAAGTGGAGAAGTGGAGCAGTATTAATGGCAGGCCTATTTAATCACTCCTGGTTCACAGGAAGGGTGTCCAGGCCACCCTGACTTTAGGCAAATGAGGGGCAAGAAAACTTATTTGAGCCACTGTCTTGGGCTGTGCCCCTCATGAAAAACTCCAGCCAGAGGTTATGAGGAGTGTCTATGTGGAAGAAGATGAGGACAATGTGGGAGTGTTTTGGTTTTAATTGTGGTCATTTGTGTGGCAGATGGAAGAGATGACTGGGTCCAACTGGGCTTGAACACTGGTGTGATTCCCCTTAGAGAATGAGTTCTGGAACTGACCTCAGATAAGTATTGCCATGAATTGTGTTGCGATTTCAGGAGGCCACACATGAGAGTCGCCCTTTGAAACTGAGATCTAGGCCCAGGGTGGCTTTCCCAAGAGTACTGAGAATCTCAGCTAGGATATCACATGATTTTATTCTGAAAGACTTGGCACCCATAGTTGAGAGTCAAAACACACATGGACCTCACATTGTAGACCTCAATGGGCCTGGCTTCATGTGACCTTTTGGCCACTCTTTGGGAAGCCTTTCCTGTGAGTGTTCTCCAGATCTTTCATTGAAATGAGCTTCCTCAACATTTAATGGTCCCTGAATGAATTGAAACCCACAGTGCCTCCACCTTCATCCTTGAAATTTGTCTAGATCAATACCATGAATGTTTAGAAATTTTCATGACCAGATGGCACTGGAGAACCTTTTGATGTACTTTTGCTGATCATGAGTATACCAGACAGTGCCTTGATTGACTGGGCTTCATGAAAATGTTTAGAACAGAGATGCCAGAAAGTTGGAGACTGCAGAGTAGTGGGCCTAGAGCAGTGGTGGGAAGGTGTGTGATAAAACATCTGTGGTGGGGCCATGTGGATCTGCCATTGACTTTCAATTGTCTTGAGACAGACATGGTGCAGCCATCAGACCATTGTATATAAAGGCATCTTGTTATATGGAGAAGTTTCAGAGTAATGTTTAGAATCAGGTTGCTATGATCAAGGGAGCAAGCTATGTGGGATAGAAGCCTGGTTGGTGCATTCTACTGTAGACCAGGGTACACGTACCACACGTGACAGAACTCCCTCCAGCACTGTGTCCCAGTTGAACTCCTTGTATTTCGTGATGCCAATACCAAACTACCAGTGCAGCAGCAAGAAACACCACGAAAAGTGGAAGATGACCAAATGGTTTCACAGTCCACACGGGGAGACACTTAGCCCCCAGTGGCAATAGTTTACCTACAAAGAGAGAATTCAGCATTGCTGCCTCATGTTCATTGGAAAATAAGATGCCATGTCCTCCAGGTCACATAGATGCAGACCCAGCTAAGATGGTCTCACAATAAAGGAAGCGAAAGCTCCTGAAAACAACATATATTTCAAGTGCCCAACCTCAAAGGCAGTTTCTCAAGAAGTGTTTAGGCCAGCAGATCTTCATGTCTGTGGAGTATTTCCCATGTCACTTACTTTTGGAAACTCCTCTACCACCTCCAAGGTTGTGCACTCCTGAGCATTTTCATTGCAGATATATATTTACAGATTTTCTAACTCTTCTCCTCTAATTGTGACTTACTTGGGGCAATGGTAATGTCAAGTCATTGTTCTATATGAGAGAAGGAAGATTTTTTTGTAGCACATATTTGCATACACATTGGATTCATTTTTCAATTTTTCATTCGAAATACTGAATCCTTGACACTAGCCCATACCCTTATAGACTCTGACTACTAATACTAATATGATGAGAAAAATAACCAAAACAGAATAGAAATACAAGCAGTTCAGAAGAGGCATGGTGTGTAGTTGTACTTGCCTTTTGCATGATATAAGGTAGGAGTTATAAATCTAGTCAATTATTTGTTGAAATAATTCTCCATGTGTTTTTAAAGTTAAGAAATATGTGAATTTCTGTCTCTCTTTCTCTTTAGCCTATTAAGCACATGTATTTTTATATGCACAAATAGAATCCTACCTGGTTTCACACGTACATTCTTGTGAGGTGGCTGACTCGGCAGATACAAATTGTGAGAAGAGATCACTTCTCCTAAAGGCTGTTGGAACTAAAAATTCAACCCATGGGTGACCTTCCTAGATGAACAACATTATACATAATCCATGTTCAGTATAATGAATATTTTTTGATATGCAGATGAGTTATTTTTCATGATGAATTTCAATTGGCATATATATTGCTACATTATAATGTGTGTGTGTTTGTGTCTATATATATATAGTCTCCAGATTTTCAAAATATAACATATATGTGTCTTACTATACACTGCCTAAATTCATTCATGTTCCTGTATGGGGATATATAATCAATTTTTTACAAGATTTTTCTTAGAAATATACATCCACTGAAATACATATTTGTTTCCTAGTACTGAAAACTAACTTCAGGGAATGGTGCTAAGAAATCCTAATATTTCTACAGTGACTCACCCAGTTTAACATCAATGCAAGTAGACACCTATGGGACATGATGTGTATTTTGAAGTTCATTTTTATTCAACACTGATACATTACTATTTCTGCAGTTTATGGGCAATATAGGATATATCATTTCATCCACAATTTTACAAATTTATAGGCATTTGGTTCAATTTCAATCACTTCCTACTTGAGAAGACATGTATTCCTCCATGTTTCTTGACTGTTCTTTTCATGAGATTCTTTCCAAACACATTATTTTCGATTTCCATAATCACTTTTGAAACAAAACTCACACACTCTTCATAATAAACCGTAACACTAATATTATCATTAGATGTATAACTGTTCGGAATGAATGTATGTATATCAATGTAAGATTTCTTGTATATTTTCAGATATCAATTCAATCCATTATTTAAATTTTGAACCAGTTATATTATTTATTCACAGTATGGTCTATTAAAGAATCATCTCTATATTCATAGACCCAGGGTATACCTATTTGTATCCCCAATACTAATGTATAAGCCTTTAAAATATTGCTTTCAAAAATGGTGGAAGAAATATTCTAGTCACCTGATATACATATGCATTTCATCACAGTAATATTCCTGACAAAAAATGCAAGTGTCACACTTATGATTGTACCAAAGCCTATATTGAAAGTGAGCATGTATTACTAACAACATCCATGTCCTGATTCACTAATGATCTCGAATATCATTCCTATTGGTGACTACATATTTGTTTCTTCCTAAGATTGTATATTCAAACTCAACCCTGTTAAAAATGTCTTATCCTATCACTCTCTTTGTACTTTGCCTGATTTCCTAATATCTCTATTGATATCTGCTTTCCTACACATTTTCCCCAGTTCATCACTGTGGCTGACTCTTCACATATGCTGAAATTTACATTCACTCTCTAACCAAAACCCTATATCTAAAGTCTTTTGATCCAACTCCTTGGTTCACTCAAATGGGTTCTTCAAATCCCTTCAGAGGGTAGCCCATAGGTGCTTGGGTTTTCTCATGACCCCAATTCTCATAAAGAATCTATACCCCACAGAGAGTAGGCCTCAAATTGGAGAAGTAGAGCAGTATTCATGGCAGGCCTATTTGATCACCCCTCGTTCACAGGAAGGGTTTCCATGCCACCCTGACTTTAGGCAAATGAGTGGCAAGTGAGCTTATTTTGAACACTGTCTTGGGCTGCGCCCCTCATGGAAACCTCCAACCAGAGTTTATTATGACTGTCTATATGGAAGAAGATGAGGGCCATGTTGGAGTGTTTTGGTTTAATTGTGGTCATTTGTGTAACGGTTGGAAAAGATTCCAGGGTCAACCTGGGCTTTAACTCTTGTGTGATTCCCTTTAGAGACTGAGTTCTGGAACAGATCTCAGCGACGTATTGGCATGAATTGTGTTTGGAATTTAGTAGGCCACACATGAGAGTTGCCCTTGGAGACTGAGATCTAGGCCCAGGTTGGCTTTCCAAAGAGCACTGGGATTCTCAGCCAGGATATCACATGACTTTATTCAGAAAGACTTAGCAGCCATAGTTGAGAGTCAAAACACACATGGACCTCAATTGTAAACCTCAATGGGCCTGGCTTCATGTGACCTTTTGGCCACTACTTGGGAAGCCTTGCCTGTGAGAGTTGTCCCGAGCTTTCATTGAAATGAGGTTCCTCACTATTTCATGGTTCCTGAATGAATTGAAACCCACAGTGCCTCCAACTTCATCCTTGAAAATTGGCTAGATAAACACCATAAAATTTTTGATATTCCTATGAACAGGTGGCACTAGAGAATCTTTGGATGTCTGTTGCTGATCACGAGTATACCAGACAGTGCCCTGATTGACTGGGTTTCATGAAAATGTTGTAGAACAGAGATGCCAGAAAGTTGGAGCCTGCTGAGTAGTGGGCCTAGAGCAGTGGTTGGCAGGTGTATGATAAAACATCTGTCGTTTGGCCACATGGATCTTCCCTTGGCTTCCAAATGGATTGTGACTGACATGGTGCAGCCAGCAGACCCTTACAAATAAAGGGATCTTGTTATATGGAGAGGTTTCATGGCAATGTTCAGAATCAGGTTGCTATGGACATGGGTGCAAGCTTTTTGGGATAGAAGCCTGGTTGGTGCATTCTCCTGCAGACCCTCACTCACCACACATGAGAGTACTCCCTCTAGGACTGTGTCCCAGTTTATCTCCTTGTACTTCATGAAGCCAATACCAAACTCAGAGTACTGCAGTAAATAACACCACAAAAATTCGAGTATGACCAAATGGCTTCACAGACCACACGGTTAGACACTTAGACCCCAGTGGCCTCAGTTTACCTAAAAAGAGAGAATTCAGAACTGCTGCCTCATGTTCAATAGAAAATAAGGAACCATGTCATCCAGGTCACATAGATGCTGACCCAGATTTGATGGTCTCACTACAAAGGAAGCTAAAGCTCCTGACAATAACAAATATTTCAAGGGCCCAAACTCAGAGGCAGTTTCTCAAAAATTTATTAGGCCACCAGAGCTCCATGTTTGTGGAGTGTTTATCCTTTCTTTTACATTTGGAAATTCCTCTACCACCTCCAAGGTTGTGAACTCCATTCATTTTTTTTCCAGATATATATTCACAGATTTTCAAACTATTCTCCACTAATTGTGTCTTACTTGTGGTGAAGGAAATATCAAGGCATTGTTGTAGAGGAGAGTGGGAAGATTTTTGTCTAGCATATTTTTGTATACACATTAGATTCATTTTCCTATTTTCTATTTGAAATACTGAATTCCTGACAGTAAGCCATACCCTAGTAGACTCTGACTGTTCCCGGGTGCCTATGGTTGGTATACCATTCTAACTTGTGAATGTGACACAGGAAGTAGGGGCAGCCTCCATGTCATGGAGCCATTGGAAGCAAATGTTAGAACAAAGTGGTTGCCAAGGCAGTGACCTCATTCAGTTCCTGAAGGAAGTGACCTACCTCACTTCCTTGGTGATGGAACCCTCTGAACTTGGGATCCAGGAAGCCAGGCACCAAGAGCCAGTCCCAGTCCCTTTCCCAGTGGGTTCACTTGTTTGGATTTACCAAGGACAGAGTCAGTCTTTCTTGTGGATCACTAAATGCCAGGAAAGCTCTGAAGAGGGGCGTTTCCTGAGAAAGCAGGTAGTGACTCACCGATGGCTCCTGAAAACTTTAGAGAGTTGGTAAAGGAGACCAGATCTGAGACAGGACAGGCCATTTCGGGGGAACATAGTATGGCCTATCAGTCTGAGGACACTCTGGTTACTCACAGACCTATGTGGGTAAAAGATATGCCTTTGTGGGTGTAGATGTGAGTTTATGGTTTTGTCTCATGTTCTGAGAATACGTAGGAAAGGCAGTTTGTTTGGTTTGGAGTGGACTGTTTTTAATAAGTCATTTGACATGGTGAGTGATTCTATGTCTGTGTATCCCACTTTGTCGGTGGTTGTAGATATGAGAAAAGTGAATGCATCAATGCATGTGTCCTGACAAGTAGAAAGCATTCCAGCACACATCCTGCCCAATTTATGAATGGACTGTTGCTTGCCTTATCGATGGGCAACACCTACTATTTTCCTTAGTTCCTGTTTTCTTCCTGAATTCTGGCCATTCTCCAGAATAGGCTCATTTTTTTTTCCAAGATATGTACCACCTCCCAGCTCTGTGACATGGCCATTTACTGGATACCTGAAATGAATGGGGAGGATCTCAGAAAACTCAGATATCAGTGTGACCAGTAAAGTCTCAGTAGAGAAACCCTGCTTTGTGCCTTTTGCTTACCTACTGTTCTGTTGACCTGAATGTCAGGTAGGTATTTGCCTCAGACCACCAGTTTGTGAAGCCTGAAGAAACTGCTTTCAAATGGAAATGAATGAGCATCACCCGTGGCTCTTAGATTAATTGCTTTAGAAAAGGATGTGTCTAAATCATCCTCTCAGCTCTGTGTGAGGCTGTGGCTTAGAATCTCAGCACCTGATGGATCTAAAGAAAGATCCCATGTGTGCATCCAAAACCAAATTGGCAAAAAGATCAGACATTGTGGATGAAGTCTCTTGCTTCCTCTGTTAGGCTCCTCACCTCCATCAAGTATGAATAGGGATCCTTTGGGTCTAATGAGTTCTTCAAAGACGAGAAAAGGTGCTTGGGTTTCACATGACTCCAAATCACATAAAGAATCAATACCTCACGTTCAGTAGGCCTCAAAAAGGAGAAAAAGAGCATTATTAATGGCAGGCCTATTTGATCAATCCTGGTTCACAGGAAGGGTGTCCAGGAAACCCAGACTTTAGGCAAATGAGGGGCAAGGGAACTTATTTTGGACACTGTCTTGGGCTTCGCCCCTTGTGGAAACCTCCAGCCAGAGGTAATGATGAGTGTCTATATGGAAGAATATAAGGGCCATGTGGTAGTGTTTTGGTTTTAATTGAACATGTTAATAACACTAACCATACATTGTTCCATCAATTTAAGTATTCAGAAGAGCAGGAACAGATTTGTTCTTACAATACAGGAATGTAGGGGATCTTCAACCTGCTGAAAACCTCAAAGGTCAATGCAGAAATTATCCCTGGAGAAGATGTAGGCAGCTATGAAGGACCGGAGAGAGCAAAAGTAATCTTCCATGGAAAACAACCTGGTCAGGATGAAGGGTTGAGTCTGAATCAGACTCTCTATCCTTAACGTAGAGGAGATGGAGCAAACCGGGCCTGTGTGGAGAGCTGTTCCTGGGTACCTATGGTTGGTATACCATTCTAACTTTTGAAAGTGTCTCAGGAATTAGGGGCAGCCTCCATCTCATGGGATCCTTGGAAGCAAGTGTTAGGACAAAGTGGTTGCCACGGCAGTGACCTCATTCAGTTCCCGAAGAAATGACCTTCCTAACTTCCTTGGTGATGGAACTCTCTGAACTTGTGATCCAAGTAGCCAGGCACCCAGAGCCAGTCCCAGTCACAGTTCCAGTGGGCTCACTTGTTGGATTTACCAAGGACAGAGTCAGTCATTCTTGGTACCTACTGATGTGAG
The DNA here is from genome assembly GCF_048772815.1 of Callospermophilus lateralis. NCBI lineage: Eukaryota > Metazoa > Chordata > Mammalia > Rodentia > Sciuridae > Callospermophilus > Callospermophilus lateralis. The sequence continues at coordinate 9,560,183 of NW_027515276.1, read as the reverse complement.
GATGGCCAAATGCCAGGAGTGCTCTGAAGAGGGGCCTTTCCTGTGAAAGCAGGTAGTGGCTCAACACTGGCTCCTGACAACTTCACAGAGTTGGCCAAGGTGACCAGATCTGAGGCAGGACAGGCCATTTCGGGAGAACACAGTATGGCCCAGAAGTCAGAGGACATTCCGGATAGTCACAGACCTACTTGGGGGAAGAAGTTGAATTTGTGAGTTTGGGTGGGGTTTGTGGTTTTGTCTCATGTTCTCAGAATAGGTAGGAAAGGAGGTTTGTTTGGTTTGGAATTATCTGATTCTTCTAAGTCCTTTGACAATGCGAGTTTTTCTATGTCTGTGTATCCCACTGTGTTAGACATTAGAATGTAGACATTAGAAAAGAGAATGCATCAATGGATGTGTCCTGTCTAGTAGAAAGCTTCCCAGCATTCATCCTGCCCAATTTATGAATGGACTGCGGCTTGCCTTATGGATGGGCAACACCTGCAATCTTCCTAAGTTCCTGATTTCTTACTCAATTCTGGTCACTCTCAAGAATAGACTCATGGTTGTGTGTCCAAGATATGTACCACCTCCAAGGTCTGTGAAATGGCCATGTACTGGATAGCTGAATGGAATGGCCGAGCATCTCAGAAAACTCAGATAGCAGTGTGACCAGGAATATCTCATTGGAGAAACCCTGCTTTGGGCCTCATGCATACATATTTTTCTGTTGCCCTGAATGTCAGGAAGGTGTTTTCCTCAGGCCAACACTTTTGGAAGCCTTAACAAAAGACTTTTCAATTGGAAATAAATGTGCATCTCCTGTGGCTCTTTCCTTAATTGCTTTGGAAAGGGATGTGTCTGAATCAGCCTCTTGGCCCTGTGTGAGGCTGTGGCTTAGATTCTATGCACCTTATGGATCTAAAGAAAGATTCCATATGTGCATCCAAAACCAAAATGGCTAAAAGTAGAGTCATTGTGGATGAAGTCTCTTGCCTTCCTCTTGTAGGGCACTTACTTCCATCAAGGAAGAATAGGGATCCTTTGTGTCAAATGGGTTCTTCAAAGCTCTGCAGTGGCTTGCCCATAGTTCTTGTGTTTTCTCATGCGTCCAATTCCCAAAAAGAATTTAAACCCCTCAGTCAGTAGGCCTCAAATTGGAGAAGTGGAGCAGTATAAATGTCAGGCCTATTTGATCCCTCCTGGTTCATAGGAAGGGTGTCCAGGCAAACGTGACTTTAGGCAAATGAGGGACAAGGAAGCTTATTTTGGACACTGTCTTGGGCTGTGCCCTCATGGAAACCTCCAGCCAGAGGTTATGATGAGTGTCTATATGGAAGAAGATGAGGGTCATGTGGGAGTGTTTAGGTTTTAATTGTGAGAGATTACTGGTTCAACCTGGGTTGAATTCTGGTGTGATTTCCCTTAGAGACTCAGTTCTTGAACTGACCTCAGAGAAGAATTGTGTTAAGATTTTCGGAGGCAACGCATGAGAGTCGCCATTGGAAGCTGAGATCTAGTCCCAGGGGGACTTTCCACAGTTCACTGGGAATCTCAGCCAGAGAATCACATAATTTTATTCTGAAAGACTTGGCAGCCACAATTGAGAGTCAAAACACACATGGACCTCACATTTTAGACCTCAATGGGCCTGGCTTCAAGTGACGTTTTGGCCACTATTTGGGAAGCCTTGCCTGTGAGAGTTCTCCAGAGCTTTCATTAAAATGAGATTCCTCACCATTTAATGGTTTCTGAATAATTGAAACCCACAATGCCTCCAACTTCATCCTTGAAAATGGTTACATAAATATCATGAAATTTTTAAAATTACCATGACCAGGTGGCACTGGAGAACCTTTGGATGTCCTGTTGCTGATCATGAGTATACCAGAGACTGCCTAGATTGACTGGGTTTCTTTAACATGGTGTAGAACACAGATGCCAGTAAGTTGGAGTCTGCTGAGAAGTGGACCTAGAGCAGTGGTGGGCAGGTGTGTGATAAAACATCAGTGGTACGGCCATGAGGATCTACCATTGGATTCCAAATGCCTTGTGACTGACATGGTGCAGGCAGCAGACCCTTCTATGTAAAGGCATCTTGTTATATGCAGAGGTTTCAGGGCAATGTTCAGAATCAGGTTGCTATGGTCAGGGGGAAAGCTATGTGGATAGAAGCCTGGTTGGTGCATTCTCCTGCAGACACTGACCCACCACACGTGACAGAACTCCCTCCAGCACTGTGTCCCAGATAAACTCCTTGTATTTCATGAAGCAAACACCAAACTCCCAGTGCAGCAGCAAGAAACACAACGAAAAGTGGATCATAACCAAATTGCTTCACAGTCCAAACGGGGAGACACTTAGCTCCCAGTGGCCACAGTTTACCTGCAAAGAGAGAAACCAGCACTGCTGCCTCATGTTCATTGAAAAATAAGATGCCATGTCCTCCAGGTCACATAGATGCAGACCCAGCTTTGATGGTCTCACTAGAAAGAAGCTAAAGCTGCTGAAAACAACATATATTTCAAGTGCCCAAACTCAGAGGCATTTCTCAAGAAGTCTTTAGGCCAGCAGAGCTCCACGTTTGTGGAGTGTTTATCCTGTCCCTTACTTTTGGAAACTCTTCTACCACCTCCAAGGTTGTGAACTTCTGAGGATTTTTCATTGAATATATGTATTCACACATTTTCTAATTCTTCTCCTCTAATTGTGTCTTTCTTGGTGCGAAGGTAATGTCAAGGCATTTTTCTGGATGAGAGTGGGAAGATTTTTGTGTAGCATATATTTACATACACATTGGATTCATTTTCCAAATTTCCATTAGAAATACTGAATCCATGACACTAACCACTACATTACTAGACTCTGACTACTAATCCTAATATGATGGAGAATAAAAACCCAAACAGAATAGAAATATAAGCAGTTCAGAGGATGCATGTTGTATAGTGGGACTTGCCTTTTGCATTATATAGGGTAGGAGTTATAAATCTAGTCAATTTTCTGTTGAAATATTTCTCCATGTATTTCTAAAGTTAACAAATATGTGAATACCTGACTCCCTTTCTCTGCAGCCTATTCAGCACATGTAATTTTATATGCACATATAGAATCCTACCTGGAATCACAGTACATTCTTGTGAGATGGCTCACTTGGCAGATACAAATTGTTAGAATAGTTCACTCCTCCTAAATGATGCTGGAACTGAAAATTCAACCAATGGGTGAGCTTCCTGGTTGAACAACTTTACACAAAAACCCATGTTCAGTAAAATAAATATTTCTGATCTATGGATGATATATATTTCATGGTGAATTTCAATTGGCATATATATTCCTACTTTTTAAAGTCTGTTTGTGTGTGTGTGTGTGTATACATACTCTCCAGATTTTTCAAAATATGAAATATGTGTCTTATTATACACTCCCTAAAATAATTCATATTCATGTATGTGGATTTTTAATCAACTTTTCACGAGATTATTCCCAGGAATATTCACACACCTGAAAAACATATTTGTTTCCTCGTACTGAGAACTATCTTCAGTGAATGGTGCATACAAATCCTTGTATTTCTGCAGTAACTTACCCAGTTTAACATCAATGCAAATAGATTTCTATGGGACATGATGTGTATTTTGAAATTCATTTTTATTCAACACTGGTACATTGCAATTTCTTCCGTTTATGCACATCATAAAATATATATTTCATCTAGAAATTCGAAAATTAATAGGCATTTGTTTCATTTTCAATCACTTCCTGCTTCAGAACACATGTATAACTCCACGTTTCTTGACTGATCTTTTCATGAGGTTTTTTTTTCGATTTCTTTAATCATTTTTGAAGCAAAACTCACACACTCTTCATGATGAACCATAACCCTAATATTACCATTAGATGTATATTTGGTTTTAATGAATGTATATATATCAATATAAGATTTCCTCTATATTTTCATTTATCAATTCAATCCATTATTCAAAGTTGGAACCAGTAATACTATTTATTCACAGTATGGTCTATTCATGCATTATCTCTATATTCATAGACACAGGGTACACCTATTTGTACCCCCAGTACTAACTTATACGTCTTCACAATATTGCTCCCAGAAATGGTGGAAGAAATACTCATGTCACCTGATCTACATGTACATGTTATCACAGTAATATTCTGGAAACAAAATGCAAAGGTCACAGTTATGATTGTACCAAAACCTAAATGAAAAGTGAGCATGGATTACTAAAAATATTCCTGTCCAGGTTGCTACCGCTCTCAAATGTCAATCCTATTGGTGACTATATATTTGTTTCCTCCTAAGATTATATATTCAACCTCAAGCCTGTTGAAAATGTGTAATCCTATCACTCACTTTATACTTTGCCTGATATCCTAATGTCTCTATTGATTTCTGCTTTCCTAAATATTTTCCCAGTTTATCATTTTGACTGACTCTTCACATGTGCTGACATTTAAATTCACTTTCTAACCGAAACCCAATTGCTAAAAACATTTCCTCCAAAACCTATAATCACTATTCTTTCTAAACCTACCGACACTTTTCCTAATCCTACCGACTATAGCTTTTTGACTGGATATTCTCGTGACATTCAATCATCCAAGGTACAAGGTCCTATGACATTGTATATGGATTTATTTAAGACATCTGTGCAGAACGTAAGTCAAAGCTAAGTATCCCAATTAAGGGCCCAATGCCCTTCTGGGCTTCAAATTTTACCTAGATTTCTGTTTTCATACTTATATTTCACCTAAATATTCTTGTAAATATCGCACATTCCCAATATCATTATTCATCGCTCAGAATGATTCTTAATCCAAATCGAACCTGTTATTAAGCCTAACCAAACACTGTTCCCTCAATCTAACTTTACAGAAGAGCAGCGACAGAGTTGGTCTTACAATACAGGAATGTAGGGGATCTTCCAGATGCTGAGATCCTCAAAGTTTTAAGCAGAAACGATCCCTGGAGAAGACATAGGCAGCTATGAAGGACCTGAGAGAGCAAAAGTCATCTTCCATGGCAAACAACGTACTCAGGATGAAGCATTGTGTCTGAATCAGCCTCTCTTTTCTTAATGTAGAGAAGAGGGACCAAACCAGGCCTGTGTGGAGAGCTGTTCCCGGATTCCTATGGTTGATATACCATTCTAACTGTTGAAACTGTCTCGGGAAGTAGGGGCAGCCTCCACCTCATGGGAACCTTGCAATCACCTGTTAGGACAAAGTGTTTGCAAAGGCAGTAAACTCACTCAGTTCCTGAATGAAGCGACCTACCTCACTTCCTTGGTGAAGAAACTCCCTGACCTTGGGCTCCAGGAAGACAGAGAATACCAAGACCTTGTCACAGTTCCAGTCCCAGTGGGCTCCATTGTTTGGAAAAACCAAGGATAGACTAAGTATTCCTTGGTACCTACTGATATGAGGATTTCAAATGCCAGGAGAGCTCTGAAGAGGGGCCTTTCCTGAGAAAGCAGGTAGTGGTTCACCGCGACCAGATCTGAGACAGGACAGGCCTTTTGGGGGAACATAGTATGGCCCACCAGTCAGAGGACACTCCAGATAGTCACAGACCTACTTGAATGAAGGAGGTGCGTTTGCGCGTGTGTGTGTGATTTTGTGGTTTAGTCTCTTCTTATGAGAATAGGTAGGAAAGGCGGTTTGTTTGGTTTGGAGTGGACTGCTTCTAGTAAGTCGTTTGACAAGGCGATTTTTTGCATGTCTTTGTAACCCACTGTGTTCGTGGTTGTAGACCTTAGAAAAAAGAATGCATCAATATGTCGTGTCTAGTAGAAATCTTCCCAGCATTCATCCTGCCCAATTTAGGAGTGGACTGCCCCTTGCCTTATGGATGGGCAACACCTGCAATCTTCCTAAGTTCCTGATTTCTTCCTCAATTCTGGTCACTCTCAAGAATAGGCTCATTGTTTTGTGTCCAAGATATGTACCACCTCCAATCTGAGTGACATGGCCATGTACAAGATAGATGAAGGGAATGGCGAGCATCTCAGAAAACTCTAATATCAGTGTGTCCAGGAAAGTCTCAGTGGATAAACCCTGCTTTGGGCCTTTTGCTATTGTTCTGTTGCCCTGAATGTCAGGAAAGTCTTTGCCTCAGGCCATCCCTTTGTGAATCCTGAAGAAAACAGTTTTCAAATGGAAATAAATGGGAATCAACTGTGGCTCTGTGCTTAATTGCTTTGGAAAGGGATGCGTCTGAATCAGCCTCTTGGTCCTATGTGAGGCTATAGCTTAGATTCTCAGCACCTGATGGATCTAAAGAAAGATCCCATGTGTGCATTCAAAAGCAAAATGGCAAAAAGATCAGTAATTGTGGATGAAGTCTCTTGCCTTCCTCTGTAAGGTTCCTGACCTCCATCAAGTGAGATTAGGCATTCTTTGGGTCAAATGAGTTCTTCAAAGCCCTGTGGAGGCCATTAACAGGTGGCACTGGAGAACTCTTAAATGGTCTGTTGCTGATCATGAGTATACTAGCCAGGGCCTTTATTGACTGAGTTTCATAAAAATTATCTAGAACGGCGATGCCAATAAGTTGGAGCCTGCTGAGTAGTGGACCTAGAGCAGTAGTGTGTGATAAAATATCTGTGGTGGGACCATGTGGATCTGCTATTGACTTCCAAATGGCTTGTGACTGACATGGTGCAGCCAGCAGACCCTTCTATGTAAAGGCATCTTGTTATATGGAGAGGTTTCAGGGTAATGTTAAGAATCAGGTTGCTGAGGTTAAGGGGACAAGCTATCTGGTATTGAAGCCTGGTTGGTACATTCTCCTGCAGAACGTGACCCACAACACGTGACAGAACTTCCTCCAGCACTGTGTTCCAGTTGAACTCATTGTATTTCGTGAAGCAAATACCAATGTCCCAGTTCAGCAGCAAGAAACACCACAAAAGTTGGAGGATGAACAAATGGCTTCAGAGTCCACATGGGGTGACACTTAGCCCCCAGTGGCCACAGTTTACATACAAAGAGAGAAATCAGCACTGCTGCCTCAGGATCATTGGAAAATAAGAAACCAAGATCTTCATGTCACATAGATACAGACCCAGCTTTGATGGTCTCACTAGAAAGGAAGCTAAAGCTTCTGACAAACACATATATTTCAAGTGCCCACCCTCAGAGGCAGTTTCTCAAGAAATCTTTTGGCCAACAGAGCTCCATGTTTGTGGAGTGTTTACCCTGTCCCTTACTTTTGGAAACTGCTCTACAACCTCCAAAATGGTGAACTCCTGAGCATATTCCACTACAGGTATATATTCACAGATTTTCTACCTCTTCTCTTCTAATTGTGTCTTAATTGGGGTGAAGGTAATTTCAAGGCATTGTTGTGGATGAGAGTTGGAAGATTTTTTTGTAGCACATATTTGCATACACATTGGATTCATTTTCCAATTTTCCATTCGAAATACTGAATTCCTGACACTAACCCATAACCTACTAGAATCTGACTACTAATCCTAATATGATGGAGAACAATAACCCAAACAGAATAGAAATCCAAGAAGTTCAGAGGAGGCATGGTGTATAGTTGAACTTGCCTTTTGCATTATATAGTGTAGGAGTTATAAATCTAATCAATATTTTGTTGACATAGTTGTCCATGTGTTTTTAAATTTAACAAGTATTTGAATTCCTGTCTCCGTTTGTCTGTAGCCTATTCAGCACATGCATTTTATATGCACATATAGAATCCTACCTGGTATCAAATGTACATTCTTGTGAGGTGGCTGACTTGGCAGATACAAATTATGAGAAGAGATCACTCCTCCTAAACGCTGTTGGAACTGAAAATTTAACCTAAGGGGGAGCTTCCTAGTTGAACAACATTATACACAAATCCATGTTCAGTAAATTAAATATTTTTGGATCTTTGGACAATATGTATTTCTACATCAATTTCAATTGGCATATATATTGCTACATTTCAATGTCTCTGTGTGTATATGTGTTTGTTTGTTTGTGTGTGTGTGTGTATATATATATATATATATATATATATACACTCTCCAAATTTTTAAAAATATGAAATACTTCTGTCTTCTTTTACACACCCTAAATTCATTCATATTCATGTATGTGGATTTATAATAAACTTTTCACAAGATTATTCTCAGAATTATTCATCCACCTGAAATACATATTTGTTTTCGAGTACTGACAAGTAACATCAGTGAATGGTGCATACAAATCCTAATATTTCTACAGTAACTGACCCAGTTTAACATCAATCCAAGTAGATTACTATGGGACATTATGTACATTTTGACGTTCATTTTTATTCAACACTGGTACTTTACTATTTCTTCAGTTTATTCACATCATAGGATATGTATTTCATCCACAAGTTAGCAAAATTATTTGCATTTGTGTCACTTTCAATCACTTTCTACTTCAGAACACATGCATTCCTCTATGTTTCTTGACTGGTCTTTTCATGAGACTTCTTTCCAAACACATTATTTTCCTTTTCCATTCTCACTTTTGAAGCAGATCTCACACACCTTTCATGATAGAATATAACCCTAATATTACCATTACATGTATAACTCATTGGAATGAATGATTCTATATCAATATAAGATTTCTTATATATTTTCAGATATCAATTCTATCAATCCATTATTTGAAGTGGAATCAGTTATATTATTTATTCACAGTATTGTCAATTCATGAATTACTTCTATATTCATAGACACAGGGTACACCTCTTTGTACCCCCAATACTAATTTATTTTTTTTATTTTGCATTCTTTATTAAAGTATTTTTATATTATTTTCAACAACATTTGAAACAACAGGATTTTCTAAATAGACTTGTCTTTTGCATACCCAGATGAAAAAATATAATTCTATTTCATATCCCTTTGTGGGATAATGTGGGTTTTTTGTACTGAAAAAATGCTAGGAATATTAGAATATATGATCCGTTAGCCAACTTTGTTTGTTTGTTTGTTTGCTTTTGCAAAGCTAGAAATTGAACCCTAGTAGTAACTAGTAATTCTACTCATTCAGAAAAGTTAGTGTGTCATTTTATGGAAATAACCATACTGGATATAAAATAGATACACATGTGATACAATAGATTGCATGGTATATAAATTTGTATCTCAGTAAAGCTGTAATTAAAATAAAATTTAAAGTATTGAAATTCAGGCAAAGGATAGGAAAGATATTTGTGTCTGTTTTTCAGAAGTTTATTGTCATCCATTTAAAAAATCTTTTAAAAGAGATTGCATTTGAACAAAAGGTATTGTTTAGTGTGCCTTCTCTGTATTCTTAGTGGTTCTTCACTATTACTATTTTATTCACACCCTCTTAATTTCTTATTGTTGAGCCAATTCTGCATCTAAATGTAGTGGCAAGATATATTCAGGAGTCTGGTGCAATAGTGCATGCCTGAAATCCCAGCTACTAAGACCCTTTCTCAAAACAACAAAAAAGTAGTGGGGGTGGGGAGCATGGATGTAGTTTAGCAGTCAAGTGCTTTCGGAAGCATGTGGAGGCCCTGGGTTCTATCTGCAGCACCGCAAAAGCAAAACAAACAAAAGACGTATTCCAGAGATTTTGATTATTTCTGCAGGAGACATGCAGTCAAGACTAAGTAATTTGAAACAGGAGTGGCACAAGAAGTGGAAGATAAAGTATCAATTTTTTTTCTTTTTTTTTTTGGTTAGAATTAGTTCACTTTGCATTCCTTGCGTATGCGCCTCTACCTTTGGAACCACATTGGTAAAAATTTGTGTAAGAATTGTTTGTTGGCATATCCTAGAGTCCTCAATTTATACGTCTTCAAAATATTGCTCCCAGAAATTTTGGAAGAAATACTCATGTCACCTGATCTACATATACATTTTATCACAGTAATATTCGGAACACAAAATGCAAAAGTCACACTTATGATTGTACCAAAGGCTAAATAGAAAGTGAACCTGTATTATTAAAAACATTCATGTCCAGGTTGCCTAATACTCTCAAATGTCAATCCTATTGGTGACTACATATTTGTTTCTTCCTAAGATTATATATTGAAACTCAACCCTGTTGATAATGTCTAATCCTATCACTCACTTTATACTTTGCCTGATTTCCTAATGTCTCTATTGATATCTGCTTTCCTACATATTTTCCCCAGTTCATCATTGTGACTCATTCTTCACATGTGCTGACATTTACATTCATTCTCTAACCGAAACCCTATTACTAAAGAACTTTTGGTCCAAATCCTATACTCACTCTTCTTCCTAAACCTACGGACTATATTCCTAATCCCACTGACTATCCCTTTTTGACTGGATGTTCTCTTCTACATTCAATCATCCAAGTAAAGGTCGGTCGAGTGTCGGAAGAGGAGACCACCAAGAGTCTATCTCATGTAACAGCAAAGGGTTTATTGGGGGTCCAGCATGCTGGGGCTCAGAGTTCACTTGAAAAGAGTAGAGAGCCCTGAGAACAGCTTAAGCAGAGGTTAAATACTTTCCCTTGCGAGTGCAGGGAGGGAAGTTTATTGATGTGTCAGGGCGAGTGGTCAATTTGCATGCAACCTGGTGAAGGAGTACATTCTGCAGTTTGACAGTTGGGGACAGCACATTCTGGGAACAAGATTGGCAAACATTTCTCAAGATTTCAACAGTGTTTTGTTAAGCATACAGAAAAACAGGAAGTGACAACTACATATTTTATTAACCTTTCATTCGACACTTCTTTTTCTGGCTACTTTTAATCATAAAAATGATCATTGGGGGGTGTCACATTCTATGTCTGCTAGTGGGGTATTACCATTAGTTTAACTTGTCCAATTTGAGCTTGGAGAAAATAAATTACATGGTTGAGCAAGCAGGGTTTAATAGTTATCAATAATATGAGGATTATTATTGGACCGGCTAGGGTTGATAAATGCGTAGTTAACCAGGGGAACTTTGTGAACCAAGATTCAAAACACCCTTTTTTGGCCTCTCTCTGTCGTTGACGCTCTTCAAGTCATCTTTTTAATTTACTCATAGATTTTTTTACAACTCCAATATGGTTGGCATAAAAACAACATTCTTCCATCAATGCAAAACAAAGGCCCTCTTCTCACATGAAGAGGAGTTCCAATCCTCGACTGTTCTGTAAAACAACTTCAGAGAGATAGGTTAAAGATTCCTGCAATGCTGTTATGGAGGTTTCTAATATCTTTAAGTTTTGGTCTATAGCTGCTTCTATTTGGGTCATTTGTTTTGTCCCATGGACCAAGGCAGTGGTTCTTGTGCCCACCCTTGCAGCAACATGTATTCCTAATAGGATCGCAAAAGTGAGTGATATATGTTCCCAGTGGAACTAGGTTTTATGCCCCCCCTATTTGATCTTAAAATGAACCTGTGTTGATAGAGCACTCTGGGAAACATTTGCACAACGACACAATTAATCACATCTGTTGACCACTTCATGAAAACATAAACAATGTTTTAAGTATATAGAATTATACTGTTGTAGGGACGGACAAGGCAAGGCACCTAAGATAGTACCAAAGACAGGAAAACAGTCCTATTTGTTTGCAACCAGATTCAGAGGGCATTACTTCTGTTGTAATCAATTAAATCCCCGGAACCCCAAGTTTAGGTACTTTCAGAATTTTGTACCCAACATATAAGGGAAGGGGCTCAGAAGTTCACAGTCTTAAGCAGTTCACAAAAAGCAGTTTGTATTCTGTTTTTTTCCTCTGTTGTGGGAAAGTTAACTTTTCAAGGACACCTGGAAGAGGGAGAGCATTATATTCCCTTTATTTTTTCCCCCTCCCAACTGTTACCATGGAGCCCAGATGGTAACTTCTTTATCTTACAAATGTAGCCATCTCTGTGAAGCCTCAGCTCAAGGCCAAGGCCTTGTTCACATATTTTGTGAAAAACTAGTAAGGTGGTGTCTAGCTTAGGATTGCTGATTTTTTTAGCCAGTGGCCAAGTAGAATAGGGCAACACGAAAAGAGGAAGTTTATGTACTTAGAAATTTTTTATAGGGACTCTTTTTCTGAAAGTCCTAAATTCAGCTATGTTGAAGATTTCTGGAGAAGGTCAGTTAAGACATTTCTGTGGGCCTGGTACAAAGGGGGAAGATGGGGAAGGCGTGGCTGTGAGCAGCTCCGTGGATCTGAGAATGAGGTAGGAGAGATGTAAAAGAATAATGGGAAAGGGGTTTTGGATTTTTCTAGGAACAAATCTTGAGCAGTACAACAGGTAGAGCAGAGGGTAAGATGGGAGTTAGTATCCCCAAAAGTCTGTGAGGGACTTTAAATACTTAGTAACCTGTTTTCAGTGATGACAAAGCAACTTTAAAGGCCATTTACATTACATCTTCGATAAGGGTCTGAGGGCTCTCCTCAGCTGGTTTGAGCTTTGTGTTAGCTAGTAAGAGGACCTGGTGGGACCCGGTGCTGGCAATGACAAGAGAAGAGAGGAGTGAGTGGGTTAAGGTGTACCTCAGTACCTGCTACATTAACAAGGGGGCAATGGTCATAGAATGGGTGGAGGTTTGGGTTTTTGATCTAGTAATTGGAGGGGAGAAATCAGGTTGCTTAGGTGAGAGTAAGAGCAGAGAGTATGGAGCAGATGGCTGAGGGTGAGGATCTATTGGAGAAGCATAGTTCAGGATGTGAGCAAAGGAGGGAAAAGGCCTCCACATAGAGGAATCTCCTTTCACACTTTTGAGCACTTGCAAAAGTTAAAAAGGTCACGCAGAATTTGAGGATCTAGAGACCCCTCTGGGGGCTATCAATTTTGGTTATCTAATTGGATATGGCCAATGCTGTGTACAGAATTTGATGAGGAGTTTGGGTTCCATCAAGCAGTCCCTGAATGCTCACATCCCCATGACTTACAGAAGAAGTCGGCTTCCCCCCAACACAGCTGTGACTGTTTGTGGCTTTGATAGTCCGCCAGGCAAACATAGTAATCTAGGCTAGCCAAACTGCATCTGGCTCGCGTGTCCCTACATCCATAATATTTGTTTCCATTATCTATGGTAGAGAAGGGATTTAATGGAATTTTAGTGGGATCCACTTCATCAGGGATATCCCAATGGAAAAGACCTATAGCCAGCTGACAAATGTCTCTGTGGAGAGATGGCGACCATGTCCTTAAGTGGGCAGTATGCGAGATAGACCATACTTCTTGTCCAGTAAGATTTGTGATCAGCCATTGCTGCTGAATGGGCTGATGAGGGTTAGGACTACTGGTGGTCAAGGGGAGAGTCTCTAGCCTTATTGACAAGGCAAATACACAATTTGAAAGGGTTACCTGTCTTATACAGTTTCCAGCCAGAGTCTGGACAGGGCACAGGCTTGAGATGAGAGGTATGGATCCAGGAAGTGATTCTGTCTACCTTTACTTCTGTAGGTGTTATAAGTAGCACCTTCCATGGTCCCTTTCAGCGGGGTTCCATGGATGACACCTGATGTCGTGTAATGTAGACAAGTCTCTTTCTTGATATTGATGTTGATTCCCCTCGTCCCCGGGTTGGTAGGCAGTGGCCATCTGTCTTCACAGGTATCTGTGTGGTCCTGGCTGAAAGACAATATCTCTGACTTTTTAAATTAGTGGGAAGTAGAAAGATCCTTCTAGGGTCCATCCAAATCCAATGGTGAGCCATTCTGAGGCACAGAGAGTCTGCCAGATCCAGCGTTTTACTAAAAAAGAAAGATTCTGATCCCTTAAGCAAACTTTGGTGCAGTGATTAAGGGTCAGAGACAGAGGCATTGAAGTGCTCTGTCCCATAATGAAAGATACACAAACAGTAAAATCAACAACACACGACACAGACAAGACAAGACAATAAAGACAGGATATGGAAGTCCAACACTGAGACCAGGACTTAGTAGTTGGCAGAACCCGATCGGTTGGCAATAACGAATCTGAAACAAAATATCACTGAGTCATGGAGACTATTGTTCCTCAAATTTCTGAGTCCTCTATGACGTCACCCAGGGACTTGGCCTGTGGCTCTGTGACATGACTGTCAGCCATCGTTGGAGAGAGCTCACGCTCTTCATTGACATCCATTTTGCCAAGCCCTGATCTGAAACCTCACCAGAAAGAGGCACCTTACTTACCCTGAGAGAAGTTCGTTGGGGTCTCTTGTCCACCGCTGCCGGATCTCAGTGGAACCTCCATATGTAAAGGTCCGGTGACAATCGGGGGAAGAGACCACCAAGAGACTGTCTCATGCAAAAGCAAAGGGTTTATTGGGGGTCCAGCAAGCTGGGGCTCAGAGCTCACTTGAATAGAGCAGAGAGCCCAGAGAACAGCTTAAGCAGAGCTTAAATATTTTCCTTGGAGAGGGCAGGGGGGTAAGTTTATTGATGGGTCCGGGCGAGTGAGCGGTTTGCGTGCAACTGGTTGAGGGAGTACATTCTGCAGTTTGGCAATTGGGGACAGCACATTCTGGGAATAAGATTAGCAAACAGTTCTCAATATTTCAAAAGTGTTTTGTTAAGCATACAGAAAAACAGGAAGTGACAAGTACTTATTTTATTAACCTTTCACTGCGAACTATACTTTGCCAGAATTCCTAATGTCTCTATTGTGTTTGTTAAAGTTCATTTTTATTCAAACCTGGTACGTTATTATTTCTTCAGTTCATGGACATCATAAGATATTTCCTTTCATTCACAAGTTCACAAATTTATAAACATTTGGTTCACTTTCAATCACTTCCTCCTTCGGAAGACATATGTTCCTCCATGTTTCTTGACTGGTCTTTTTACTAGACTTCTTTCTAAACATATTATTTTCGATTCCATAATCATTTTTGAGGCAAAACTCACACACTATTCATGATAAATGATAACCCTAACATTACAATTAGATATATAACTGGTTGGAATGAATGTATGTATATCAATATAAGATTTTCTATATATTTTCAGATATCAATACAATCCATTATTTAAATTTGGAACCAGTTATATAATTTATTCACAGTATGGTCTATTAATGCATCATCTCTATATTCATCAAAACAGGGTAAACCTAATAGTATCCCCAGTACTAATTTATAAGTTTTCAAAATACTGCTCACAGAAATGGTGAAAGAAATACTCATGTCACCTTAGCTACATATACATATTATCACACTAATATTCTGGACACAAAATGCAAAGGTCACACAGAACATAATTTAAGCTAAGTATCCCAATCAAGGGCCCAAAGTCCTTCTGGGCTTCAAATATTACCTAGATTTCTGTTTTCATACTTATATTTCACCTCCATGTTCTTGTAAATATCACAGGTTCCCAATATCATTATTCATCCAGCAAAATGATTCATAACCCAAATCGAACATGCTATTAACCCTAACCATTCTGTAAACTGAGATTGTTCACTCAATCTCACTTTACAGAAGAGCAGGGACAAAGTTAGTATTACAATACAGGAAGTTAGGAGATCTTCCACCTGCTGAGTACCTCAAAATCCATGCAGAAATGATCCCTGGAGAAGACGTAGGCAGCTATGAAGGACCTGAGACAGCAAAAGTCATCTTCCTTTGCAAACAACCCGATCAGGATGAAAGGATGTGTCTGAATCATCCTATCTCTTCTTAATGTAGGGAAGATGTATGAAACCAGGCATGTGTGGAGAGCTGTTCCCAGGTGCCTATGTTTCTATACCATTCTAACTTGTGAAAGTGTCACAGGAAATAGAGGCAGCCTCCTTTTCCTGAGACACTAGGAAGCAACTGTTAGGACAAAGTGGTGGCCAAGACAGTGGCCTCATTCATTTTCTGAAGAAAGTGACCTCACCTCACTTTTTTCATGATGGAACTCTCTGAATTTTTTGATCCAGGAAGCCAGGCACCAAGAGCCAGTACCAGTCCCAGTCCAAGTGGGCTCACTTGTTTGGATTTACCAAGTAAAGAGTCAGTCTTTCTTGGTACCTACTGATGTGAGGGTGGCCAAATGCCAAGAAAGCTTTGAAGAGGGTCCTTTCCTGAGAGGGCAGGAAATGGCTCACCACTGCCTCCTGAAAACTTCACAGAATTGGCCAAGGAGACCAGATCTGAGACAGGACCGGCCATTTCTGGGGAACATTCTATGGCCTACTAGTCAGAGGACACTCCGGATAGTCACAGACATACTTGGGGAAGGAGGTGACTTTGTGTGTGTGGATGTCAGTTTGTGGATTTGTCTCATATTCTGAGAATAGGTAAAAAAGGAGGTTTGTTTGGTTTGGAGTGGACTGTTTCTAGTAAGTCATCTGACAAGGAGACTGTTTCTATGTCTGTGTATCCCACTGTGTCCTTAGTTGTAGATATTAGAAAAGAAAATGGCTCAATGGGTGTGTCCTGTCTAGTAGAAAGCTTCACAGCATTCATCCTGCCCAATTAATGAATGGACTGAGGATTGACTTATCCATGGGCAACACCTAGTATCATCCTAAGTTCTTGAATTCTTCCTGAATTCTGGCAACTCTCCAGAAAGGCTCATGGTTTTTTGTCCAAGATATGTACCACCTCCAAGCTCTGTGACATGGCCATGTACTAGTTAGCTGAAAGGAATGGCGAGCACACCAGAAAACTCAGATATTGGTGTGACCAGGAAAGTCTCTATGGTGAAACCTGGCTTAGGGCCTTTTGCTTAACTATTGTTCTGTTGCCCTGAATGTCAGGAACCTCTTTGCCTCAGGCCACCCCTTTATAAAGCCAGAAGAAAACAATTTTCAAATGGAAATGAATGGGCATCACCTGTGCCTCTTTGATGAATTGTTTTGGAAATGGTTATGTCTGAATCAGACTCTGGGCCCTGTGTGAGGCTGTGGCTTAAATTGTCAGCACCTCTTGCTGATCATGAGTGTACCAGACAGTGCCTTGATTGACTGGGATTTATGAAAATGGTGTAGAACAGAGATGCCATTAAGTTGGACCCTCCTGAGTAGTGGGCCCTGAGCTGTGGTGTGCAGGTGTGTGATAAATCATCTGTGGTTGCGCCATGTGGTTTTGCCATTGATTTCCAAATGGTTTGTCACTGACACGGTGCAGTGACCAGACACTTATATGTAAAGGTGTCTTGTTAAATGGATAGTTTTCAGGGCAATGTGCAGAATCAGGTTGCTATGGAGAAGGCGGCAAGTTATGTGGGAATGAAGCCTGGTTGGTGCATTCTCTTGTAGACCCTGAAAAACCACAAATGACAGAACTCCCTCCAGGACTGTGTTCCAGTTGAACTCCTTGTATTTTGTGAGGCAAATACCAAACTCTCAGTGCTGCAGCAGGAAACTCTACGAAAATGGAGGATGAACAAAAGGCTTCACAGTCCACACAGGGAGACACTTAGACCCCAGTGGCCACAGTTTACATACTAAGAGAGAATTCAGCATTGCTGCCTCATGTGTATTGGAAAGCAAGAAAGAATGTCCTCCAGGTCACATAGATGCAGACCCAGCTTTGATGATCTCACTACAAAGGAAGCTAAAGCTACTGACAACATATATTTCAAGTGCCCATCCTCAGAGGCAGTTTCTCTAGAAGTCTTTAGGCCAGCAGACCTCCATGTTTGTGGAGTGTTTACCCTGTCCCTTACTTTGGGATACTCCTCTACCACCTCCAAGTTTGTGAACTCCTGAATATTTTCCATTCCAGATATGTATTTACAGATTTTCTAACTCTTCTCCTCTAATTGTTTCTTATTTGACGTGAAGGTAACGTCAAGGCATTGTTCTGGATGAGAGTGGGAAGATTTTTGTGTAGCACATATTTGCATACACATTGGATTCATTTTCCAATTTTCCATTCCAAAGACTGAATCCCTGACACTAACGCATACCCTACCAAACTCTGACTACTAATCCTAATATGATGAAGAAAAATAACCCAAACAGAATAGAAATACAAGCACTTCTGAAGAGGCATGGTGTATAGTTGGACTTGCATTTTGCATGATAAAGTGTAGGTGTTATAAACCTAGTCAATTTTTCATTGAAATAGTTCTCCATGTGTTTTTTTCCTTTAATATTTATTGTTGGTTCTACAAAACATTACATAGTTCTTGACATGTCATATTTCACACTTTGATTCAAGTAGGTTATGAACTTCCATTTTTCTTCGTATACAGATTGCAGTATCTCATCAGTTACACATCCACTATTTTACATATTGCTATACTAGTGTCTGTAGTATTCTGCTGCCTTTCCTGTCCTCTACTATCTCCCATCCCCTCCCCTCCAATCCTCTCTCTCTACCCCATCTATTGTAATTCATTTCTTCCACTTGTTTTTGTCCCCTTTCCCCTCACTTCATCTTGTATTTAATTTTGTATAACCATGAGGGTTTCCTTCCATTTCTATGTAATTTTCCTTCTCTTTCCTTTTCCCTCCCACCTCTCACCCCTGTTTAATATTAATCATCTTCTCCTGCTCTTCCTCCCAACTCTGTTCTTACTCTCCTTATATCAAAGAAAACATTTGGCATTTGTTTTTTAGTGATTGGCTATCTTCACGTAGCATAATACGTTCTAATGCCATCCATTTCTCTGCAAATTGTATGATTTTGTCATTTTTTAATGCAGAGTAATACTCCATTGTGTATAAATGCCACATTTTTTTTAATCCATTCATCTATTGAAGGGCATCTAGGTTGGTTCCACAGTCTTCCTATTGTGAATTGTGCTGCTATGAACATAGATTTATCAGTGTCCCTGTAGCATGCACTTTTTGGGTCTATAGGGATTAGACCGAGAAGGGGAATTGCTGGGTCAAATGGCGGTTCCATTCCCAAGTTTCCAAGAAATCTCCATACTGCTATCCAAATTTGCTGCACCAATTTGCAGTCCCACCAGCAATATACAGGTGTACCCTTTTTCCCACATCCTCGCCAGCACTTGTTGTCGTTTGACTTCATAATGGCTGCCAAGCTTACTGCAGTGAGATGGTATCTTAGGGTGGGTTTGTTTTGCATTTCTCTGAATGCTCGAGAGGGTGAGAATTTTTTGATGTACTTATTGATTGATTGTATGTCCTCCTCTGAGAGGAGGTCCTTGGCCCATTTGTTGATTGGGTAATTCATTTGCTTATTGTTTAATTTTTTGAGTTCTTTGTATAACTCTGGATATTAGGGCTCTATCTGAAGTGTGAGGAGTAAAGATTTGTTCCCAGGATGTAGGCTCACTTTTTACCTCTCTTATTTTTTCTTTTTCTGAGAAAAATCTATTTAGTTTGAGTAAGTCCTGTTTGTAGATTCTAATTATTAACTCTTATGCTATGGGTGTCCTATTGAGGAATTTGGAGCCCGACCCCACAGTATGTAGATCATAGCCAAAGTTTTCTTCTATCAGACGCCGTGTCGCTGATTTGATATCAAGCTCCTTGATCCATTTTGAGTTAACTTTTGTGCATGGCGAGAGAAAGGGATTCAGTTTCATTTTCTTACATATGTAATTCCAGTTTTTCCAGCACCATTTGTTGAAGATGCTATCCTTCCTTCAGTTTATGCTTTTAGCTCCTTTATCAAATATAAGATTGCTGTAATTTTGTGGATTGATTTCTGTGTCCTCTATTCTGTACCATTGGTCCACCCGCCAGTTTTGGTACCAGTACCATGCTCTTTTTGTTACTATTGCTCCGTAGTATATTTTGAGGACATGTATCGCTATACCGCCTGATTCACACTTCCTGCTTAGAGTTGTCTTTGCTATACTGGGTCTTGTATTATTCCATATGAATTTCATAATTGTTTTATCTATTTCTACAGGAAATGCCATTGGGATTTTGATTGGCATTGCATTAAACCTATAGAGAACTTTTGGTAATATCGCCATTTTGATGATGTTAATTCTGCCTATCCATGAACAGGGTATATTTTTCCATCTTGTAAGATCTTCTTCTATTTCTCTCTTTAGGGTTCTGTAGTTTTCATTGTGTAAGTCTTTCACATCTTTTGTTACGTTGATAACCAAATATTTTATTTTATTTTTTTTGAGGATACTCTCAATGGAGTGGTTGTCCTCATTTCCGTTTCAGAGGATTTGTTGCTGATATTCAGGAATGCTTTTGATTTATGATTGTTGATTTTATATCATGCCACTTTGCTGAATTCATTTATTATCTCTAATAGTTTCTTGTAGACCCTTTTGGGTTTACTAGGTATAGAATCATGTCATCTGCAAATAGTGATAATTTAAGTTCTTCTTTTCCTATTTTTATGCCTTTAATTTCTTTCATTTGTCTAATTGCTCTGGCCAGTGTTCGAGAACTATGTTGAACAGAAATCGTGAGAGAGGGCATCCCTGTCTTGTTCCAGATTTTAGAGGGAATGCCTTCAATTTTTTCTCAATTCAGAATGATACTAGCCTGAGGCTTAGCATAGATTGCTTTTACAATATTGAGGTATGTTCCTGTTATCCCAGTTTTTCTAGAGTTTTAAACTTAAAGGGATGCTGTACTTTATTGAATGCTTTTTCTGCATCTATTGGGGTGATCATATGGTTCTTATTTTTAAGTCTATTGATGTGGTGAATAACATTTATTGATTTCCGTATATTGAACCAGCCTTGTATCCCAGGAATGAATCCTACTTGATCATGTTGCACAATTTTTTAAATATGTTTTTGTATCTGATTCGCCAGAATTTTATTGAGGATTTTTGCATCTAGGTTCATTAGAGAGATTGGTCTGTACATTTGTTTCTTTGAAGGGTCTTTGTCTGGTTTAGGAATCAGGGTGATATTGGCCTCCTCTGCTGTATACCCATTCGGTCCTGGGCTTTTCTTAGTTGGTAGTCTTTGGATGGTTTCTTCTATTTTCTCAATTGATATTGGTCTGCTTAGGTTGTCTATATCCTCCTGACTCAATCTGGGCAGATCATATGACTTAAGAAATTTATTGATGCCTTCACTATCTTCTAATATAATTTCTGATTATCTTCTGTATTTCAGAAGTGTCTGTTGTGATATTGCCTTTTTCATCCCTTATGATAGTAATTTGAGTTCCCTCTCTTCTTCTCTTCATTAACATGGCTAAGAGTCTGTCAATTTTATTAATTTTTCAACTTTTAGTATTTTCAATTTTTTCAATTGTTTCTTTTGTTTCGATTTCATTAATTTCAGCTCTGATTTTAATTATTTCTTGCCTTCTACTTCTTTTTCTGTTGTTTTGCTCTTCTTTTTCTAGGATTTTGAAATGAACTATGAGATCATTTATTTGTTGTTGTTTTTTTTTCTTTTTTTAAGGAAAGAACTCCAAGCAATGAATTTTCCACTTAGAACTGCTTTCAATGTGTCCCATAGATTCTGATATGTTCTGTCTGTCTTTTTCATTTATGTCTAAGAATTTTTTTTATTTTTCTCCTTGATGTCTTCAATAACCCATTGATCATTCAGTACGTATTGTTCATTCTCCAAGTGATGCATGAATTTTCCTTCCTTCTTTTATTGTTGATTTCAGTTTCATTCTATTACGATCAGATAAGATGCCTGGTATTATCTATACTCCTTTATATTGTCTAAGAGTTGTTCTGTGACATAATATATGATCTATTTTTGAGAGGTATCCATGTGCTGCTGAGAAAACAGTGTAACTGCTTGATGTTGGGTGGTATATTCTATATATGTTAATTAAGTCTAGGTTATTAATTGTGTTATTGAGTTCTATAGTTTCCTAATTCAACTTTTGTTTGGAATATCTGTCCAGTAGTGAGAGAGGTGTGTTGAAATATCCCATGATTATTGTATGGTGGTCTACCAGACTCTTGAACTTGAGAAGAGTTTGTTTGATTAACATAGCTGAACCATTGTTTGGGGCACATATATTTATGATTGTTATGTCTTGTTGGTGTATGGTTCCCTTGAGCAATATGTAGTGTCCCTCTTTATCCCTTTTGATTAACTTTGTCTTGAAATCTATTTTATTTGATATGAGTATGGACACTTCTGCTTGTTTCCGAAGTCAATATGAGTGATATGATTTCTCCCAACCTTTCACCTTTAGTCTATATATGTCTTTTCCTATCAAATATGTCTCCTGTAGGCAGAAAATTTTTGGGTCTTCTTTCGTGATCCATTCTACTAGCCTGTGTCTCTTAATTGGTGAGTTTAAGGCATTAACATTTAGGGTTATTTTTGAAATATGGGTTGTTCTTCCAGCCATATTTGTTTATTTATGTTACTAAACATGGTTTGTTTTTCTCTTTGATTATTTTTCGCCCCTTTACTGTACTACCTCCCACTGTTGGTTTTCATTGTTATTTTCCATTTCGTCTTCCTATAATATTTTGCCAAGGATCTTTTGAAGAGATGGTTTTCTAGCTGCAAATTCTTTTAACTTTTGTTTATCATGGAAGGTTTTAATTTCATCTTCCATCCTGAAGCTTAAAATTGCTGGATACACAATTCTTGGTTGGAACCCAATTTCTTTCAGTGATTGAAAAATGTTATTCCAGGATCTTCTAGCTTTCAGAGTCTGTGTTGAAAGATCAGCTGTTATCCTGATTGGTTTACCCCTAAATGTAATCTGCTTCCTTTCTCTTGTAGCTTTTAAAATTCTCTCTTTATTCTGTATGTTTGGCATCTTCATTATAATATGAATAGGTGTTTATCTCTTATGATTTTGCACATTTGGCGTCCTGTAGGCTTCTAGGATTTGGGATTCTGTGTCATTCTTCATGTCTGGAAAGTTTTCTCATATTATTTCATTGAATAGATTGCTCAATCCTGTGGTTTGGACCTGTATACCTTCCTGTATCCCAATTACTCTTTAGTTTGGTCTCTTCATGTTATCCCATATTTCTTGGATGTTCTGCTCATGGTTTCTTAACAGTCTTGCTGAGCTTTCTATGTTATTTTCAAGTTGAAATACTTTGTCTTCATTGTCTGATGTTCTATCTTCTAAGTGATCTACTCTGCTGGTAGTATTCTCAATTGAGTTTTTAAGTTGGTTTATTGCTTCCTGCATTTCCATGCTTTCTGTTTGTGTGTTTTTTATAACCTCTATCTCCCTGTATAGTTGATCTTTTGCTTCTTGGATTTGTTTATGTAATTCATTGTCAAAGTGATCTTTCATTGTCTGATTTTGCTGTCTAATGTCTCCCTGGAGACTCCAGATCATCTGAAGCAAGTATATCCTCATTCTTTATCTGACATTCCATATGCTGCAGATATTACCTCTTCTAATGTTGAGTTGACCTGCGTTGCTTGTGGTCCTTTCTTTCCTTGTCTTTCCCTACTGTTCACGTTTTTTTCGGCTTGGTGAAACTTTTGTGTTATTGAATTTTACCCCTAAATGTTTATATTGCTATTGTATTCTTGAAAAGTCTCCCTCACAGGCGTAAGCAGCGGCTCTGCCCCTCCTTCAATTGGGGCAATGTGCCTACCACACCAGCACTCCGCTGGGCCTGTTCTGACTCTTGGTAGCTGGTCCGCCTACCTTGCAGGAGCGGGCAGTTGATCTACCCCTCTGCGGGTGCTGGTCCTGTTCAGCCAGTGGGTAACAGGTCCAGCTACCTTGCAGGCACAGGCGTTGGCTCTGCCCCTCCGCGCTCCGCTGGGCCTCTCTGTCTGTGGGTTGCAGGGCTGTCTACATTGCAGGCTTGAGTGGCATCTCTGCCGCCCCCCCAAACCGGGGTGATGTGTCTACCACGCTGGTAGGTCGCTGGGTCTGTTCTGCTTCTGGGTGAGAGGTCCACCTGCTTTGCAGGCACGGGCAGCGGCTCGGCCCCTCCCCAAACCTGGTTATGTGTCTAGCACCCTGGCGGGGCCTAGCACCTGGTCTGTCGGTGTTCGCAGGTCCACCTACTTCGCAGGCGCGGGGGCCGGCTCTGCCCCTCTGAAGGCAGCTGGGCCGCTTCAGCTGGTGGGTCGCAGGTTCACCTATCTTGAAGTCGCAAGGGGTGTCTCTGCCCCTCCGCGGGTGTCTGGGCCTGTTCTGCCTGTGGGTCGCATGTCCGCGTTCCTTGCAGGCGTGCAGTGGCTCTGCCCAACCCCCAACCAGGGTGATGTGTCTTTCATGATGGCGGGCCGCTAGGCCTGTTCTACGGGTGGCTCGCAGGTTCGCCTACCCTACAGGCGCGGTTGGCGGCTCTGCCCCTCCCTTCTCCATGTGTTTTTAAAGTTAACAAATATGAGAATTCCTGTCTCCATTTCTCTGTACCCTATTCAGCACATGCATTTTTATATTCACATATAGAATCCTACCTGGTATCACATGTACATACTTGTGAGGTTGCTGACTTTGCAAATACAAATTGTGAGAAGGGATCACTCCTCCTAAATGCTGTTGGAACTTACAATTCAAACTATGGGTGAGCTCCCTAGTTGAACAACATTATACATAAATCGATGCTCAGAAAAATGAAGATTTTTGGATTTGTGGATGATATATAATTCATGATGTATTTCGATTGGCATATATATTGCTACTTTTTAATGTATACGTGTGTGTGTGTGTGTGTGTGTGTGTGCATATATATATGTATAAACTCTCCAGATTTTTCAAAATATGAAATGTATGTGTCTTATTATATACTCCCTAAATTCATTGATGTTCATGAATGTGGATTTATATTCAACTTTTCATAAGAATGTTCTCAGAAATATTAATCCACCTGAAATACATATTTGTTTCCTAATACTGAAAACTAACTTCAGTGAATGGTGCATACAAATCCTAATATTGCTATAGTAAATGACTCAGTTTAACGTCAATGCAAGTAGATTCCTATGGGACATGATATGTATTTTGACGTTCATTTTTATTCAAAACTGGTACATTAATATTTCTTCAGTTTTTGCACATAATAGAATACATATTTCATTCACAAATTCACAAATTTATAGGCATTTTTTTCACTTTCAATTACTTCCTGCTTCAGAACATATGTATTCCCCCAGGTTTCTTGACTGCTCTTTTAATGAGACTTCTTTCCAAGCACATTATTTTCAATTTCCATAATCATTTTAGAAGCAAAGCTCACACACACTTCATGATAAACCATAACAGTGATATTACCATTAGATGTATAACTGGTTGGAATGATTGTATGAATATCAATATAAGATTTCCAGTATATATTCAGATATCAATTCAATCCATTATTTAAATTTGGAACCAGTTATATTATTTATTCACAGTATGGTCTATTCATGCATTATCTTTATATTCATATAACACAGAGTATACCTATTTGTACCCACAATACTAAATTATATGTCTTCAAAATATTGCTCCCAGAAATGGCGGAAGAAATACTCATGTCACCTGATCTATATATACATTAATCACAGTAATATTGTGGAAACAAAAAGCAAGGTCACACTTATGATTGTACCAAATCCTAAATGGAAAGTGAGCATGGATTAAAAAAAAATCCATGTCCAGGTTGCCTAATGCTCTCAAAAGTGAATCCTATTGGTGACTACATATTTGTTTCTTCCTGAAATTACATATTCAACCTCAACCCTGTTGAAAATGTCTAATCCTATCACTCACTTTATACTTTGACTGATTTCCTAATGTCTCTATTGAAATCTGATTTCCTGTATTTTTTCCCCAGTTCATCATTATGACTGACTCTTCACATGTGCTGACATTTACTTTCACTCTCTACCCAAAACCCTATTGCTAAAGATCTTTTGGTCCAAATGCTATACACACTCTTCATTCTAAATCTACCGAATATCTTCCTAATCCACCAACTATCCCTTTTGGACTGGATTTTCTCTTCGACATTCAATCTTCCAAAAGACAAGGTCCTATGCCATTGTATATCAATTAATCTGAGACACCTGTGCAGAACATAATTCAAAGCTAAGAATCCCAATAGTGGGGCCAATTCCCTTCTGTGCTTCAAAAATTACCTAGATTTCTTTTTTCATACTTATATTTCACCTATATATTCTTGAAAATATCGCAAAATTCCAATACCATTATTCATCCAAGAGAATGATTCCTAACCCAAATGGAAGCTGTTATTAACCTTAACCATACAATGTTTCCTCAATCTAACTTTACAGAAGAGGAGGGACAGAATTAGTCTTCCAATACAGGAGTGTAGGGGATCTTCCACCTGCTGAGAACCTCAAAGTTCCATGCAGAAATGATCCCTGGAGAAGATGTAGGCAGCTATGAAGGACCTGAGAGAGCAAAAGTCATCTTCCATGGCAAACAACCCGGTCAGGATGAAGGGAAGTGTCAGAATAAGCCTCACTCTTCTTAATGTAGAGAAGATGGACCAAACCAGTCCAGTGTAGACAGCTGTTCCCAGCTGCCTATGGTTGATATACAATCCTCAGTTGTGAACGTATCACAGGAAAT
This sequence comes from Callospermophilus lateralis, assembly GCF_048772815.1. Classification (NCBI taxonomy): domain Eukaryota; kingdom Metazoa; phylum Chordata; class Mammalia; order Rodentia; family Sciuridae; genus Callospermophilus; species Callospermophilus lateralis. The sequence continues at coordinate 9,533,898 of NW_027515276.1, read as the reverse complement.
AGGGGCAGCCTCCATCTCATGGGAACCTTGGAAGCAAATTTTAGGACAAAGTGGTTTCCAAAGCAGTGACCTCATTCAGTTCACAAAGGAGGTGACCTTCCTCACTTCTTTGGTGATAGAACTCTCTGAACTTGGGATCCAGGAAGCCAGGCTACCAGAGGCAGTCCCAGTACCATTCCCAGTGGGCTCACTTATTTGGATTTACCAAGAACAGAGTCAGTCTTTCTTGGTACCTACTGATGTGAGAATGGTCAAATTTCAGGAGAGCTCAGAAGAGGGGCCTTTCCTGAGAAAGCAGGAAGTTGCTCACAGCTGGCTCCTGACCACTTCACAGATTTGGCCAAAAAGACCAGATCTGAGACAGGACAGAACATTTCAGGGAACATAATAAGGCCCACAAGTCAGAGGACACTCCGGATAGTCACAGACCTCTTTGGGGGAAGGAGGTGCCTTTGTGGGTGTGGGTGTGAGTTTGTGGTTTTGTATCATTTTCTGAGAATAGGTAAAAAAGGCGGTTTGTTTGGTTTGGAGTGGACTGTTCCTAGTAAGTCGTTTCACAAAGTGAGTGTTTCTATGTCTGTGTATCCCACTGTGTCTGTGGTTGTAGACATTTGAAAAGAGAATTCATCAATGGATGTGTCCTGTTTAGTAGAAACCTACCCAGCATTCATTCTGCCCAATTGATGAATGGACTGTGGCTTCCCTTATGGATGGGCAACACCTACTAATTTCCTAAGTTCCTGTTTTCTTCCTGATTCTGGCCACTCTCCAGAATAGGCTCATGATTTTGTGTCCAAGATATGTACCACCTCCAAGCTCTGTGACAAGGCCATGTAATGGATAGCTAAAGGGAATGGCTAGCATCTCAAAAAACTCAGATATCAGTGTGACCAGGAAAGCCTCAGTGGAGAAACTCTGCTTTGGGTTTTTTGCTAACCAATTCTTCTCTTCCCCTGAATGTGAGGAAGGTCTTGGCCTCAAGACACCGCTTTGTGAAGCCTGAAGAAAACAGTTTTAAAATGGAAATAAATGGGCATCACCTGTGGCTCTTTGTTAATTTCTTTGGAAATGCATGTGTCGGAATCAGTCTCTTGGCCCTGTGTGAGGCTGTGGCTTAGGTTCTCAGCACCTGATGCATCTAAAGAATGATCGCATGTGTGCATCCAAAACCAAAATGGGAAAAAGATCAGTAATTGTTGATGAAGTCTCTCGCCTTCCTCTCTTAGGTTCCTGACCACCATCAAGTGAGAATAGAGATCCTTTGAATCAAATGAGTTCTTCTAAGCCCTGCAAAGGCTATCCCATACATGCTTGTGTTTTCTCATGACTCCAAATCACATAAAGAATCTATACCTGACAGTCAGTAGGCCTCAAATTGGAGAAGCAGAGCAGTATTAAAGAAAGGCATTTTTGATCCCTTGTGGTTCACAGGAAGGGTGTACAGGCCACCCTGCCTTTAGGAAAATGACGGGCAAGCGAGGTTATTTGGACTCTGTGTTGGGCTGCGCCCCTCATGGAAACATCCAGCCAGAGGTTATGAGGAGTGTCTATATGGAAGAAGATGAGGGCCATGTGGGAGTGTTTTGGTTTTAATTGTGGTTATTTGTGTGGAAGTTGGAAGCGATGACTGGGTCCACCTGGGCTTGAACTCTGGTGTGATACCCTATAGAGACTGAGTCCTGGAACTGACCTCAGAGAAGTATTGCCATGAATTGTGTTGGGATATTAGGAGGCCACGCATGAGAGTCACCATTGGAAACTGAGATCTATTCCCAGTGTGGCTTTCCACAGAGCACTGGGAATCTCAGCCAAGGTATCACATAATTTTATTCTGAAACACTTGGCAGCAATAGTTGAGAGTCAAAACACAAATGCACTTCACATTTTAGACCTCAATGGGCCTGGCTTCATGTGTCCTTTTGGCCACTCTTTGGGAAGTCTTGGCAGTGAGAGTTCTCCAGATCTTTCGTTGAAATGAGCTTCTTCACCATTTAATGGTTACCGAATTAAATGAAACACTCAGTGCCTCCAACTTCAACCTTGAAAGATGGGCTCGATAAATACCATGAAATTTTTGAAATTCCCATATCCAGGAGGCACTGGAGAACCATTGGATATCCTGTTGGTGATCATGAGTGTACCAGACAGTGCCTTGATTGGCTGGGTTTCACGAAAATGGTGTAGAACAGAGATTCCAGTAAGTTGGAGCCTGCTGAATAGTGGGCCTAGAGCAAAGGTGGGCATGTGTGAGATAAAACATCTGTGGTGCTTCCATGTGGATTTCCCAATGGCTTCCAAATGGCTTGTGACTGACATGGTGCAGCCAGCAGACCCTTATATGTAAATGATTCTTGTTATATGGATAAGTTTCAGGGCAATGTTCAGAATCAGGTTCCTATGGTCAAGGGGTCAAGCTATGTTGGACAGAAGCCTGGTTTGTGCATTCTCCAGCAGACCCTGTCCCACCACACGTGACAGAACTCCCTCCAGCACTGTGTCCCAGGTGAACTCCTTGTATTTCGTGAAGCAAATACTGAACTCCCAGTGTAGCAGCAAAAAATATCACAAAAATTGGAGGATGATCAAATGGCTTCACAGTCCACATGAGGAGACACTTAGCCCCAAGTGGCCACAGTTGACCCCGAAAGAGAGAATTCAGCAATGCTGCCTCATGATCATTGGTAAATAAGAAAGCATCTCCTCCAGGTCACATAGATGCAGACCCAGCTTTTATGGTCTCACTACAAAAAAAGCTAAAGCTCCTGACAACAACATATATTTCAAGAGCCCAACATCAGAGCCAGTTTTTCCAGAAGCCTTTAGGCTAGCAGAGCTCCATGTTTTTGGAGTGTTTACATTGTCCCTTACTTTTGGAATCTCGCCTTCTACCTGCAAGTTTGTGAACTCCTGAGCATATTAAATTCCAGATATGTATTCACAGATTTTCTTACTCATCTCCTCTACATGTGGTACTTGGGACGAAGTTAAGGTCAAGGCATTGTTGTGGATGAGAGTCGGAAGATTTTTGTGTAGCACATATTTGCATACACATTGGATTCATTTTCCAATTTTCCTTTCGAAATACTGAATCCCTGAAACTAACCCATATCCTACAAGACTCTGACAACTAATCCTAACGTAATGGAGAAAAATAACCCAAACAGAACAGAAATACAAACATATCAGAGGAGGCATGGTGTACCATTGAATTAACTTTTCCATTATATAGGGAAGGAGTTTTAAATCTAGTCAATTTTTTGTTGAAAGAGTTGTCCATGTATTTTTAAACTTATCAAATATGTGAATTCCTGTCTCCCCCATTTCTTTGTATCCTATTCAGCACATGTATTTTTATATGCACATATAGAATTGTACCTTGTATCAAACATATATTCTTGTGAGGTGGCTGACTTGGCAGATACAAATTGTGAGAAAAGTTCACTCCTCCTAAACGCTGTTGGAACTGAAAATTCAACCTATGGGTGAGCTTCCTAGTTGAACAACATTATACATAAATCCATGTTCAGTAAAATGAATATTTTTGGATACGTGGATGATATATATTTCATGATGAATTTCGATTGGCATATATATTGCTAGTTTTTAATGTCTGTGTGTGTTTGTATATATATATATATATATATATATATATATATATATATATATATATATATATACTGTCAAGATTTTTCAAAATATGAAATATATGTGTATTTTGGCCACTCTTTGGGAAGCCTTACCTGTGAGAGTTCTCTAGAGCTTTCATTGAAATGATTTTCCTCAACATTTAATGGTTCCTGAATGAATTGAAACCCACAGTGCCTCCAACTTCATCCTTGAAAAATGGCTCTATAAATACCATGAAATTCCCCTGACCAGGTGGCACTGTAGAACCTTTGGATGTCTTGTTGCTGATCATGAGTGTACCAGACAGTGCCTTGACTGACTCGATTTCATGAAAATTGTGTAGAACAGAGATGCCAGTAAGTTGGAGAGTGCTGAGAAGTGGGCCCAGAGCTGTGGTGTGCAGGTGTATGATAAAACATCTGTGGTGGGGCCATTTGGGTCTGCCATTGACTTCCAAATGGCTTGTGGCTTACATGGTGCAGCTAGCCGACCCTTATCTGTAAAGGCATCTTGTTATATGTAAAGGTTTCAGGACAATGTTCAGAATCAGTTTGCTATGGATAATGTTGCAAGTTATGTGGGATAGAAGTCTGGTTGGTGAATTCTCCTGTTGACCCTGACCCTCCACACGTGACAGAACTCGCTCCAGCACTGTGTCCCAGTTGAACTCCTTGTATTTCATGAAGGAAAAACCAAAAGCCCAGTGCAGCAGCAAGAAACACCACGAAAATTGTAGGATGGCCAATTGGCTTCACAGTCAAGACGGGGAGACACTTACCCCTCCGTGGCCACAGTTTACCTTCAAAGGAAGAATTGAGCACTGCTGCCTCATGTTCTTTTGGAAAATAAGAAACCATGTCCTCCAGGTCAGATAAATGAAGACCCATCTTTGATGGTATCACTACAAAGGAAGCTAAAGCTCCTGACAACAACATATATTTCAAGTGCCCAACCTCAGAGGCAGTTTCTCAAGAAGTCTTTAGGCCAGCAGAGTTCCATGAATTTGGACTGTTTATCCTGTCCCTTAAGTTTGAAAACTCCTCTAAAATGCCCAAGCTTGTGAACTCCTGAGCATTTTCCATTCCAGATATGTATTCACAGATTTTCTAACTCTTGTCCTCTAATTGTGTCTTACTTGGGTGAAGGTAATGTCAAGGCATTGCTCTGAATGAGAGTGGAAAGTTTTTTTGTATCGCATATTTGCATACACAATGGATTCATTTTCCTTTATTTCCATTTGAATTACTGAATCCATGACACTAACGCATACCCTACTAGACTCTGACTACTAATTCTAATATGATGGAGAAAAATAACCCAAACAGAATAGAAATACAAGCAGTTCAGTAGAGGCATGGTGTATAGTTGGACTTGCCTTTTGCATGATAAAGGGTAGTTGTTAAAAATCTGGTTAATTTTTAATTGATATAGTTCTCCATGTGTTTTGAAAGGTATCAAATATGTGAATTCCTGTCTCCCTTTCTCTGTTGCCTATTCAGCACATGTATTTTTATATGCACAAATAGAATCCTACCTGGTACCACACGTACATTATTGTGAGGTGGCCTACTTGGCAGATACAAATTGTGAGAAGAGATCACTCCTCCTAAACGCTGTAGGAACTGAAAATTCAACCTATGCGTGAGCTTCCTAGTTGAACAACATTACACATAAATCTATGTTAAGTAAAATAAATATTTTTGGATCTGTGTATGATATGTATTTCATGATGAATTTTGATTAGCATATATATTGCTACTTTTTAATATCTCTGTATGTGTTTTGTGAAAAATATGCACTCTATAGATTATTCAAAATATGAAATATATGTGTCTTATTATACACTCCTTAAATTCATTCATGTTCATGTATGAGACCACGGCTCATGCAACAGCAAAAGACATTTATTGAGGATCCAATCCAGTATGCTAGGGCTCCGTGGTCACTCAAGAAGGGAGAGCAGCCCAGATCTCCGAGCTGAGGTTGAGCAGTGCTTAAGTACACTTTTTGGGGAGGACGAGACTTTACATATATCACAGTATATTTTAACAAATCATCATACAATGCGGGAAAATCAAACAACAAATCCTAAACATGATTAGTTCATTCATTGGTGGGAACATGTCAGGCAGGAGGGATAGGTCAGTTCTACAGCGGGGTACAGATTCAAATTGATTAGATTAGGCCCTGCGATGCATATGTGCCAAGCCACACAGGGTCCTAGGTTATTAAACAACCAGGCGATCAGGGGGAATATTTACTGGGCAGTCCAGAAATTGTCCTACAAGTAACAGGAATTTCAGATTTTTCATGTAGCATAGGAACTTAACAATACCTGGTCCTTTACATTTTAAATCAGGCCTTGAATCTTAGAAACTTTACAAACCCGGTCTTTTACACTTTAACTTTTACACTTTAATTTCAATTTCTTTTACCCTTAAAGATCACTCCTGGTTCACAAGAAGGGTGTCCAAGCCACCCTGACTTTAGGCAAATGAGGGGCAAGGGAGCTTATTTTGGACACTGTCTTGGGCTGTGCCCCTCATGGAAACCTCCAGCCATATGTTATGATGAGTGTCTTTATGGAAGAAGATGAGGGTCATGTAGGAATGTTTTGGTTTTAATTGTGGTCATTTGTGTGGCGGTTGGAAGAGATGACTTGGTCCACCAGGGCTTGAACTCTGCTCTGATACTCCTTAGAGACTGAGTTGTGGAACTGACTTGAGAGAAGTATTGCCATGAATTGTTTTGGGATTATAGGAGGCCACACATGAGATTAGCCCTTGGAAACTGAGATCTAGGCCCAGGGTGGCTTTCCACCGAGCACTGGGAATCTCAGCCAGGGTAACACATGATTTTTTTACTGAAAGACTTGGAAGTCATAGTTGAGACTCAAAACACACATGTACCTCATATTGTAGACCTCAATGAGCCTGGCTTCATGTGAACTTTTGGGCACTCATTGGGAAGCCTTGCCTGTGAGAGTTCTTCAGAGCTTTCATTGAAATGAGCTTACTCACCATTTAATGGTTCCTGAATGAATTGAAACCCACAGTGCCTCCAACATCATCCTTGAAAAATGGCTATACAAATACCATGAAATTTTTGAAATTTCCATGACCAGGTGGCACTGGAGAAACTTTGGATGTCCTGTTGCTGATCATGTGTGTACCAGACAGTTCCTTGATTGACTGGTTGTCATGAAAATGGTATAGAACCGAGATGTCAGTAAGTTGGAGCCTGCTGAGTATTGGGGCTAGAGCAGTGGACTATACGTTTGTGAATAAATATCTGTGGTGGGACCACGTGGATCTGCCTTTGGCTTCCAAAATACTTGTGACTAATATGGTGCAGGCAGCAGACCCTTATATGTAAAGGCATCTTGTTTAATTGACAGGTTTCAGGGCAATGTTCAGAATCTGGTTGCTATAGTCAAGGGGAAAGCTATGTGGGATAGACCCATGTTCGAACATTCTCCTGAAGACCCTGACCAATCACACGTGTCAGAGCTCCCTCCAGAATTGTGTCCCAGTTGAACTCCTTGTATTTCATTAAGCCAATTCCAAACTCCCAGTGCAGCACTAAGAAACACCACAAAACTGGAGGATGACCAAATGGCTTCACAGACCACACGGGGAGACACTTAACTCCCAGTGGCCACAGTTTACCAAGAAAGAATTCAGAACTGCTGCCTCATGTTCATTAGAAAATAAGGAACCATTTCCTCCAGGTCACATAGATGCAGACCCACATTTGATGGTGTCACAATGAGGAAGCTAAATCTCCTGACAACTTCATATATTTTATGTTCCCAACCTGAGAGGCATTTTCTCAAGAAGTCTTAAGGCCAGCAGAGCTCCAAGTTTGTGGAGTGTTTAACCTCCCCCTTACTTTTGGAAACTGCTCTACCACATCCAATGTTGTGAACTTCTGAACATTTTCAGTTCCACATATGTAATCACAGGTTTTTGAACTCCTCTCCACTAATTGTGTCTTACTTGGAGTGAAGTTAATGTAAAGGAATTGTTCTGGATGAGAGTGGCAAGATTTTTGTGTAGCACATATTTGCATACACATTAGATTTATTTTCCTATTTTCATTTGAAATACTGATCCCCGACACTAACACATACCCTAATAGACTCTGACTACTAATGCTAATATGATGGATAAAAAGAAAACTAACAGAATAGAAATACAGGCCTTTAATAGGAGGCATGGTATATACTTGGAATTGCCTTCTGCTTTATCAAGGGTATGTGTTATAAATCTTGTCAAATTTTCATTGTAATATTTCTCCATGAGTTTTATATGTGTATATATATATATATATATATATATATATATATATATATATATACTCTCTAGATTTTTCAAAATATGAAAAACATGTGTCTTATTAAACACTATCTAAATTCATTCATATTCATGTATGTGGATATAAAATCAACTTTTCATAAGATTATTCTCAGAAACATTCAACCACCTGAAATACATATTTGTTTCCTCGTCCTGAGAACTAACTTCAGTGAATCGTGCTTACAAACCCTAATATTTTTACAGTAACTGACACAGTTTATCATCAAAGCAAGTAGATTCCTATAGGACATGATGTGTATATTGATGTTCATTTTTATTCAACACTGGGACATTAAAATTTCTTCATTTTATGCACATCATAGGATATATATTTCCTCCACAGGTTAGCAAATATATAGGCATTTGTTTCACTTTCAATCACTTCCTGCTTCAGAACACATGTATTCCTCCATGTTTCTTGACTGGTCTGTTCATGAGACTTCTATCCAAACACATTATTTTCGACTTCCTTTATCACTTTAGAAGCAAAACGGACACACATTTCATGATAAACCATCACTGTAATATCACCATTAGATGTATTACTGGTTGGAATGAATGATTATATATCATTAAAAGATTTTTTATATATTTTCTGATATCAATTCAATACATTGTTTAAAGTGTAACAAGTTATATTATTTATTCACAGTATGGTCTATTCATGCATTATCTCTATATTCATAGACACAGGGTACACCTGGTTGTACCCCCAATACTAATCTATACATATTTGAAATATTGCTCCCAGAAATGGTGGAAGAAATACTCATGTCACCTGATCTACATATGCATGTTATCACTGTAATATTCTGGACACAAAATGCAAAAGCCACACGTATGATTGTACCAAAGCCTAAAGGTAAACTGAACATGGATTACTAAAAACATCCCTGACCAGGTTGCCTAATGCTCTCAAATGTCAATACTATTGCTGGCTACATATTTGTTTCTTCCTAAGATTATATATTCAACCTCAAAACTGTTGAAAATGTTTAATTTTTTCACTCACTTGATACTTTTGCCTGATTTCCTAATGTCTCTATTGATATCTACTTTCCTACATATTTTCCGCAGTTCAACATTGTGACTGACCCTTCACATGTGCTGACATTGACATTCACTCTCTAACCGAAACCCTATTGCTAAAGATCTTTGGTCCAAATCCTATACTCGCTCTTCTTCCGAAACATACTGACTATCTTCCTGATCCTATCGACTATCCCTTTTTGAGTAGATGTTCTCTACTACATTCAATCATCCAAGGTACAAGATCCTATGCCATTGTATATCGATTTTTCTGAAACATGTATCTAGAACGTAATTCAAAGCTACGTATCGCAATCAGTTGCCCAATGCATTTCTGAGCTTCAAATCTTACCTAGATTTCTGTTTTCATAATTATATTTTATCTCTATATTCCTATAAATATTGCAGGTTCCCAATACCATTATTCATCCCGCATAATGATTCCTTACCCAAATCGAACCTGTTATTAACCCTAACCATACACTGTTGCTTCAATCTAAAATTACAAAAGAGCAGGGACAGAGTTCGCCTTACAATACAGGAATGTAGGGTATCTTCCAACTGCTGAGAACCACAAAGTTCGATGCAGAAATAATCCCTGGAGAAGATGTCAGCAGCTATGAAGGACCTGTGAGAGCAAAAGCCATCTTCAATGGCAAACAATCTAGACAGGAAAAAGGGATGTGTATGCATCAGCCTCTCTCTTTTTAATGTAGAGAAGATTGACCTAACCAGACCTGCATGGAGAGCTGTTCCCAGGTGCCTATTTTGATATACAATTGAAACTAGTCAAATTTTCAAAGGAAGTAGGGGCAGCCTCTATCTAATGGAACCCTTGGAAGCAACGGTTAGGGCAAAGTTGTTGCCAAGGCAGTGACCTCTTTCAGTTCCTGAAGGAAGTGACCTACCTAACTTCCTTGGTGATGGAACATTCGGAAATTTTGATGCAAGAAGCCAGGCACCGAGAGCCAGTCCCAGTCCCTGTCCCAGTGGGCTCACTTGTTTGGATTTACCAAGTACAGATCAGACCTTCTTGGTACCTACTGATGTGAGGATGGCCAAATGTCAGTAGAGCTCTGAAGAGAAGCTTTTCCTGAGATAGCAGGTAGTGGCTAACGGTTGGCTCCTCAAAGCATCACAGAGTTGGCCAAGGAGACAAGATCTGAGACAGGAGAGGCCATTTTGTGGGGAACATAGTATGGCCCACCAGTCAGAAGACATTCCGGATAGTTACAGACCTACTTTTGGGAAGGAGGTGCCTTTGTGTGTGGGTGTGAGTTTGCGGTTTTGTCTCATGTTCTGAGAATAGGTAGGAAAGGTGGTTGGTTTGGTTTGGAGTCGACTGTTTCTAGTAAGTCTTTTGACAAGGCGACTTTCTATGTCTGTGTATCCACTGTGTCCGTGGTTTTAGACATTAGAAAAGAGAATGCATCAATGGAGGTGTCCTGTCTAGTAGAAAGCTTCCCAGCATCCATCCTGCTCAATTGATGAATGGACTGTGGTTTGCCTTATGGATCCTAAACACCTACTAACATCCTAAGTTCCTGTTTTCTTCCTGAATTCTGGCCACTCTCCAGAATAGGCTCATGATTTATTGTGCAAGATATGTACCACCTCCAAGCTCTGTGACATGTCCATGTTCTTGATAGCTGAAGGGAATGGGAACATCTCGGAAAACTCAGACATCAGTGTGAGCAGTAAAGTCTCAGTGGAGAAACCCTGCTTTGGTCCATTTGCTTAACTATGGTTCTATTGCCTTGAATGTCAGAAAGGTCTTTGCCTCAGGCCACCCTTTTGTGAAGCCTGAAGAAACAGTTTTCAAATGAAAATGAATGGGCATCTCCTGTGGCTCTTTGCTTAATTGCTTTGAAAAGGATGGTGTCTTAATCAGACACTAGGCCCTGTTTGAGGCTGTGGCTAAGATTCTCAGCTCCAGATAGATGTAAAGAAGATCCCATGTGTGCATCCAAAACCAAAATGGCAAAAAGATCAGTCATTGTAGATGAAGTCTCTTGCCTTCCTCTGATAGGTTCCGGAACTCCATCAAGTGAGAATAGGATTCCTATGGGTCAAATGAGTTATTCAAATCCTGCAGAAGTACTTGGGTTCTCTCATGATGCCAAATCACATAATGAATCTATACCTGACTGTCAGTAGGCCTCAAATTGGAGAAGCAGAGCAGCATTAACAGCAGGCCTATTTGATCACTCCTGGTTCAAAGGAAGGGTGTCCAGGCCACACTGAATTTAGACAAATGAGGGGCAAGGGTGCATATTTTGGACATTGTCTTTGGCTGTGCCCCTCATGGAAACCTCCAGCTAGAGTTTATGATGAGTGTCTATACGGCTGAAGATGAGGGCCATGTGGGAATGTTTTGGTTTTAATTGTGGTCATTTGTGTGGCGGTTGGAAGAGATGACAGGGTCCACATGGTCTTGAACTCAGGTGTGATTCCTCTTAGAGACTGAGTTCTGGAACTGACCTCAGAGAAGTATTGCCATTAATTGTGTTGGCATTGTAGGAGGCCACACATGAGAGTTGCCTTTGAAACCTGAGATCTAGGCCCAGGATGGCTTTCCTCAGAGAACTGAAAATCTCAGCAAGGATATCGCATAATTTTATTCTGAAAAACTTGGCAGCCATAGTTAAGAGTTAAAAGACACATGGACCTCCCGTTGTAGACCTCCATAGGCCTTGCTTCATGTGACCTTTTGGCCAGTGTTTGGGAAGCCTTGCCTGTTAGAGTTCCTCAGAGCTTTCATTGAAATGAGCTTCCTCCCCATGTAATGGTTCCTTGAAGAATGGAAACCCCAAAGTGCCTCCAACTTCATTCTTGAAAAATGGATAGATAAATACCATGATATTTTTGAAATTCCCAATGACCAAGTGGCACTGGAGAACCATTGGATGTTCTGTTGCAGACAGTGGCTTGATTGTTGTGTTACAGACAGTGCCTTGATTGACTGGGTTTCATGAAAATGGTGCAGAACAGAGATGCCAGTAAGTTGGAGCCTGCTGAGTAGTGGGCCTAGAGCAGTGGTGGGCAGGTGTGTGATAATACAACTGTGGTGTCGCCATGTGGATCTGCCATTGGCTTCCAAATAGCTTGTGACTGACTTGGTACAGCCAGCAGACCATTATATGAAAAGGCATCTTGTTATATGGAGAGGTTTCAGGGCAATGTTCACAATCAAGTTGCTATGGTCAAGGGGGCAAGTATTGTGGGATAGAACCCTGGTTGGTGGATTCTCCTGCACACCCTGACCCAACACACGTGACAGAACTCCCTCCAGACCTATATCCTAGTTGAACTCCTTGTATTTCATGAAGCAAATACCAACCTCCCATTGCAGCATCAAGAAAAACCACAACCTCGCCAGCACTTGTTGTTGTTTGATTTCATAATGGCTGCCAATCTTACTGGAGTGAGAAAAGGGTTCTCTTGTACATTGCTGGTGGGGCTGCAAATTGGTGCGGCCAATTTGGAAAGCAGTATGGAGATTCCTGGGAAAGCTGGGAATGGAACCACCATTTGACCCAGCTATTGCCCTTCTCGGACTATTCCCTGAAGACCTTAAAAGAGCGTATTACAGGGATACTGCCACATCGATGTTCATAGCAGCACAATTTACAATAGCTAGATTGTGGAACCAACCCAGATGCCCTTCAATGGATGAATGGATTAAAAAAATGTGGCATCTATACACCATGGAGTATTACGCAGCACTAAAAAATGACAAAATCTTGGAATTTGCAGGGAAATGGATGGCACTAGAGCAGATTATGCTTAGTGAAGCTAGCCAATCCCTAAAAAACAAATACCAAATGTCATCTTTGATATAATGAGAGCAACTAAGAATAAAGCAGGGAGGAAGAGCAGGAAGAAAAGATTAACATTAAACAGAGACATGAGGTGGGAGGGAAAGGGAGAGAAAAGGCGAATTGCATGGAAACGGAGGGAGACCCTCATTGTTATACTAAATTACATATAAGAGGTTGTAAGTGGAATGGGAAAATAAACAAGGTGAGAAATGAATTACAGTAGAAGGGGTAGAGAGAGAAGATGGGAGGGGAGGGGAGGGGGGATAGTAGAGGATAGGAAAGGTAGCAGAATACAACAGTTACTATTATGGTATTATGTAAAAATGTGGATGTGTAACCCATGTGATTCTGCAATCTGTACTTGGGGCAAAAAAGGGAGTTCATAACTCACTTGAAGCTAATGTATGCTAATGTATGAAATTTGATATGTCAAGAGCTTTGTAGGGTTTTGAACAACCAATAAAAAAATAAAATTAAAAAAAAAAAAGAAAGAAACACCACAAAAAGGGCAGGATGACCAAATGGCTTCACAGTCCACTCAGGGAGACAATAAGCTTCCAGTGGCCACAGTTTACCAACAAAGAGAGAAATCAACACTGGTACCACATGTTCAATGGAAAATAAGAAACGATGTCCTCCAGGTCACATAGATGCAGATCCAGGTTTGATGGTCTCACCAGAAATGAAGCTAAAGCTCCAGACAACAAGATATATTTCAAGTGTCCAAACTCAGAGGCAGTTTTACAAGAAGGCTATTGGCCAGCAGAGTTCCATGTTTGTGGAGTGTTTACACAGTCACTTACTTTTGGAAACTCCTCTACCACCTCCAAGGTTGTGAACTCCTGTGCATTTTCCATTCCAGATATGTATTCACAGATTTTCTAACTCTTCTCTTCGAATTGCATCTTACATGGGGTGAAGGTAATGTCAAAGGATTTATCTGGATGAGAGTGGGAAGACGTTTGTGTAGGACATATTTGCATACATATTGGATTCATTTTCCAATTTTCCATTTCAAATACTTTATCTCTGACACTAAACCACACCCTACTAGTCTCTGACTACTAATCCTAATATGAGGCAGAAAAATAACCCAAACATAATAGAAATACAAGCAGTTCAGAGGAGGCATGGTGTATAGTTGGACTTGCCTTTTGCATTTTAAAGGTTAGGGGTTATAAATCTAGAAAATTTATTGTTGCAATAGTTGTCCATGTGGTTTTAAAGATAACAAATATGTGAATTCTTGTCTCTCTTTCTCTGTAGCCTACTCAGCAAATATATTTTTATATACACATAGAGAATCCTACCTGGTACTACACGTACATTCTTGTCAGGTGGCTAACTTGGCAGATGCAAATTGAGAGAAAAGATCACTCCTTCTAAATGTCGTTGGAACTGAAAATTCAACCTATGGGTGAGCTTCCTAGTTGAACAAAATTATACACAAATCCATGTTCAGTACAATGAATATTTTTGGATCTGTGGATGATATATATTTCATGGTGAATTTTGATTGGCATATATTGCTATTTTTAATGTTTCTGGGTGTGTATTTGTGTGTGTCTGTGTGTGTGTGTATATATATATATATATATATATATATATATATATATATACACTCTCTCCTTCTATTTTTCAAAATATGAAATATATGTGTCTTATATACACTCCCTAATTTTATTCATGTTCATGAATGTGGATTTAAAATCAACTTTTCACAAGATTATTCTCAAAAAATTTCATCCACCTGAAATACATATTTGTTTCCTCGTCCTGAAAACTAACTTCAGTGAATGGTGCATACAAATCCTAATATTTCTATAGTAACTGACACAGTTTATCATCAATGCAAGTAGATGCCTATGGGACATGATGTGTTTATCGATGTTCATTTTTATTCAACACTGGGACATTACAATTTCTTCAGTTTATGCACATCATAGGATATATATTTCCTCCACAGGTTAGCAAATTTATAGGCATTTGTTTCACTTTCAATCACTTCCTGCTTTAGAACACATGGATTCCTCCATGTTTCTTGACTGATATTTTCATGAGATTTCTTTCCAAACACATTATTTTCGAATTACTTTATCACTTTTGAAGCAAAACGGACACACACTGCATGATAAATCATAACTATAATATCACTATTAGATGTAAAACTGGTTGGAATGAATGATTTTATATTAATATAAGATTTCTTATATATTTTCAGATATCAATTCAATACATTTTGTAAAGTGGAACCAGTTATATTATCTATTCACAGTATGGTCTATTCATGCATTATCTCTATATTCATAGACACAGGTTACACCTCTTTGTACCCCCAATACTAATTTATACATCTTCAAAATATTGCTCCCAGAAATGGTGGAAGAAATACTCATGTCACCTGATCTACATATGCATGTTATCACAGTAGTATTCTGGACACAAAATGCAAAAGTCACACGTATGACTGTAACAAAGCCTAAACGGAAACTGAACATGGATTACTAAAAACATCCATGTCCAGGTTGCCTAATGCTCTCAAATGATCATCCTGTTGGTGACTACATATTTGTTTCTTCCTAAGATTATATATTCAACCTCAATACCATTGAAAATGTCTAATTTTTTCACTCACTTTGTACTTTGCCTGATTTCCTAATGTCTCTATTGATATGTACTTTCCTACATATTTTCTCCAGTTCAACATTGTGACTGACCCTTCACATGTGCTGACATTGACATTCACTCTCTAACCGAAACCCTATTGCTTATGAACTTTGGTCCAAATCCTATACTCACTCTTCTTCCGAAACATACTGACTATGTTCCTGATCCTATCGACTATCCCTTTTTGAGTAGATGTTCTCTACTACATTCAATCATCCAAGGTACAAGATCCTATGCCATTGTATATCGATTTTTCTGAAACATGTATCTAGAACGTAATTCAAAGCTACGTATCGCAATCAGTTGCCCAATGCATTTCTGAGCTTCAAATCTTACCTAGATTTCTGTTTTTATACTTATATTTCATCTCTATATTCCTATAAATATTGCAGGTTCCCAATACCATTATTCATCCCGCATAATGATTCCTTGCCCAAATCGAACCTGTTATTAACCCTAACCATACACTGTTGCTTCAATCTAAAATTACAAAAGAGCAGGGACAGAGTTCGCCTTACAATACAGGAATGTAGGGTATCTTCCAACTGCTGAGAACCTCAAAGTTCCATGCAGAAATGATCCCTGGAGAAGATGTAGGCAGCTATGAAGGATCTGAGAGAGCAAAATCCATCTTCATGGCAAACAACCTGAACAGGACGAAGGGATGTGTGTGCATCAGCCTTTCTCTTCTTAATGTAGAGAAGATGGACCTAAGCAGGCCTGCGTGGAGAGCTGTTCCCAGGTGCCTATTTTGATATACCATTGTAACAAGTCAAATTGTCACACAAAGTAGGAGCAGCCTCCATCTCATGGAACCCTTGGAAGCAACGGTTAGGACAAAGTTGTTGCCAAGGCAGTGACCTCATTCAGTTCCTGAAGGAAGGGTCCTAGCTAACTTCCTTGGTGATGGAACTCTCTGAAATTGTGATGCAAGAAGCCAGGCACCGAGAGCCAGTCCCAGTCCCAGTCCCAGTGGGCTCACTGGTTTGTATTTATCAAGTACAGATTCAGACCTTCTTGGTACCTACTGATTTGAGGATGGCCAAATGCCAATTGAGCTCTGAAGAGAGGCCTTTCCTGAGATAGCAGGTAGTGGCTAACTGCAGGCTCCTCAAAGCATCACAGCGTTGGCCAAGGAGACAAAATCTGAGAGAGGAAAGGCCATTTCGAGAGGAACATAGTATGGCCCACCAGTCAGAGGACACTCCAGATAGTCACAGATCCACTTTTGGGAATGAGGTGACTTTATGTGTGTGGGTGTGAGTTTGTGGTTTTGTCTCATATTCTGCGAATAGGTAAAAAAGGTGGTTCGTTTGCTTTGGAGTCTACTGTTGATAGTAACTCTTTTGACAAGGCGAGTGTTTCTATGTCTGTGTATCCACTGTGTCCGTGGTTTTAGACATTAGAAAAGAGAATGCATCAATGGAGGTGTCCTGTCTAGTAGAAAGCTTCCCAGCATTCATCGTTCATAAGTGATGAATAGACTGTGGCTTGTCTTATGGATAGGAAACAACTACTAACTTCCTAAGTTCTGGTTTTCTTCCTGAATTCTGGCCACTCTCCAGAATGAGCTCATGATTTATTGTCCAAGATATGTACAACCTCCATGCTCTGTGACATGGCCATGTTCTTGATAGCTGAAGGGAATGGGAACATCTCAGATATTAGTGTGACCAGTAAAGTCTCATTGAAGAAACCCTGCTTTGGGCCATTTGCTTACCTATGGTTCTGTTGCCTTGAATGTCAGGAAGGTCTTTGTTTCAGGCCACCCCTTTTTGAAGCCTGAAGAAACAGTTTTTAAATGGAAATGAATGGGCATCACCTGTGGCTCTTTGCTTAATTTCTTTGGAAAGGGATGTGTCTTAATCAGACACTAGGCCCTGGTTGAGGCTGTGGCTAAGATTCTCAGCTCCTGATAAATCTAAAGAAGATCAAATGTGTGCATCCAAAACCAAAATGGCAAAAGGATCAGTCATTGTGGATGAAGACTCTTGCCTTCCTCTGTTAGGTTCCTGAAGTCCATCAAGTGAGAATAGGATTCCTATAGGTCAAATGAGTTATTCAAAGTCCTGCATAAGTGCTTGGTTTCTCTCATGATGCCAAATCACATAAGCAATCTATACCTGACAGTCAGTAGGCCTCAAATTGGAGAAGCAGAGCAGTATTAACGGCACGCCTATTTGATCACTCTTGGTTCACAGAAAGGGTTTCCAGACCACCCTAAATTTAGACAAATGAGGGGCAATGGTGGATATTTTGGACACTGTCTTGGGCTGCATCCCTCATGGAAACCTCCAGCCAGAGTTTATGATGAGTGCCTATATGGATGAAGATGAGGGCCATGTGGGAATGTTTTGGTTTTAATTGTGGTCATTTGTGTGGCGGTTGGAAGAGATGACAGGGTCCACATGGGCTTGAACTCTGGTGTGATTCTCCTTGGAGACTGAGTTCTGGAACTGACCTCAGAGAAGTATTGCCATTAATTGTGTTGGCATTGTAGGAGGCCACACATGAGAGTTGCCCTTGAAACCTGAGATCTAGGCCCAGGATGGCTTTCCACAGAGAGCTGAAAATCTCAGCAAGGATATCACATGATTTTATTCTGAAAAACTTGGCAGCCATAGTTAGAGTCAAAAGACACATGGACCTCACGTTGTAGACCTCAATGGGCCTGGCTTCATGTGACCTTTTTGCCAGTGTTTGGGAAGCCTTGCCTGTTAGAGTTCCTCAGAGCTTTCATTGAAATGAGCTTCCTCCCCATGTAATGGTTCCTGGATGAATGGAAACCCCAAAGTGCCTCCAACTTCATTCTTGAAAAATGGAAAGATAAACACCATGAAATTTTTGAAATTCCCAATGACCAGATGGCACTGGAGAACCATTGGATGTCCTGTTGCTGATCATGAGTGTAACAGACAGTGCCTTGATTGACTGGGTTTCATGAAAATGGTGTAGAACAGAGATGCCAGTAAGTTGGAGCCTGCTGAGTAGTGGGCCTAGAGCAGTGGTAGGCAAGTGTGTGATAATACATCTGTGATGTGGCCATGTGGATCTGCCATTGGCGTCCAAATGGCTTGTGACTGACTTGATGCAGCCAGGAGACCATTATATGAAAAGGCATCTTGTTATATGCAGAGTTTTCAGGGCAATGTTCAGAATTAGGTTGCTATGGTCAAGGCAGCAAGCAATGTGGGATAGAAGCCCAGTTGGTGCATTCTCCTGCAGAGCCTGACCCACCACACGTTACAAGACTCCCTCATGCACTGTGTCCCAGTTGAACTCCTTGTATGTCATGAATCAAATACCAAACTCCCAGTGCAGCAGCAAAAAACACCACGAAAAGTGGAGGATGACCAAATGGCTTCAAAGTCCACAAGGGGAGTCACTTTGCCCGAAGAGGCCACAGTTTACCTACAAAGAGACTTCAGCACTGCTGCCTCATGTTCATCGGAAAATAAGAAACCATGTCCTCCAGGTCATATAGATACTGACCCAGGTTTGATGGTCTCACTTCAAAGGAAGCTAAAGCTCCTGACAACAACATATATTTCAAATGCCCAAACTCAGAGGCAGTTTCTCAAGAAGTCTTTAGGCCAGCATAGCTCCATGATTGTGGAGTGTTTACACTGTCCCTTACTTTTGGAAACTCCTCTACCACCTCCAAGGTTGTGAACTCCTGAGCATTTTCCATTCCACATATGTATTCACAGATTTTCTAACTCTTCTTTTCTAATTGTGTTTTACCTGGGGCGAAGATAATTTCAAGGCATTTTTCTGGATGAGAGTGGGAATATTTTTTGTGGCACATATTTGCATACACATTGGATTTATTTTCCTATTTTCCATTTGAAATACTGAATCCGTGACACTAACCCATACCCTACTTGTCTCTGACTACTAATCCTAATAAGATGGAGAAAAATAACCCAAACAGAATATAAATACAAGCAGTTCAGAGGAGGCATGGTGTATAGTTGGACATGGCTTTTGCATGACAAAATGTAGGTGCTATAAATCTAGTCGATTTAAATTGAAATAGTTCTCCATGTATTTTTAAATTTAACAAATATGTGAATTCCTCTCTCCCATTTTATGTAACCTATTGAGCACATCTATTTTTATATGCACATATAGAATACTACCTGGTATCGCACATACGTTCTTGTGAGGTGTCTGACTTGACAGATACAAATGATGAGAAGTGATCACTCCACCTAAACGCTATGGGATTTGAAAATTCATCCTATGTGTGAGCCTCCTAGTTGAACAATATTATACATAAATCCATGTTCAGTAAATTGAATATTTTTCTATCTGTGTAAGATATATATATATCACGGTGAATTTCGATTGGCATATATATTGCTACTTTTTAATGTCTCTCTCTCTCTCTGTGTGTATATATACACACTCCAGATTTTTTTAAAATATAAAATATATATGCCTTATTATACACTCCCTAAATTTTTTCATATTCATGTATGTGGATTTATAGTCAACATTTCAAAAGGTTATTCTCTGAAATATTCATCCACCTGAAATACATATTTGCTTCCTAGTAATGAAAACTAACTTCAGTGAATGGTGCATACATATCCTAATATTTCTACAATAATTGACCCAGTTTCTCATTAATGCAAGTAGATTCATATGGGACATGATGTGTATTTTCATGTTCATTCTTATTCGCCACTGGTACATTACTATTTCTTCAGGTAATGCACATAATAGAGTATATATTTCATCCACAAGTTAGCAAAATTATGGGTATGTGTTTCACTTTCAATAATTTTCTGTTTCAGAACACATGTATTCCTCCATGTTTCTTGACTGGTCTTTTCATGAGACTTCTTACCAAACCCATTATTTTCGATTTCCATAATCCCTTTTGAAGCAAAACTCACACACCGTTCATGATAAACCATAACCCTAATATTACCATTAGATGTATAACTGGATGGAATGAATGATTGTATATCAATATAAGATTTCTTATATATTTTCAGATATCAAATCAATCCATTATTTAAAGTGGAACCAGTTATATTATTTATTCACAGTATAGTCTATTCATGCATTGTCTCTATATTCATAGACACAGGGTACACCTCATTGTAAACTCAATACTAATTTATACGTATTCAAATTATGGCTCCCAGAAATGGTGGAAGAAATATTCATGTCACCTGATCTACATATACAATTTAACCCAGTAATATTCTGGACACAAAAAGAAAAGGTCACACTTATGTTTCTACCAAAGCCTAAATGTAAAGTGAACATGGATTACTAAAAACATCCATGTCCAGGTTGCCTAATGCTCTCAAAAGTCAATCCTATTTGTGACAATATATTCGTTTGTTCCTAAGATAATATATCCAAAATCAACCCTGTTGAAAATGCCTAATTCTATCACACACTTTATACTTTGCCTGATTTCGTAATGTCTCTATTGATATCTGCTTTCCTACATATTTTCCCCAGTTCATCATTGTGATGGTTCATATGTGCTCACATTTACATTCACTCTCTAACCAAAACCCTATTGCTAAAAAACTTTTGTTCCAAATCCTATACTCACTCTCCTTCCTAAACATACCGACTATCTTCCTAATCCTACCGACTATCCCTTTTTGACTGGATGTTCTCTTCTACATTCAATCATCCAAGTAATGTTCAGGTGAGCGTCGGAGGAAGAGACCACCAAGAGACTGTCTCATGGAACAGCAAAGGGTTTATTGGGGGTCCAGCATGCTGGGGCTCAGAGCTCCCTTGAATCGAGCAGAGAGCCCTGAGGACATCTTAAGCAGAGCTTATGTGTTTTCCTTGTAGAGGGCAGGGAGGGAAGTTTATTGATGGGTCAGGGCAAGTGGGCAGTTTGCATGCAACCGGGAGAGGGAGTACATTATATATTTTGGAAGTTGGAGACAGCACATTCTGGGAACAAGATTAGCAAACAGTTCTCAAGATTTCAACAGTGTTTTGTTAAGCATACAGAAAAAGAGGAAGTGACAAGTACCATTTTATTAACCTTTCATTCCCCACGTCTTCTTCTGGCTACTTTTAATCATAAAAGTGATCATTGGAGTGGTGTCACATTCTATGTCTGCTAGTGGGGTATTACCATAAGTTTAACTTGTCTAATTTGAGCTTGGAGAAATGAAAATACATGGTTGAGCAAACAGGGTTTTATAGTTAGCAAGAATGTGAGTATTATTATTGGACTGGCCAAGGTTGATAAACGTATAGTTAACCAGGGGGACTGTGTGAACCAAGACTCAAACCACCCTTTTTGGGCCTCTCTCTTTCGTTGACACTCTTCAAGGCATCCTTTTATTTTACTCATAAATTTTCTACAATTCCAGTATTGTTGCCATAAAAATAACATTCTTCCCTCAATGCAGCACAAAGGCACCATTCTCTCATGAAGAGGAGGTCCAACCCTCGAATGTTGTATGAAACAACATCAGAGAGAGAGGTTAAAGATTCCCACAAAGCTGTGATGGAGGTTTCTAATATCTAAGTTTTGGTCTATTGCTGCTTCTAATTGGGTATTTTGCTGTGTACCATGGACCAAGGCAGTGGTTCCTGTGACCTCCCCTGCAGCAACTCGTATTCCTAATAGGATGGCTGAAGTGAGGGATATATGTTCCCTGTGGAACCGGGTTGTATGCCCCCCTGTTTGATCTTCAAATGAACCTGCATCATGATAGAGCACTCTGGGTAACCTCTGCACCATTACACATTTAATCACCACTGTTGACCATTTAATGAAAACATAAAAATGTTTAAGTATATAGAATTATACTGTTGTAGGAACAGTCAAGACAAGGCACCTAAGATAGCACCAAAGCTAGGGAAACAGTCCTATTTGGTTGCAAACGGATTCAGAGGGCATTGCTTCTGTTGTAATCAATTAATCCCATGAACCCCAAGTTTAGGAAGTTTCAGAATTTTGTACCCAACATGTAAGGGAATGTGCTCAGAAGTTCACAGTCAGCAGAAATTCACAAAAAGCAGTTTTTTTTATGTTTTTTTCCTCTGTTCTGAGCAAATTAACTTTTCAAGGACACCTGGGAGGGGGAGAGATATTTCATCCCTTTCTTTTTTCCGCTTGACAGCTATTACCATGGAGCCAGTTGGTAACTTCTTTATCATAGAAATGTAGCCATCTCTTTGAAGCCCCAGCTCAAAGTCAGAGGCCTTGTTCACATATTTTGTGAAAAACTAGTAAGGGGGTGTCTAGCTTACAAGTACTGATTGTTTTAGCCAGTGGCCAAGTAGAACAGGGCCACATGAAAACAGGAAGTTTGTCTACACTGAACTCTTTTATAGGGACTCTTTTGCTGAACGTCCTAAAGTCAGCCATGGTGAAGACATCTGGAGAAGATCAGTTAAGACTTTTCTGTGGGTGTGGAACAGAGGGGAAAGAGAGGGAAGGCGGGACTTAGAGCAGTTCCGAGGATCTGAGAATGAGTACGGAGAGATGTAAAAGAATAATGGGAAAGGGGTTTGGGATTTTCTAGCAACAAAAACTTGAGCAGTAGAACAGGTTGAAAAGAGGGGAAGATGGGAGTGTGTATCCAAAAAGCCTGTGAGGGATTTTAAATTCTTAGTAACCTGTTTTCAGTGATGACAAAGCAACCTTAAAGACCATTTTTATTACATCTTGGATAGGGGTCTTCTCAGCTGTTTTGAGCTTTAGGTTAGCTGGTAAAAGGACCTGGTGAAACCCCGTATGGGTGCTGACAGGAGAAGAGAGCAGTGAGTGGGTAGAGTGGTAACTAAGTACCTGCTACCTCAGCAAGGGGGCAATGGTCTGAGAACCGGCGGATGTTTGGGTTGTTGATCTAGTAACGGGATGGGAGAAATCAGGTTGTTGAGGTGGGAGTGACAGCAGAGAGACTAGAGCAGAAGGCTGAGGGTGAGGATCTATTGGAGAAGCATAGTTCAGGATGTGAGCGAAGGACGGAAAAGGCCTCCACATAGGGGAATCTCTTTTCACACCTTTGAGCCCTTCCCAAAGTTAAAAAGGTTCCACAGAATTTGAGGATCTAGAGACCCCTCTGGGGGCCATCGATTTAGGTTATCTTATTGGTAATATGGCCAATGCTGTCTACTGAATTTGATTAGGAGTTTGGGTTCCATCGTGCAGCCCCTGTATGCTCACATCCCCTTGACTACAGAAGAAGTCGGCTTTTCCCACACACAGCCATGGCTGTTTGTGGCTTTGATAGTTCACCGGGCAAACATAGTAATCTAGGCTAGCCGACCTGCATCTGGCTCACGTGTCCCTACATCCATAATGTTTGTTTCCATTACATATGATACGGAAGGGATTTAATGGAATTTTAGTGGGATCCTCTTCTTCAGGGATATCTGAATAGGAAAGACATATAGCCAGCTGACAAATGTCTGGGTGGAGAGATGGCCACCAGGTCCCTAAGGGGGCTGTATGCAAGATTGATTAAACTTCTTGTCCAGTAGGATTTGTGATCAGCCATCGCTTCTGAAAGGGGTGATGAGGGTTAGAAATACTGGTGGTCAAGGGGAGAGTCTATAGCCTTATCCACACAGCGAATGTGCAATTTGAAAGGGTTACCAGTCTTTTCCAGTTTCCAGCCAATTCCAGTTTCCAGTCAATGTATGGACAGGGCGCAGGCTTGAGATGAGAGGCATGGATCCAGGAAGTGATTCCATCTACCTTTACCACTGTAGGTGTTATAAGTAGCACCTGGAATGGTCCTTTCCAGCGGGGTTCCAGCGATGTCACCTGATGTCGTCTTACGAAGACAAAGTCTCTTACTTGATATCGATGTGGAGTCCCCTCGTCCCCAGTTTGGTAGGCAGTGGCCAGCTGTTTTCACAGGTGTCACTGAATTCTTTCACTAGCTTTAAGTCTGTCAAGCAAGCTGGTGTGGAAGGGATTGTAAGGTCTTAGAGTTGGTGTTAGGTCCCTTACTGGAGGAGGGGCACCATAGAGAATTTCATAGGGGGTGAGGTTACACTAAAATCAGAGTGAGTATTTTCTTCATTTAACAGTGCATAAGGCAGGAGCATAGTACAATCTTTTATTCCGGTCTCTAAGCTTAATTTTGTTAAGGTCTGTTTAATGGTTTGGTTCATTCTTTCTACCTGTCCTAAACTCTGGGGTCTATAAGCACAATGTAACTTCCAATTAATCCCCAGGGTCCTGGCTAACCCCTGACTTACCTGGGCCATGAACGCCGGTCCATTATCAGACCCTATTAACTTAGGCAGGCTGTATCTTGGAAAAATATCTTCTAGGATATTCTTGACCAAAATTTGCGCTATTTCTTTTCTTTTTCTTTCTTTTTTTTTGTGGGGAAGGCTTCAATGCATCCTGAAAATGTATCTACAAAGACTAGGAGATATTTAAGTCCATACCTTGCTGGCTTTATTTCAGTAATGTCCACTTCCCAGTATTGTCCTGGTTTGGTTCCTCATATGTGCTTTCATACAGGAAGCTTGGAAGGGTAAGCATTTACCAATTGATGAACCCGACAGGCTTTTGTTACCCATTCCGTTATTTTCTTCACTGTGAGTCTGTTAGTGGAAACCTCTGTTCTTGATCCTTCAGGAATGCCTGCAGTTTCTTTGAACCAAGGTGAGTGAGTTGATGTACATTTTCTACTGACATAGTTAGAGCCGTGGCTCTTGGAGTTTTTACTGAAAGATTTAGAAATTCCACTTAAGGGCCTTCAGGGTTAAAATTTATTTTGGCCCAGAGCTTGGTGAGCAGATCTCCGCCGATCAATGGGGCCAGGCATTCGGGGACTACTAGGAAGGAGTGATGGATTTTTCCTTTTCCCAGGTCCATGGTCCTCTTAGTTGTCCAAGCCCGATATTTACTGCCATTAGCCCCTTGAAATAGAGATTTTTTATTTGATAGAGGGCCCAATGTGGCCTTATGGGCTCAGTATATTGCCCCTGTATCCACTTCAAAGTTTACTGGGGTCCCCTTCACTTCAAAAGTTACTCTGAGCTCGGGGAGGGGATCTGAGCCCCGACTTTCTTAGTCATCCTCCAGAGTCAGAATGGCTGGCTGGCGTGGCTGTCGCTTTCTATGTCAATTTTGGCCCAGTGTCCTTTTTGTTTGAGTAGGCACATTGATCTGAGGCCAAGGGTGGCCTCTGTCGTGGGCCAACGTATACCTTCTTGTCTCCCTGTTTCTTAATTTTTGGCCTATTTGTTGTTGTGACCTGGACCTTAGTCAATGCCTTACTCTGCCTTTTGTTTCTTTTATCCTCCATTTGCTCCCTTCTCTTCCTCAGTTTCTCTCTTATAGTATACCTTCTCAGCTTCTCTGACTAAATCTCTCAAAGTCATATCTTGTAATCAATCTAAGCTTTGTAACTTTGTTTTAATATCCAGGGCAGTTTGCCCAATAAAGGCCATCGTGACAGATGCCTTTTGATTCTCTGCCTGACGATAAAAAGGATTATAGCTCCTATATGCCTCCATAATTCTCTCTAGAAACATAGAGGGAGATTCATCAGGCCCCTGATAATCTCTCTTACCTTGGCCAAATTAGTTGGTCACTAGCGGCTGCTCGGAGACCCACTATTAGCGCCCGGCGATAAGTGGACAGATGCTCCCTACCTTCAAAGGTGTTGGGGTCCCAGTTGGGTCAGTTCAAGGAAAAGCCGGCTTTGATTATGTTGGTAAGTTGTGTCGGATGCACACCTGGTCCAAGGACTTTTTTTTAGCTTCCTGGAGAATTCCCTTTTTTTCCTCTGTCATGAAGAAAGTCCCTAGCAGTTGCTGGCTGTCATCCAAAGTAGGCTGGTGTGAAAACATCAATGACTCAACCACACCTGAGAGCCGGGTGGGGTCCTCGGAAAAAGGGGGATTGTAATTTTTTAAGTTACATAGGTCTGAAGAGAAGAACGGCCAATACTGGTAGGCTTGAATTTTCCCCCAATGGCCATTGTCAATCATTGGTCCATAGGGTCGAAGGGAAGGCATCCCAAGAGTTCCAGGGTTTTCAATCATTCACCGCCAGCGAGTTCCTTTAGCAGGGCCAGCTTCCTCCATGGGAGGAGGTGCTGTGTGTGCTGCAGGGGAATTACCTGGAGGGCGCTGGGCCGGCTTAGCTTCCTTCAATGGAGGAGAGGCTGAGTCAGCAGCAGGGGTATCACTTAGAGGGTGTTGGGGGTTAGAGGATGAGGGCAGGGGATAAGGAGGGGGAGGAGAGTCCAGTAGACTCAAATCTGGTGACATAGGGAAAACAGAGTGTGGAGGAGGAGGAGGAGCAGAGTGTTTGTGAGTTCCTGGGGGAAGGAGTCATTGCAGGGGCAGGGGCAAGGAAAGGCTTGACCCATTGAGGAGGAAATTTGCAGAGGTCCTGCTGAATTAAAATATATGGCTGTTGATCCAGATGACTATCTGGCCATGGCTGAAAGACAATATCTCTGAATTATAAATTAGTGGGAAGTAGAAAGATCCTTCTAGGGGCCATCCGACTCCAAAGGTGGGCCATTCTGAGGTACAGAGAGTCTGCCACATCCGGGGCTTTACTGAAATAAAGAGATTCTGAGCCCTTAAACGGACTTTGGTATAGTGATCAAGGGTCAGGGACAGAGGCATTGAAGTGCTCTGTTCCATAATGAGAGATACACAAACAGTGAAAGCAAGACACATGACACAGGCAAGACAAGACAATAAAGACAGGCAATGGACGTTCAACACTGATACCATGACTGAGTAGCCGGCAAAATCCGATGGACTGGCAATACTGAATCCGAAACAAAATATCACTGAGTCAAGGAGACTATTGTTTCTCAATTTCCCGAGTCCTCTCAGGCGTCCTCCAGGGACGTGGCCTGTGGTTCTGTAACACGACTGTCAGCCACCATCAGAGAGAGCTCACACTCTTCATTGACAGCCATTTTGCCAAACCCTAACCTGAAACCTGAAACGAGAAAGAGGCGCCTTACTTATCTGAGGGGGGTCCATTGGGGTCTCTCGTCCACCGCTGCTTGATCTCTGTGGAACCTCCATATGTAAAGGTCGGGCTAGTGTCAGAGGAAGGGAAAACCAAGAGACTTTAACATGCAACAGCAAAGGATTTACTGGGGGTCCAGCATGCTGGGGCTCAGAGTTCACTTGAATAGAGCAGAGAGCCCTGAGAACAGCTTCAGCAGAGCTTATATACTTTTCTTGGAGAGGGCAGGGAGGGAAGTTTATTGATGTGTAAGGGTTAGTGGGCGGTTAGCGCTTAACCGGGTGAGGGAGTACAATCTGCAGTTTGGCAGATGGGGACAGCACATTCTGGGAACAAGATTATCAAACAATTCTCAAGATTTCAACAGTGTTTTATTAAGCGTACAGAAACACAGGAAGTGACAAGTACCTATTTTATTAAACTTTCACTACCAACTATCCCTTTTTGACTGGATGTTCGCTTCTACATTCAATCATCCAAGGTACAAGGTCCTATGTCATTGTATATGGATTTATCTGAGACAACTTTGCAGAAAGTAATTCAAAGCTAAGTAGTCCCAATCAAGGGACCAATGCCCTTCTGGGCTTCAAATCTTACTTAGATTTCTGTTTTCATACATATATTTTACCTATGTATTCTACATATATTCAAATATATATATATATATATATATATATATATATATATATATATATATATATATATCTCATAGTATATATATTTCATCCAGAGTTTCACAAATTTATAAGAATTTTTTTTCATGTTTAATCAATTCCTTCTTCAGAACACATTTATTCCTCCAGGTCTCTTGACTGGTCTTTTCATGAGACTTCTTGCCAAACACATTATTTTTGACTTCCACAATCACTTTTGAAGCAAAACTCACACACTCTTCATGATAAACCATAACACTCATATTACCATTAGAATGTAACAGGATGGAATGAATGATTGTATAGCAATATAAGATTTTCTGTATATTTTCAGATATCAATTCAAAAAATTATTTAAAGTTGGAACCAGTTATATTATTTATTCTCAGGATGGTCTATTCATGCATTATCTCTATATCCAAAGACTCCAGGTACACCTAATTTTACACCCAACACTTATTTATACGTCTTCAAAATATTGCTCACAGAAATGGTGGAAGAAATACTCATGTCACCTGATGTCCATATACATTTTATCACAGTAATATTCTCGACAAAAAAGCAAAGGTCACACTTTGATTGTACGAAAGCCTAAATGGAAAGTGAGCATGGATTACTAAAAACATCTATGTGCAGGTTGCCTAATGCTCTCAAATGTCAATCCTATTGTTGAGTACATATTTGTTTCTTCCTTAGATTATATATTCAACAACAACCCTGTTAAAAATGCCTAATCCTATCACTGACTTTATACTTTGCCTGATTTCATAATGTCTGTATTCATATCTGCTTTCCTATATATTTTCCCCAGTTCATCATTGTGACTGACTCTTCACATATACTAACTTTTACATTCACTCTCTATCTGAAACCCAATTGCTAAAGAACTTTTGCTGCCAATCCTATACTCACCCTTCTTCCTAAACCTACCAACTATCTTTCTAATAATACCGACTATCCCTGTTTGACTGGATGTTCTCTTCAACATTCAATCATCCAAGGTACAAGGTACTATGCCATGGTATATCGATTTATCTGACACATCTGTGCAGAACAAAATTCAAAGCTAAGTATCCCAATCAAGGGCCTAATGCTCTTCTGGGCTTCATATCTTACCTAGATTTCTGTTTTCATACTTATATTTCACTTGTATATTCTTGTAAATATCACAGGTACCCAATACCATTATTCATCAATCAGAATGATTCCTAAGCCAAATCGAACCTGTTATTAAGCCTTACCATACACTTTTCCCTCAATCTAACTATACAGAAGAGCAGGGACAGAGTTTGTCTTACAATACAGAAATAGAGGGGATCTTCCACCGGCAGAGAACCTCAAGGTCCATGCAGAAATGATCCCTGGAGAAGATGTATGCAGCTATTTAGGACCTGAGAGAGCAAAAGTCATCTTCCATGGCAAACAACCTGCTCAGAATGAAGGGATTTGTCTGAATCAGCCACTTTCTTCTTTATGTAGAGAAGACGGACCAAACGAGGCTTGTATGGTGAGCTGTTCCCAGGTGCCTATGGTTGATATACCATTTTAACTTGTGAAACTGTCACAGGAAGTAGAGGCAGCCTCCATCACATGAGACCCTTCGAAGCTACTGTTAAAACAAAGTGGTTGCCAAGGCAGTGTCATAATTCAGTTCCTGAAGGAAGTGAACTAACTAATTTATTGGTGATGGAGCTCTCTGAACTTGGGATCCAAGAAGCCTGGCATCCAGAGACAGTCCCAGTCACAGTCCCAGTGGGCTAACTTATTTGGATTTACCAAGAACAGAGTAAGTCTTTTTTGGTACCTACTGATATGAGGATGGCCAAATGCCAGGAAAGCTCTGAAGAGGGGTCTTTCATGAAAAAGCAGGTAGTGGCTCACCCCTGGCTCCTGACAACTTCACAGTGTTGGCCAAGGAGACCAGATCTGAGACAGGACAGGCCATTTTGGGGGAACAAATAATGGCCAACCAGTTAGAGGACACTCCGGATATTCACAGACCTTCTTGGGTAAAGAAGTTGCCTTTGTGGGTGTGGGTGTGTGTTTGTGGCTTTGTCACATGTTCTGAGAATTGATAGGAAAAGCAGTTTGTTTGGTTTGGAGTGGACTATTTCTAGTAAGTCATTTGACAAGGCGAGTGTTTCTAGGTCTGTGTATCCCACTGTGTCCGTGGTTGTCGACATTAGAAAAGAGAATGTATCAATGGATGTGTCATGTCTAGTAGAAAGCTTCCCAGCATTCATTCTGCCCAATTTGTGAATGGACTGCAGTTTGACTTTTCGATTGGTAATACCTCCTATCTCCTTAAGTTTCTGTTTTCTTCCTGAATTGTGGGCACTGTCCAGAATGGGCAAATGGTTTTGTGTTCAAGATATGTACCACCACCAAACTCTGTGACATGGCCATGTACTGGATAGCTGAAGGAAATGGCGAGCATCTCAGAAAACTCAGATACCAGCGTGACCAGAAGAGTCTCAGTGGGAAACCCTGCTTTGGGCCTTTTGCTTACCTATTGTTCTGTTGCCCTGAATGTCAGGAAGGTCTTTGCCTCAGGCCACCCCTTGGTGAAGGCTGAAGCAAACAGTTTTCAAATTGTAATGAATGGGCATCACCTGTGGCTCTTTGCTTAATTGCTTTGAAATGGGATGGGTCTGAATAAGCCTCTTTGCCCTCTGTGATGCTGTGGTTAGATTTTCAGCACCTGAGGGATCTAAAGAAAAATCTCTTCTGTATCCAAAACCAAAATGGCCAAAGGAGCAGTCATTGTGGATGAAGTCTCTCGCCTTCCTCTAAGGATCCTGACCTTTATCAATTGTGAATCGGGATCTTTCGGTCAAATGAGTTCTTCAAAGCCCTGCAGAGGCTAGCCCAGAGATGCGTGGGTTTTCTCATAACTTCAATTCACATAAAGAATCTAAACCCCAGAGCCAGTAGGCCTCAAATTGGAGAATTGGAACAGTATTAACAGCAGTCCTATTTGATCACTCATGGTTAACAGGAAGGGTGTCCAGGACACCCTGACTTTAGGCAAATGAGGGGCAAGGAAGTTTATTTTGGACACTGTCTTGCACAGCGCCCCTCATGAAAACCCCCAGTCAATGGTTATTATGTGTGTCTATTGGAAGAAGATAATGGCCATGTGGGAGTGTTTTGGTTTTAATTGTGGTCATTTGTTTGGCGTTTGGAAGAGATGACTGGGTGCACCTAGGATTGAACTCAGGTGTGATTCCCCTTAGAGACTGTGTTCTGTAACTGACCTCAGAGAAGTATTGCCATGTATTGTGTTTGGATTTTAGGAGTCCACCCATGAGAGTCGTCCTTGGAAACTGAGATCTACGCCCAGGGGGGCTTTCCACAGAGCACTGGGAATCTCATCCAAGATATGCCATGATTTTATTCTGAAAGATTGGCAGCCGTAGTTGAGAGTAAAAACACACATGGACCTCACATTGTAGACCACAATGTGACCTTTTGCCTACTCTTTGGGAAGCCTTGTATCTGAGAGTTCTCCAGAGCTTTCATTGAAATGAGCTTCCTCATCATTTAATGGTTCCTGAATGAATTGAAACCCACAGTGCCTTCAACTTCATTTATGAAATTTCAAAAACTTCATTTTTGAAATTTCCATGACCAGGTGGCACTGGAGAACCTTAGGATGTCCTGTTGCTGATCATGAGGGTACCAAACAGTGCCTAGAACTGAGATGTCAGTAAGTTGGAGCTTTCTGAGTAGTAGGCCTAGAGCAGTGGTGTGCAGGTGTGTGATAAAACATCTGTGGTGGGGTCATGTGGATATTACACTGGCTCCAAATGGCTTGTGAATGACATGGTGCAGCCAGCACACTCTTGTATATAAAGGCATATTGTTACAAAGAGAGTTTTCAGGGCAATGTTCACAATCTGGTTGCTATGATCAAGGGGGCAAGCAATGTTGGATAGAAGCCTGGTTGTTGCATTCTCCTGCAGACCCTGACCCCCCACATATTACAGGACACCCTCCAGGACTGTGTCTCAGTTGAACTCCTTATATGCCTTGAAGCAAATACAAAACACCCAGTGCAGGAGCAAGAAATAACACGAACACTGGAGGATGACCAAATGGCTTTCAAGTCCACATGGGGAGACACTTAGCCCTGAGTGGTCACAGTTTAGCTACAAAGAGAAAATTCAACACTGCTGCCTCATGTTCATTGAAAAATAGGAAACCATGTCCTCCAGGTCACATAGATGCAGACTCAGCTTTGATGTTCTCACTAAAAAGAAAGCTAAAGCTCCTGACAACAACGTATATTTCAAGTGCCCAACCTCATTGTCAGTATCTCCAGAAGTCTTTAGGCCAGTAGAGTTCCATGTTTGTGGAGTTTTACCATGTCCCTAAGTTTTGGAAGCTCCTCTAAAGCCTCAAAAGTTTTAAACTTCTGAGAATTTTCCATTCCATATATGTATTTACAGATTTTCTGACTCTTCTCCTCTAATTTTGTCTTTCTTTGGGCGAAGGTTATGTCAAGCCATTTTCTGAATTAGAGTGGGAAGTTATTTGTGTAACACATATTGCATACACATTGGATTCATTTTCCAATTTTCCATTTGAAATACTGAATCCCTGACACTAACTTATACCCTACTACACTCTGACTACTAATTCTAATATGATGCAGAAAAGTAACCAAATCAGAATTGAAATACAAGCAGTTCAGAAGAGGCATGGTGTATTCTTGAACTTGCCTTTTGCATGATAAAGGTTAGGTGTTATAAATCCAGTCTATTTTTAATTGAAATAGATATCCATGTGTTTTTAAAGTTAACAAATATGTGAATTCCTGTCTCCCTTTGTGTGTAGCCTATTCAGCACATGTATTTTTGTATGCACATATCGAATCCCAGCTGGTATCACACCTACATTCTTGTGAGGTGGCTGACTTGGCAGATACAAATTTTGAGAAGGGATCACTCCTCATAAACGCTGTTGGAACTGAAATTCAAACTATTGGAGAGCCTCCTAGTAGAACAACATTATACATAAATCCCTGTTAAGTAAATTGAATATGTTTGGATCTGTGAATGTTGTGTATTTCATGGTGAATTTCGATTGGCATATATGTTGCTACATTTAAATATCTGTGTGTGTGTGTGTGTGTGTTTGTGTGTGTGTGTATACACACACACTCTACAGATTTTTCAAAATATGAAATATATATGTCTTATTTGCACTCCCTAAATTCATTCATGTTCAAGTATGTGGATTTATAATCAACTTTTCACCAGATTATTGTCAGAAATATTCATCCACCTGAAATACATATTTGTTTCCTAGTACTGAAAACTACCTTCAGTGAATGGTGCATACAACTCCTGTTCATAGCTGCAGCCTAAGGGGCCCAGCAAACTTCCAGCTGCCTGCAAACTTTCAGCTGCCGGCTGATGATTGGCTCACAGTGGCCCCAGCAACATCTAGCTGATTGGCTCCTCTGCGGTGATGCTCATTGGAGATGCTCATTGAGCTGTTTCCCCACCCTTTCAGATTGCCAGCTGATATTTGGCTCACAGCGGCCCCGGCAACATCTAGCTGATTGGCTCCTCAGCGGTGATGCTCATTGGGCTGCTTCCCTGCCTTTTCAGATCACAGAGCTGCTCATTGGGGGACTTTTTTGACTCTGCACGTGACCCAGCCAATCGGCCTCAAGAGCAGGAGGATTGTGGGAAGTGGAGAGAGGCTTGTGTGGGAGGGAAAGGCTTGTGGGAAGCCGGTGGTGACAGTTGGGGCTCTGAGGGTTTTTCCTGAGAGGCTCTTTTGCTTGGCGTGTGTGGTTCTAAAAATAAAGTGGCTTTCTTTTGAAAAGTGGCTCCTGATTGTGCCCAGCCAGACTGCAGCATTTGGTGGCTCGCATGGGGAGCGACTGAGGGTAACTGATAAGGTAAACTGCTCGCCCCTGAGGGCAGGACAAGAGGATGGGTAGCCATTTTAAGATTCCTCTTTTGTTTTGCTTCACATTTGCTTTAAATTGCCTGTCCCTGGAGACGAGTGAGACGGAAGAAAAACCGCTCACATCTGAGGACAAAACTATTTGTGTCTGAGGAACAGATAGAGAGAAAGGCTATAATGATATTTTGTTTTTCCATTTTTATTTCATTCTATCTCTGTTTTGTTTGGTGTTATCTTGTTGGGTTGTATTATAGTAGAAATATGGCATCAGAAATTAGAAAAAAAAAACAAACTGAAAAAGTGTTAAGTAAATTGTTAGAGGAAGGAGGCATCCCAGTAAAATTAAGAGCAGTCAGGGCATACGTTGATACAATACAAAAATGTAGCCCATGGCTTTTTAAGGAGGAGTTGTTAAATATATCACAATGGAACCATCATGGTGAAGATTTAAAAAGAATAGAAAAGAAAACCCAGGGACTCTGCCAGTTGGCACATTGCTATTGTGGACTTTCGTATCTTGTTTGTTTAGTCAAAAGCCTTCAGTTCAGACAATGGTAGAGGAAGGAGAAGACATATTGATTCAAGTAAAATAGAAGGTCTCTCAAGTTAGTCAGACAGAGGAAAAAATTCAAGTAAAAGAGAAGGTCTCTCGAACCAGTCAGACAGAGGAAAAAAATCATGTAAAAGAGAAGGCCTCCCAAGCTAGTCAGACAGAGAAAGAAAGTGTAAAACAGTAAAAGCCATCAGGGGGAAATTTACAACAGGAGACTACTACTAACACCTTTCTATCACCAGAGGGTGTAAGTGTCCAACCAACAGAACCACCTCTACAGGAGACTGCTACTAATACTTTTCTATCACCAGAGGACGTAAGTGTCCAACTAACAAGGCCACCTCCATATGCTGGGAAGCCCCCAACCCCCACAGTTGATAGTTGGGATCCTGAGACAAGATCTCAAATATTAACATACCCTATATTTGAGGTAGGAGGGCAGCGAGTTTACCATGCTTTAAATTTCAAAACAGTGAAGCAGATAAAAGAGGCTGTAACAACCTATTGTCCTCAAGCACCCTTCACTGTAAGCATGGTCGAAACCATTAACAACTTGAACATGAAGCCAGCGGATTGCGCTAATATGTGTAAAGTTGTGCTAAATGGAGGACAATACCTGTTATGGAAGGTTGACAATGAGGAATTTTGCAAGGAGACGGCTATGCGAAATGCAGCAGCTGGTTATCCTCAGAGAAATCTAGATATGTTGTTAGGAAAGGGACCTTATGAGGATCAGCAGCAACAAATTGCATATGATTCTGGTGTATGCGCATAAATTGCTGTAGATACAATTAAGTCATGGAAGACTTTACAAGGACTTGGAGGTTTACAAGGTCAATTATCTAAAGTAATACAAGGAGCTAATTAACTTTATGCTGAATTTGTCGATAGGCTTATTCAAACAGGTACCAGAGGTTCTGGGAAAACAGAACAAGCAATGCTATTACTAAAAAAACTGGCTTATGAGCAAGCGAATAGTTGGTGCAGAGATATTATTAGACCATGGAAACATGAAGATTTAAACACATATATTAAATTATGTAGAGACATTAATGAACAAGAGCAAGTCGTGGCAACTGCAGTAAAACAGGCTTTGGATGCCAGAGACATTAATGAAGAAGGGCAAATTGTGGCAGCTGCACTAAAACAGGCATTAGATGCCAGGCCAAGAATATGCTACAATTGTGAACAAACAGGACATTTTAAAAGGAATTTACCATAGGAGGAGGGTTTAACAAAATTACTTATAGATATTAAAGGGTTTTTTTTTTTTCAATTCCAATTCATCCTGAGGATAGTCCACGTTTTGCATTTACTATCCCTGCACTGAATCATGAAGGTTCTGATCAGAGATATGAATGGAAAGTACTGCCTCAAGGGATGGCTAACAGCCCAACAATGTGTCAAATTTATTTTAACAAAGTAATCAAGCCACTTAGAAATCAAAATCCTGAACTACAAATATTTCACTATATGGATGATGTATTATTAGCACACAAAGCTAAAAACACATTGCTAGAATGTTATGCCACACTTACAAACTTATTAAAAAATAATCTAGATATAGCAATAGATAAAGTACAATTAAATTTTCCAATTAATTATTTAGGTGTTCTATTATCCTCAACCATGTACCGCCACCAAACATTCAAATACAATTAGATCAACTCAAATCACATAACGACTTTCAAAAGTTATTAGGAGACATAAATTGGATAAGGCCTTATCTAGGTATACCAACAGGAGAGTTGGGATATTTATTTGATATCCTAAAAGGTCCATCATATCCCAATTCACGGTACATGTTAACGCCTGAAGCAAGAAAGGCATTAAAAATCATTGAAACATATATGGAAAATATGCAATTGGATAGAATTGATATAAGTTTGCCTTTATTATTTATTGTGTACCAACAAAAAATATTCCTACAGCAGTATTTTTTCAAGAAGGTCCATTATTATAGATACATTTATCTTATTCTCCTAACACTATTCTTACTAGGTACCCTGAGGCTATAGGACAATTAATACTCAAAGGAATAAAAGCAGCAAAGTGAGTGCTTGGGATTGCTCCCAATAAAATTATTACTCCACATACTCTGAATCAAATTGATGAGTTAGTTAATGAGTTAAATACTTGGGCAATAATCATGTGCAAATCTAATGTTTCATTTCATAATCACTTACCATCTAATCCTTTATTGTCTTTTTGGTCATCGCATCCTGTAATTTTTCCAAAATTGACAAGAAAAACACCTATCATGAATGCTCCAAATATATTTACTGATGGATCAAATAATGGTACAGCAGCAATAGTTACACCTGATCAAACTTTTACATTTCTAGTACCCAAACAATCAGCTCAAAATGTAGAGCTTAATGCAGTATTACAAGCTTTTGTGATGTTTAAAGATTCTGTATTTAATTTATTTTTGATAGTCACCATATAGTTAATGCTATAGTATGCCTTGAAGATGCTGGTAGGATTTCCCATTCCTCTACTGTTTTCTCCTTGCTTTCCACTATACAAAGTATAATCTGGGACAGAAAAGATCCATTCTTTATAGGACATATCAGGGCACATACAGGATTGCCTGGAGCCATCAGTTTGGGCAATGATTTAGCAAATAAAAGTACACATGACATACATATTTTCTCTACACTAGAAGAAGCTATAAATTTTCGTAAAAAGTTCCATGTCAAAGCTAATACCTTACAAAAGCCTTCTAAAATAACTAAGGAAAAAGCTAGACAAATAATAAAACAATGTCAAAATTGTGTGACCTTTTAACCACAAGTTAATCTTGGAGTCAATCCTAGAGGATTGATACCTAATCATATTTGGCCCATGGACATCACACACTTGCCAGGATTTGGAAAATTAAAATATTTGTATGTTACAGTTGATACTTCTTCTGGATTTTTGATGGGCACCCTTCATGCCGGAGAAAAAACTAAAGATATTATCACTCATTGCTTACAAAATTTTGCCACTGTGGGCGTTCCCAAACAGTTAAAAACAGATAATTCCCCTGGTTATACTTCTACCTCTTTTAAACAATTTTGGTCATCATTTGGCATTACTCATATAACATTAATCCCATACAATCCACAGGGACAAGGCATAGTTGAAAAAGCTCATCAAACTATTAAAAAGTACTTATTAAAGCAAAAAAGACGCAATTGGGAAAGGGTATATATTCCCCAAAGACAAACTTAAAATAACCCTTTTTATTCTAAACTTTTAAAATTTGGATTCATCAGGACTTAGTGCTGGGGAAAGGCATATGTGTCCAAAAAATGTGCATAAGCCCAAGGTTCTTTGGAAAGATATTCTAACAGGACAATTGAAAGGTCCTGACCCAGTAATTGTCTGGAGTCGGGGGTCTGTTTGTCTGTTTCCACAGGAAAAACAGTAGTCGATTTGGATTCCAGAGAGATTAACCAAGGTCCTGACCCAATGATTGTCTGGAGCCAGGGGCCTGTTTGTGTGTTTCCACAGAGAGAACAACAGCCGATTTGGATTCCAGAGAGATTAACTGAAGCGATTTCTACAGAACAAAAAGAAGATGATTTGACTCAAGTCCATATCAGCTGATATCCAAAATTCCAGTTTGGCTACCCTTACATCTAAGATAGAACCAGGATGCTTTTTTCAATATCTATTTTATTATTGCCTTTTCCCACATTTTATTTTGTTTTTTTGAGCTCATACATACCTAGTTTAATGTTTTGGTGATCAGTTCTATTTTTTGACAATAGAGTTTTTAAACATTGCAATGGAGATTTCACATGTAAAAAGTTATAAGGCCTTTACTATTAGGTTATGTGTTGTATGTATTATATTATGTGTGCACACTTGTGTTTTGTGTTATATGTTTGAATGTTCATATGTCCATATATCATATATGATGAGGGCTCATGAAAAAATTGATCCAAATATTTTTTTATTCACATTATTTAAATGTTTAATTTAAATTGGGTAAACAGCTGTTGAGGATTGTTTTAAAATGTGAACAAAAAAGGAGGTTAACAGATCTGTTTGTTTTCTTTCACATTTCCTTTTCATTATATTTAATAATTCTCTCCAAGACAATGTAAATTGTTAAGAAAATTGTTTTCTTTCAGTGTTTTCTGGAATGTTACATAATTTTTTCTTTAGCCATTATTGCCAGAATTTCTATCTTCGTCACAGTGCTGGTGAAATCAAAGATAAAACCAATCTACAGCTTCTGCAATAGCCATCACTGAACTGCTTGCAGAACTTGCCTGGACACATTGTGAACTCACATGTATGCATTGTAAACTATCTGTTTGTGCAGCAACTTGTGGTAGTGTTGGGTTATATTTGCTGATGATGTCATTGGTGGTACAATTTTTTCAAAAGGAGCCGTCAATTGGCTTGTTGTATCTTCCTCCCTTCTGAGATTCCAAAAGTAAGGGACAGGGTAAACACTCCACAACCATGGAGCTCTGCTGGCCTAAAGACTTCTTGAGAATCTGCCTCTGACATTGGGCACTTGAAATATATGTTGTTGTTGGAAATTTTAGCTTTCTTTGTAGTGAGACCATCAAATCTGGGTCTGCATCTATGTGACTTGGAGGTCATGGTTTCTTATTTTCCAATGAACATGAGGCAGCAATGTTGAATTCTCTCTTTTAGGGTAAACTGTGGCCACGGGGGGCTAAGTGTATCCACAGGTGGACTGTGAAGCCATTTGGGCACCCTTCACTTTTTGTGGTGTTTCTTGCTGCTGAAATGGAATTTTTATATTTGCTTCACGAAATACAAAGAATTAAACTGTTACCCAGTGCGTGAGGGAGATCTGTCACCTGTGGTAGGTCAGGGTCTGCAGAAGAATGCATCAACCAGGCTTATATTCCACATAGCTTGCCCCCATGACCATAGCAACCCGATTCTAAACATTGCCCTGAAACCTCTCCATATAACAAGATGCCTTTACATAGAAGGGACTGCTGGCTGCACCATGTCTGTCACAAGGCATTTGGAAGCCAATGGGAGATCCACATGGCCCCACCACAGATGTTTTATCACACACCTGCCCACCACTGCTCTATGCCCACTCCTAAGCAGGCTTCAACTTCTTGGCATCTCTGTTCGGCACCATCTTCATAAAAACCAGTCAATCAAGGCACTGACTGGTATACTCATGATCATCCTCAGGATATCCAAAGATTCTCCAGTGCCACCTGGTCATGGGAATTTTAAAAATTTCATGGTATTTATCTAGCCACTTTTCAAGGAGGAAGTTGGAGGCACTGTGGGTTTCAATTTATTCTGGAACCATTAAATGGTGAGGAAGCTCATTTCAATGAAATCTCTGGAGAACCCTCACAGGAAGGTTCCCAAACAGTGGCCAAAATTTCACATGAATCCAGGCCTATTGAGGTCTACAATGTGATGTCCATGTGTGTTTTGACTCTCAATTATGGCTGCCAAGTTTTTCAGAATAAAATCATGTGATATCCTGGCTGAGATTCCAAGTGCTCTGGGAAAAGCCACCCTGGGCCAAGATCTCAGTTTCCAAGGGTGACTCTCATGCGTGGCCTCATAAAATCCCAACACAATTTATGCCAGTACTTCTCTGAGGTCTGTTCCAGAACTCATTCTCTAAGGGGAATCACACCAGAGTTCAAGTCCAGGTGGACCCAGGCATCTGTTCCAACTGCCACACAAATGACCACAATTTAAACCAAAACACTCCCACATGGCCCTCATCTTCGTCCATACAGACACTCATCATAACCTCTGGCTGGAGTTTTCCATGAGGGGTGCAGCACAAGACAGTGTCCAAAATAACCTCCCTTGCCCCTCATTTGCATAAAGACATGTTGGCTTGGACACCCATCTTGGGAACCAGGAATGATCAAAATTGCCTGCTGTTAATACTGCTCTGCTTCTCCAATATGAGGCCTACTGACTGTCAGGTATAGATTCTTTTTTTTTTTTTTTTTTTTTTTTTAGAAAGAGTGAGAGAGTGAGAAAGACGGGGAGAGAGAGAGAATTTTAATACTTTTCTTTTTTAGTATTTGGCGAAAACAACATCTTTGTCTGTATGTGGTGCTGAGGATCGAACCCGGGCCGCACGCATGCCAGGCGAGCACGCTAGGGCGTGAGCCACATCCCCAGCACCAGGTATAGATTCTTCATGTGATTTGGATTCAGTTGAAAACCCAAGCACCTATGGGCTAGTTTCTGCAGGGCTTTGAAGATCTTATTTGAACCAAAGGTTCGTATTCTTACTTGATGGAGGTCAGGAACCTTACAGAGAAAGGCGAGAGAATTCTTCCACAATGAATGCTCTTTTAGCCAATGTAGTTTATGATGAACACATGGGATCTTTCTTTAGATGCATCAGGTGCTGAGAATCTAAGCCACAGCCTCACAGAGGACCTATAGCCTGATTCAGACACATTTCTTTCCAAAGCAATTAAGCAAAGAGCCACATGTGATGCCCATTCATTTGCATTTGAAAACTGTTTTCTTTATGCTTCCCAATGGGTGGCCTGAGGCAAAGATCATACTGACATTCAGGGCAACAGAAAAATAGGTAAGCAAAAGGCCCAAAGCAGTGTTTCTCCACTGAGAATTTTCCTGATCACAGATATCTGAGTTTTCTGGGACGCTCGCCATTCCCTTCAGCTATCAAGTACATGGCCATGTCACTGAGTTTGGAGGTGGTACATATCTTGGAAACAATATCATGAGCCTATTCTGGAGAGTGGCCAGGATTCAGAAAAAAAACCAGAAACTTAGTAAGATATCAGGGGTTGCTCATTGATAAGGCAAGCCGCAGTCCATTCATAAATTGGGAAGTATGAATGCTGGGAAGCTTTCTACTACACAGGACACATCAATTGAAGCTTTCTGTTTTCTAAAGTCTACAACCACGTACACGGTGGGATACACAGACCTAGAAACACTCGCCGTGTCAAACGACTTACTAGAATCAGTTCACTCCAAACTAAACAAACCGCCTTTCTTACCTATTCTCAGAACATTAGACAAAACCACAAACCCACACCCACACCCACAAAGGCACCTCCTTCCCCCAAGTAGGTCTGTGACTATCCGGAGTGTCCTCTGACTTTTGGGCCATACTATGTTCCCCCAAAATGGCCTGTCCTGTCTCAGATCTGGTCTCCTTGGCCAACTCTGTGAAGTTGTCAGGAGCCAGCGGTGAGCCACTACCTGCTTTCCCAGGAATAGCCCCGCTTCAGAGCTTTCTTGCATTTGGCCTTCCTCACATCTGTAGGTACCAAGAAAGACTGACTCATACAGGAACATGAATGAATTTAGGGAATGTATAATAAGACACACTTATTTCATATTTTGGAAAATCTGGAGAGTATATATATATATATATATATATATATATATACACACACACAAACACACACACACACACATTAATATTTAGCAATATATATGCCAATTGAAATTCATCACGAAATATAATACATCCACGTATCCAAAAATATTCATTTTACTGAACATGGATTTATGTATAATGTTTTTCACTAGGAAGCTCACCCATAGGTTGAATTTTCAGTTCCATCAGTATTTAGGGGAAGTAATCTCTTCTCACAATTTTTATATCCAAAGTCAGTGAGCTCACAAGAATATACGTGTGTTACCAGGTAGGATACTATATATGCTTAAAAAAATACATGTACTCAATAGGCTACAGAAAAAGAGAGACAGGAATTTACATATATGTTAACTTTAAAAGCTCAGGGAAAAATACTACAATGAAAACTTGACTAGATTTATAACACATACTCTTGATAAAGCAGAAGGCAAATCCAAGCATACACCATGCTTCCTATGAAAGGCCTGTATTTCTATTTAGTTAGGTTTCTTTTTCTCCATTATATTAAGATTAGTAGTCAGAGTCTAGTAGGGTATGGGTTAGTGTCAGGGATTCAGTATTTCAAATGGAAAATAGGAAAATGAATCTAATGTGTATGCAAACATGTGCTACACAAAAATCTTCCCACTCTCATCCAGAACGAAGCCTTGACATAACCATTGCTCCAAGTAAGACACAATTAGTTGAGAGGAGTTAGAAA
Source organism: Callospermophilus lateralis (assembly GCF_048772815.1). Taxonomy (NCBI): domain Eukaryota; kingdom Metazoa; phylum Chordata; class Mammalia; order Rodentia; family Sciuridae; genus Callospermophilus; species Callospermophilus lateralis. The sequence goes on along the minus strand of NW_027515276.1, from coordinate 9,491,207 downwards.
ATATGTGAATACATATGTGGAATGGAAAATGCTCAGGAGTTCACAACACTGGAGGTGGTAGAACAGTTTCCAAAAGTAAGGGAGAGAGTAAATACTCCACAAACATGGAGCTGTGCTGGCCTAAAGACTTCTTGAGAAACTTCCTCTGAGGTTGGGCACATGAAATATATGTAATTGTTAGGAGAATTAGCTTCATTTGTAGTGACCCCATCAAATCTGGTTCTGCATTTATGTGACCTGGATGACATGGTTACTTATTTTCTAATGAACATGAGACAGCAGTTATGAATTCTCTCTTTGTCGGTAAACTGTGGCCACTGGGAGCTAAGTGTCTCCCCGTGTTGTCTGTGAAGTCAGTTGGTCATCCTCCACTTTTAGTGGTGTTTCTTACTGCTGCACTGGGAGTTTGACATTGGCTTCACGAAATACAAGGAGTTGAACTGGGACAAAATGCTGGAGGGAGTTCTGTCACGTGTGGTTTGTCAAGGTCTCCAAGAGAATGTACAAACCATGCTTCTATTCCAAATAGTTTTCCCCTTGACTATAGCAACCTGATTCTGAACATTGCCCTGAAACCTCTCCATATAACAAGATGCCTTTACATATAAGGATCTGCTGCCAGCACCATGCAAGTCACATGTCTTTGGAAGCCAATGGCAGATCCAGGTGGTCCTACCAAAAATATTTATTCACACACCTACAGTCCACTGCTCTACACTCACTACTCAGCAGGCTCCAACATATTGGCATCTCTGTTCTACACCATTATCACGAAACCCAGTCAATCAAGGCCCTGTCTGGTACACTCATGATCAGCAACCGGACATCCACAGGTTCTCCAGTGCCACCTGGTCATGGGAATTTCAAAAGTTTCATGGTATTTATATCACCATTTTTCAAAGATGAAATCTGAGGCACTGTGGGTTTCAATTCATTCAGGAACCATTAAATGGTGAGGAAGCTCATTTAAATGAAAGCTCTGGAGAACTCTCACAGGCAAGCCTTTCCAAAGAGTGGCCAAAAGGTCACATGAATCCAGGACCATTGAGGTCTAAAATGTGAGGTCCATGAGTGTTTGGAATCTCAACTATGGCTGCAAAGTCTTTAAGAATAAAATATTGGGATATCGTGGCTTAGATTTCCCAAGCTCTGTGGAAAGCCATCCTGGGAATAGATCTCATTTTCCAAGGGCGATTCTCATGCATGGCCTCCTAAAATTGCAACACTATTTATTGCAATACTTCTCTGAGGTCAGTTCTAAATCTCAGTCTCTAAGGGGAATCATACCAGAGTTCAAGCCCAGGTGGACAAAGTCAACTCTTCCAACCACCACACAAATGACCACAGTTAAAACCAAAACACTCCCATATGGCCCTCATCTTCTTTTATATAGACACTCATCATAACCACTGGCTGGAGGTTTCCATGAGGTGCGCAGACCAAGACAGTGTCCAAAATATGTTCCCTTTCCTCTCATTTGCCTAAAGTCAGGGTGGCCTGGACACTTGCTGTGAACCTGGAGTAATCAAATACTCCTGTTATTAATTCAGGTCCACTTCTCCAATTTGAGGCCAACTGACCGTGGGGTTTAGAATCTTTATTTGAATTGGAGTCATGGAAAACCCAAGCACCTATAGCCTAGCCTCTGTAAGTTGGAAAAATTCATTTCACTCAAAGAATCCCTATTCTCACTTGATGGAGGTCAGGAACCTTACAGAGGAAGGCGAGAGACTTCATCCCAAAGACTGCTCTTTTGGCCATTTTGGTTTGGGATGCACACATGGGAAATTTCTTTAAATCCATCAGGTGTTGAGAATCTAAGTCACAGCCTCACACAGGGCCAAGGGGCTGATTCAGACAATCCCTTTCCAAAGCAATTAAGCAAAGAGCCACAGGTATACCCATTCATTTCCATTTGAAAACTGTTTTCTTCAGGCTTCACAGAGGGATGGCCTGAGTCAAAGACCTTCCTGACATTCAGTGCAACAGAACAATAGGTAAGCAAAAGGCCCAAAGCAGGGTTTCTCCACTGAGACTTTCCTGGTCACACTGATATCTGAGTTTTCTGAGATGCTCGCCATTCACTTCAGCTATTTAGTTCATGGCCATGTTACAGAGTTTGGAGGGGGTACATATCTTGGACACAAAACCATGGGCTTATTCTGGAGAGTGGCCAGAATTCAGGAAGAAAACAGGAACTTAGAAAGATAGTAGGTGTTGCCCATCCATAAGGCAAGCTACAGTCCATTCATCAATTTGGCTGGATAAATGCTGTGAAGCTTTCTACTAGATAGGACACATCCATTGATGCATTTTTTTTAATGTCTACAACCCCGGACACAATGTGATACACAGACATAGAAACACTCGCCTTGTCAAACGACTTACTAGAAACAGTCCACTCCAAACTAAACAAACCTACTTTTCTACCTATTCTAAGAACATGACACAAGACCACAAACTCATAACCACAAACAAAAAGGCACCTCCTTCGCCCAGGTAGGTCTGTGACTATCCGGAGTGTCCTCTGACTTGTGGGCCAATAATGTTCCCCCGAAATGGCCTGTCCTGTCTTAGATCTGGTCTCCTTGGCCAACTCCGTGAAGTTGTCAGGAGCCAGCGGAGCCTCTACTTGCTTTCTCAGGAAAAGCTCTGCTTCAGAGCTTTCTTGCATTTGGCCTTCCTCACATCTGTAGGTACCAAGAAAGACTGACTCTGTCTTTAAATCCAAACAAGTGAGACCACTGGGACTGGGACTGGGACTGGCTATGGGTGCCTGGCATCCTGGATCCCAAGTTCAGAGAGTTCCATCACCACTGAAGCGTGATGGAACTGTTTTTAGTTCCTCCTTCAGGAACTGAATGAGGTCACTCTCTTGGCAACCACTTTGTCCAAACGTTGCTTCCAAGGTTCCCATGAGATGGAGGCTGGCCCTAATTCCTGTGACACTTTAACAAGTTTGAATTGTATATCAACCATAATCTCCCAGGAACAGATCTACACACAGGCCTGGGTTGGCTCATGTTCTCTGCTTTAAGAATAGAAGCTGATTCAGACACAACCCTTTATCCTGACCAAGCCGTTTGCCATGGAAGATGCCTTTTGCTCTCTCAGGTCCTTCATAGCTGCCTACATATTCTCCAGGGATCATTTCGCCATGGACATTTGAGGTTATCACCAGGTGGAAGATCCATTACATTCCAGAATTATAAGACCAACTCTTTCCCTGCTTTTCTGTAAAGTAAGATTGAGGGAATATTGTATGGTTAGGGTTAATAACAGGTTCGATTTGGGTTACGAATCATTTTGCTGGGTGAATAATGGTATTGGGAACCTGCGATATTTATAACAATATAGAGGTGAAATGTATGCATGAACACAGAAATCTAAGTATGATTTGAAGCCCAGAAGGGCATTGGGCCCTTGCTTGGGATACTTAGCATTGAATTAACTTCTGAACAGATGTCTCAGATAAATCGATATACAATGGCATATGACCTTGTACCTTGGATGATTGAATGTAGAAAAGAACATCCAGTCAAAAAGGGATAGTCAGTAGGATTAGAAAGATAGTAGTTAGGATTAGGAAGAAGAGTGCATGTAGAATTTGCAACAGAAGTTCTTTAGCAATAGGTTTTCGGTTAGAGAATGAATTTAAATGTCAGCACATGTGAAGAGTCAGTCACAATGATGAAATTGGGAAAATATGTAGGAAAGCAGATATAAATAGAGACATTAGGTAATCAGGCAAAGTATATAGTGAGTGATAGGATTAGACATTTTCAACAGGGTTGAGGTTGAATATATTATCTTAGGAAGAAACAAATATGTAGTCACCAATAGGATTTACATTTGAGAGCATTAGGCAACCTGGACATGATATTTTTAGTAATCCATGTTCACTTTCCATTTAGGCTTTGGTACAATCATAAATGTGAACTTTGAATTCTGTGCCCAGAATATTTCTGTGATTAAATATATATATATGTAGATCATTTGACATGAGTATTTCTCCACCATTTTTAGGAGCAATATTGACTGACTACTACTGACTGATAGGTATAGATTCTTTATGTGATTTGGCGTCATGAGAAAACCCAAGCACCTCTTCATGGCTTGAAGAACTCATTTGACCCAAAGAGCCACAAGTGATGCTCATTCATTTCCGTTTGAAAACAGCTTTCTTCAGGCTTCACAAAGGGGTGACCTGAGGCAAAGAACTTCCTGATATTCTGGGCAACAGAACAATAGGTAAGCAAATGGCCCAAAGCAGGGTTTCTCCACTGAGACTTTCCTGATCACACTCTCCCAGCTCACGTGTAAAGTTAGATTGAGGGAAAAGTCTATGGTTAGCGTTAATAACATATTCGATTTTGGTTAGGAATCATTCTGAAGGATGAATAATGGTATTGGGAGAATGGGATATTTACAAGAATATATAGGTGAAATACAAGTATGAAAACAGAAATCTAGGTACAATTTGAAGCCCAGAAGGGCATTGGGCCCTTGAGTGGGTTACTTAGCTTTGAGTTATGTCCTGCCCAGATGTCTCAGATAAATCAATATTCAATGGCATAGGACCTTGTACCTTGGATGATTGAATGTTGAAGAAAACATCCAATTAAAAAAAGAAAGTCCGTAGGATTAGGAAGATAGTTGCTAGGTTTAGAAACAAGAGTGAGTATAGGATTTGGACAAAAAGTTCTCTAGCAATAGGTTTTCAAGTAGAGAGTGAATGTAAATATCAGCACATGTGAAGAGTCAGTCACAATGGGAACTGGGGAAAATATGTAGGAAAGCAGATGTCAATAGAGACTTTAAGAAATCAGGCAAAGTTTAAAGTGAGGGATAGGATGAGATATTTTCAACAGGCTTGAGATTGAATATATAATCTTAGGAAGAAACAAATATATAGTCAACAATAGGATTTACATTTGAGAGCATTAGGCAACCTGGACATGGATGTTTTTAGTAATGCATGCTCACTTTCCTTTTAGGCTTTGGTACAATCATAAGAGTGACCTTTGTTTTCTGTGTCCAGAATGTTACTGTGATAAAATGTATATGTAGATTAGGTGACATGAGTATTTCTTCCACCATTACTGGGAGCAATATTTTGAAGACGTATAAATTCGTATTGGGGGAACAAAGAGGTGTACCATGTGTCTATGAATATAGAAATAATGCATGAATAGACCATACTGTGAACAAATAATGTAACTGGTTCCAACTTCAAATAATTGATTTAATTAATATCTGAAAATGTAAAGGAAATCTTAAATTGATATACATACATTCATTATAACCAGTCATAAATCTAACGGTAATATTAGGGTTATGGTTTATCAAGAAGAATGTGTGAGTTTTGCTTCAAAAGTGATTATGGAAATCGAAAATAATGTGTTTGAAAAGAAGTCTCATGAAAAGACCAGTCAAAAAATCTGGAGGAATATATGTGTTCTGAAGCAGGAAGTGATTGAAATTGAAACAAATGCCTATAAATTTGTGAACTTGTGGATGAAATATATATCCTATGATGTGCATAAACTGAGAAAATAGTAATGTACCACTGTTGAATAAAAATGAACCCCAAAATACACATCATGTCCCATAGGAAACTACTTGCATTGATATTAAACTGGGTATTACTGTAGAAATATTAGGATTTGTATGCACCATCCACTGAAGTTATCTTTCAGTACTAGGTAACAAATATGTATTTCAGGTTGATGAATATTTCTGAGAATTATCTTGTGAAAAGTTGATCATAAATCCACATACATGAATATGAATGATTTTAAGGAGTGTATAATAAGACTCATATATTTCATATTTTGAAAAATTTGTAGAGTGTGTATTCCAATCAAAATTCATCATGAAATATATATGTCATCCACAGATGCAAAAATATTTATTTCACTGAAAATGTATTTATGTATAATGTTGTTCTACTAGGAAGCTCACCCATATTTTGAATTTTCAGTTCCAACAATGTTTAGGAGGAGTGATCTCTTCTCATAATTTGTATCTGCCAAGTCAGCCACCTCACAAAAATGTACATGTGATAACAGATAGGATACTATATGTGCATATTAAAATACATGTGCTGAATAGGCTACAGAGAAATGAGACAGGAATTTGTTGAGAGCCACAGCTGAAGGGGCCCCAGCAAACTTCCAGCTGCCAGCAAATTTCCAGCTGCCGGCTGATTATTGGCTCACAGCGACCTCAGCATCATCTAGCTGATTGGCTCCTCTGTGGTGATGCTCATTGGGCTGTTTCCCTGCCCTTTCAGACCATGGAGCTGCTCCTTGGGGAACTTTTTTGGCTCCACCCAGCCAATCGGCCTCAAGAGCAGTAGGATTGTGGCAGGTGGAGAGGCTTGTGTGTGTGAGAGAGACTTTACAAGGAAGCCAGTAGTGGCAGTTGGGCTCTGAGGGTTTTTCCTGAGGAGTTGTTTTGTTTGCCGTGTGTGGTTCTAAAAATAAAGTTAGTTTTTTTTTTTTTTTTTTTTGACAACTGGCTCCTGAATCATGCCCAGCCAGACTGCAGCATTTGGTGGCTCACATGGGGAACGACTGAGGGTAAGTGATAAGGTAAACTGCTTGCCCCTGTGGGCAAGGTGAAAGGATGGGTAGCCATTTTAAGATGACTCCTTTGTTTTGCTTCACTTTTGTTTTAAGTTGCCTGTTCCTGGAGATGAGTGGGACGGAAGAAAAACCACTCACATCTGAGAAAAAACTATTTACGTCTGAGGAACAGATAGGTATAAAGGACGGATGCACATGTCAGGAGGATAGAAAGGCTATAATGACTTTTTGTTGTTCCCTTTTTAATTCATTCTGTCTCAGTTTTGTTTGGTGTCATCTTGTTGGGTTGTATTATAATAGAAATACGGGATCAGAAATTAGTAAAAAACAAACTGAAAGAGTGTTAAATAAATTGTTAGAGAAAGGAGGCATCTCAGAAATATTAAGGACAGTCAGGGCATTTGTTGATACAATACAAAAATGTAGCCCATGGCTTTTGAAGGAGGAGTCATTAAATATATCACAATGGAACCATCATGGTGAAGATTTAAAAGGATTAGAAAAGAGCAGCCGAGGGACTATGCCAGTTGGCACATTGCCATTGTGGACGTTCATATCTGGTTTGCTTAGTCCAAAGCCTTCAGTTCAGACAAAGATAGAGGAACCAAGTTTAGAGCATAAAAAGCAATCAGGGGCAAAGTTAAAAAAGGAGACTGCTACTAACACCTTTCTGTCACCAGAGGATGTAAATGTCCAACTAACAAGGCCACCTCCATGTGCTGGGAGGCCCCCAACCCCAACAGTTGATAGTTCGGATCCTGAGACAGGATCTCAAGTATTAACATGCCCTGTATTTGAGGTAGGAGGGCAGCGAATTCACCATGCTTTAAATTTCAAAATAGTGAAGCAGCTAAAAGAGGCTGTAACAACATATGGTCCTCAAGCACACTTCATTGTAAGCTTGGTCGAATCCATTAACACCTTGAACATGACGCCAGCAGATTGGGCTAATATGTGTAAAGCTGTGCTAAATGGAGGTCAATACCTATTATGGAAGGTTGCCAATGAGGAATTTTGCAAAGAGATGTCTAGGCGAAATGCAGCAGCTGGTTATCCTCAGAGAAATCTAGATTTGTTGTTAGAAAAGAGACCTTATGAGGATCAGCAACAACAAATTCCATATGATCCTGGCATATACGCACAAATTGCTGTAGAGGCAGTTAGGGCATGGAAGACTTTACAAGGACATGGAGGTTTACAAGGTCAATTATCTAAGGTAATACAAGGAGCTAATGAATCTTACGCTGGATTTGTAGATAGGCTTATTGAAACAGCTACAGAGTTTTTGGAAATACAGAACAAGCAATGCCATTATTAAAACAATTGGCTTATGACCAAGCGAATCATTGCTGCAGAGGTATCATTAGACCATGGAAACATGAAGATTTAAACACATTTATTAAATTTGGTAGAGACATTAATGAACAAGAGCAAGTCGTGGCAGCTGCAATAAAACAGGCTTTAGATGCCAGAGACATTAATGAAAAAGGGCAAATTGTGGCAGCTTTAGTAAAACAGGCTTTAGAAGACAGGCCAAGAACATGCTACAATTGTGAACAAACAGGACTTTTTAAAAGGAATTGCCCCATAGGAGGAGGGTTTAACAAAACTAGGTATCAAAGGACTAGAATACCGGGTATTTGGCCACGATGACGTAGAGGGAGACATTGGGCTAATGAATACCATTCTCAAACCACCATAGAGGGTACTTCATTATCAAAAAACAAACAAGCACCAGGTGTTTATCCACGATATCATGAAGAAAGGCATCCGGCTCCATTGCCAAAAAATGGACAGGGGGGCCCAATGCTCTGGGGCCCGAAACCGCAAATATATGGAGCACTGGAGGAAACCAGCAACCCCATCAGTGTAGTGCCCACGACACATTGTTCATCAGATCCCTCATCAGACAAACCAGAGGGAGCGCAGGGTTGGACATCTGTGCCTCCGCCAGATCAATACTAACTCCAGAGATGGGAGTTCAAATCATTCCCACAGGGGTGAAACGACCTCTTCCCAAAAGAACAGTAGGCTTATTATTGGGATGCAGCTCTTCTAATCTAAAAGGACTTATGATGAGTCCTGGGGTAATTGATCCCGATTATGAAGGTGAAATAAAAATTATAGCCAGTTCTCCAAAGGGTATATCAGTAATTTCTCCAGGAGATAGAATAGCACAATTACTAATAATACCCAGCCCACATGATAAATTTTACAGTTATGCTGTAGAAAGAGGTTCCAAGGGATTAGGCTCCACAGGTGTAGATTGGGCTATGCTTTCTTTAAATTTATATTCTCGCCCCATGCTAAAACTAAATATTCAAGGACATGAATTCAATGGGCTACTGGATACAGGTGCAGACCTTAGCATCATCTGTCGTCAAGAATGGCCAAAACATTGGCCATTACAACAAGCCACTCAAACGCTTCGAGGCCTAGGAGTGGCGACTAATCCCCATAAAAGTGCAACGGTATTAGATTGGAAGGATCCTGAAGGATGTGAAGGAACTATACAGCCATATGTATTGGAACATCTTCCCGTAAATTTATGGGGATGAGATGTCCTAGATCAATTAGGTTTGACATTAACAAATAACATCAATCAAAATTCACCCACTATTATGGCTAGACAAGATTTTAGGAAAGGAAAAAGATTAGAAAAGCAAGAACAAGGTATAGCAGCACCAATACAAAAAGATCAAGGAACAGATAGATATGGGTTGGATTTTCAGAAAGGGCCACTGAGACAATAAATATTACTTGGAAATCAGAAAGACCAGTATGGGTTCCTCAGTGGCCCCTGACTAAAGAAAAGATACAAGTAGCCCATGACATGGTCAAACAACAATTAGCGGAAGGACATATACAACCTTCTGTGTCTCCCCATAATACTCTCATTTTTGTCTTTAAAAAGAAATCTGGTAAATGGAGATTATTGCAAGATTTAAGAGCCATTAATAATGGGATGGTTATTATGGGACCTGCTCAATCAGAGATTCCTCAATTGTGTGCTTTGCCAAAAACTTGGTATGTTTTCATTGTAGATATTAAAGATCGTTTTATTTTCAATTCCAATTCATCCTGAGGATATTCCAAGTTTTGCATTTACAATACCTGCACTGAATCATGAAGGTCCTGACAAGAGATATGAGTGGAAAGTACTCCCTCAAGGGATGGCTAACAGCCCAACTATGCCTCAAATTTATGTTAACAACGTAATCCAGCCACTTAGAAATCAAATTCCTGAAATACAAATTTTTCACTATATGGATGATGTATTATTAGCACACAAAGTTAAAAACCCATTGCTAGAATGGTATGCCACACTTACAAACGTATTAAAAAATTATAACCTAGAGATAGCAATAGGTAAAATACAATTAAATTTTCCAGTTAATTATTTAGTAGCTCTATTATCCTCAACCATGGTCAGTCAACCAAAAATTCAAATACGAGTAGATCAACTCAAATCAATTAATGACTTTCAAGAGTTATTAGGAGACTTAAATTGGATAAGGCCTCATCTAGGTATACCAACAGGAGAGTTGGGACCTTTATTTGATATCCTAAAAGGACCATGAGATCCAAATTCACTCAGAATGTTAATGCCTGAAGCAAGAAAAGCAATAAAAATCATTGAAACATATATGGGAAATATGCTTTTGGATAGAGTTGATATAGTTTTGCATTTATTATTTATTGTACTAACAACAAAAAAAAATATTTCTACAGGAGTATTTTGGGAAGAAGGTCCATTATTATGGATATATTTATCTTATTCTTCTAACACTATTATTACTTGCTATCCTGAGGCTGAGGGAGAATTAATACTCATAGGAATAAAAGCAGCAAAAAAGAGTGTGTGTGGAATTTCACCCAATAAAATTATTACTCCATATACTATGAATCAAATTGATGAATTAGCTAATTAGTTAAATACTTGGGCAATAATCGTGTGTAAATCTAATGTTTCATTTGATAACCACTTACCATCTTATCTTTTATTGTCTTTTTGGTCATCGCATCCTGTAATTTTTCCAAAAATGACAAGAAAACACCTATCATGAATGCTCCAAATATATTCACCGATGGGTTAAATAATGGTAAAACAGCAATAGTTACACCTGATCCAACTTTTATATTTTTAGTACCAAAACAATCAGCTCACAAGGTAGAGCTTTGTACAGTATTACAAGCTTTTGTGATTTTTAAAGATTCTGTATTTAATTTATTTTTCGATAGTCAGTATATAGTTAATGCTATAGTATCCCTTGAAGATGCTGGTAGGATTTCCCCTTTCTCTACTGTTTTCTCTTTGCTTTCCACTATAAAGTCTAATCTGGGACAGAAAAGATCCATTCTTTATAGGACATATCAGGGCACATACAGGATTGCCTAAAGCCCTTAGTTTGGGCAATGATTTAGCAGATAAAACTACAATTGACATACATACATATTTTCTTTACACTAGAAGAAGCAATAAATTTTCTTAAAAAGTTCCATGTCAATGCTTATACTTTACAAAAGCATTTCAAAAAAACTAAGGAACATCTAGACAAATTATAAAACAATGTCAAAATTGTGTGACCTTTTTACCACAAGTTAATCTTGGAGTCAATTCTAGAGGATTGATACCTAACCATATTTGGCTGATGGACGTCACACACTTGCCAGAATTTGGAAAATTAAAATATTTGCATGTTACAGTTGATATTTGTTCTGGATTTTTAATGGGCTCCCTTCATGCTGGAGAAAAAAAACTAAAGATATTATAGCTCATTGCTTACAAAATTTTGCCACTGTGGGCATTCCAAAACAGTTAAAAACAGATAATGCCCCCGGTTACACTTCTAACTCTTTTAAACAATTTTGCTCATCATTTGGCATTACTCATATAACAGGAATCCCATACAATCCACAGGGACAAGGCATAGTTGAAAGAGCACATCAAACAATAAAAATGTACTTATTAAAGCACAAAGACGGAATTGAGAAGGGGTATATATTCCCCAAAGATAAACTTAAATTAACGCTTTTTACTCTAAACTTTTTAAACTTGGATTCATCAGGACTTAGTGCTGTGGAAAGGCATATGTTTCCAAAAAATGTGCATAAGCCCAAGGTACTTTGGAAGGATATTCTAATAGGACAATGGAAAAGTGTTGACCCAGTAATTGTCTGGAGTCGGGCGTCTGTTTGTGTGTTTCCACAGGAAGAACAGCAGCTGATTTGGATTTTGGAGAGATTAACTAAAGTCCTGACCCAGTGATTGTCTTTAGTCAGGGGTCTGTTTGTGTGTTTCCACAGGAAGAACAGCAGGCAATATGGATTCCAGAGAAATTAACTAAAGTGATTTCTATAGACCAAAAAGAAGATGATTTGGCTCAAATTCATAACAGCTGATATCCAAAACTCCAGTTTGGCTATCCTTACATCTGCGACAGAACCAGGATGCTTTTTTCAATATCTATTTTATTATTGCCCTTTCCCACATCATGAAGTTCTATTTTTTATTTATTTTTTTTTTGAGCTCATACAGACCTAGGTTAATGTTTTGCTGATCAGTTCTATTTTTTGACTATAGAGTTTTTAGACATTCCAATGGTGATTTCACCTGTAAAAAGTTATAAGGCCTTTACTATTATGTTATGTGTTGTATATATTATATTATTTGTGCACACTTGTGTTTTGTGTTTTATGTTTGAATGTACATATATCCATATATCATATATGATGTGCGCTCATGAAAAAATGGATCCAAATTTTTTTTTTATTCACGTGATTTAAATAGTTTAATTTAAATTGGGTAAACAACTGTTGAGGATTGTTTTAATATGTGAACAAAAAAAGGAGTTTAGCAGAACTGTTTGTTGACTTTCACCTTTCCTTTTCAATATATTTAATAATTCTCTTCAAGATAATGTAAATTGTTAAGATAATTGGGTTTTTTAGTGCCTTCTGGAATGGTAAGTAATTTTTTCTTTAGCCATTATTGCCAGAATTCCAATCTTCAACCCAGTGCTGGTGAAGACAAAGATAAAACCAATCTACAGCTTCTGCAATAGCCATCACTGAACTGCTTGCAGAACTTGCCTGGAATATGTATCACTTGTATGCATTGTGAACTAACATGTATGCATTGTGAACTATCTGTTGGTGCAGCGACTTGTGGTAGTGTTGGGGTAATTTTGCTGATGCTCTCATTGGTGGTACAATTTTTCCAAAAGGAGACATCAATTGGCTTGGTGTATCTTCCCTATTCTCACTTTATAGAGGTCAGGAACCTTACAGAGGAAGGCGAAAGACTTCATCTGCAATGACTGTACTTTCGGCCATTTTGGTTTTGGATGCACACATGGGATCTTTCTTTAGATCCATAAGGGGCTGAGAATTTAATCAACAGCCTCACACAGAGCTAAGAGGCTGATTCAGACACATCCCTTTCCAAAGCAATTAAGCAAAGAGCCACAGGTGATTTCCATTCATTTCCATTTGAAAACTGTTTTCTTCAGGTTTCACAAAGGGGTGGCCTGAGGCAAAGAACTTCCTGACATTCAGGGTAACAGAACAATATGTAAGCAAAAGTCCCAAAGCAGGGTTTATCCACTGAGACTTTTCTGGTCACAGTGATCTGAGTTTTCTGAGCTTCTCGCCATTCACTTCAGCTATCCAGAACATAGCCATGTCACAGAGCTTGGAAGTGATTCATATCTTGGACACAAAACCATGAGCCTCTTCTGGAGAGTGGCCAGAATTCAGGAAGAAAACAGCAACTTAGGAAATTAGCAGGTGTTGCCCATCGATAAGGCAAGCCAAAGTCCATAAATAAATCAGGCAGGATGAATGCTGGGAAGCTTTCTACCAGACAGGACACATCCATTGAATCATTCTCTTTTCTAATGTCTACAACCGCGATACACAGACATAGAAACAGTCGCCTTGTCAAATGACTTATTAAAAACAGTTCACTACAAACCAAACAAACCACCTTTCCTACATATTCTCAGAATATGAGACAAACCAAAAAACCACACCCACACAACAAAGGCACCTCCTTCCCTCAAATGGGTCTGTGACTATCCGGAGTGTCCTCTGACTGGTGGGCCACACTATGTTCCCCTGAGATGGCCTGTCCTCTATGAGATTAGGTCTCCTTGATCAACTCTGTGAACTTGTCAGAAGCCAGGGGTGAGCCCCTACCTGCTTGCTCAGAAAAGGCCCCTCTTGAGAGCTTTCCTGTTATTTGGCCATTCCCACATCAGTAGGTATCAAGAAAGATTGACTCTATCCTTGGAAAATCAAAACAAGTGAGACCACTGAGACTGGGACTTGGACTGGCTCTGGGTGCCTGGCTTACTGGATCTAAGTTCAGAGAGTTTGATCACCACGGAAGTGAGGTAAGTCACTTCCTTCAGGAATTGAATGAGTTCACTGCCTTGGCAACCACTTTGTCCTAAGAGTTGACTCCAAGGGTCCCATGAGATGGAGGCTGCCCCTGCTTCCTGTGACACTTTCACAAGTTAGAATGGTATATCAACCATAGGCACACAGGAACAGCTCTCCACACAGGCCTGGTTTGGTCCATCTTCTCTACATTAATAAGAGAGAGGCTTATTCATACATATCCCTACATCCTGACCAGGTTGTTTTCCATGGAAGATGACTTTTGCTCTCTCAGGTCTTTCATAGCTGCCTACAACTTATCCAGGTGTCATTTATGTAGGACATTTGAGGTTCTCAACAGGTGGAAGATCGCCTACATTCCTGTATTGAAATACCAACTCCTTCCCTGCTCTTCTGTAAAGTTAGATTGAGGGAAGAGTGTATGATTAGGGTGAATAACAGGTTCGATTTGGGTGAGGAATCATTCTGAGGGTTGAATAACAGTATTGGGAACCTGCGATATTTACAAGAATATATAGGTGAAATATAAGTATGAAAACAGAAATCTAGTTAAGATTTGAAGCCGAGAAGGGCATGGGAACTTGATTGGGATACTTAGCGTTGAAATACGTTCTGAACAGATGTCTCAGATAAATCGATATACAATGGCATAGGACCATGTACCTTGAATGATTGAATGTAGAAGAGAACATCAAGTCAAAAAGGAATACTCGGTAGGAACAGGAGATAGTAGTTTTAGGAAGAAGAGTGAGTATAGGATCTGGACCAAAAGTTCTTTAGCAATATGGTTTCAGTTGAGAGTGAATGTAAATGTTAGCACATGTGAAGAGTCAGTCACGATGATGAACTGGGGAAAATATGGAGGAAAGCAGATATTAATAGAGACATTAGGAAATCAGGCAAAGTATAAACTGAGTCATAGGACTAGACATTTTCAACAGGGTTGAGTTTGGATATATAATGTTAGAAAGAAACAAATATGTAGTCACCAATAGGATTGACATTTGAGAGCATTAGGCAACCTGGACATGGGTGCATTTAGTAATCCATGCTCATTTTCCATTTAGGCTTTGGTACAATCATAGGAGTGACCTTTGTTTTATGTGTCCAGAATATTACTGTGATAAAATGTATATGTAGATCAGGTGACATGGGTATTTCTTCCACCTTTTCTGGGAGCACTATTTTGAAGAAATATAAATTAGTATTGGGGGTACAAAGGGTATACCCTGTGTCATAGAATATATTGATAATGCATCAATTGACCATCATGCGAATAAATAATATAACTGGTTCCACTTTAAATAATGGATTGAATTGATATCTGAAAATACATAAGAAATCTAATATTGATATACAGTCATTCATTCCAACGAGTTATACATCTAATGGTAATATTAGGGTTATGGGTTATCATGAAAGGTGTGTGGGTTTTGCTTCAAAAGTGATTACGGAAATCGAAAATAATGTGTTTGGAAAGAAGTCTCATGAAAATATCAGTCAAGAAACATGGAGAAATACATGTGTTCTGAAGCAGGAAGTGACTGAAAGTGAAACAAATGCCTATCAATTTGCTAACTTGTGGATGAAATATGTATCCTATGATGTGCATAAACTGAAGAAATAGCAATGTACCAGTGTTGAATAAAAATGAACTTCAAAATACACATCATGTCCCATAGTAATCTACTTGAATTGATGTTAAACAGGGTCAGTTACTGTAGAAATGTTAGGATATGTATGCACCATTCAACGAAGTTAGTTTTCAGTACTAGGAAACAAGTATGTATTTTAGGTGGATGAGTATTTCTGAGAATAATCTTGTGAAAAGTTGATTATAAATCCACATACATGAATATAAATGAATTTAGGGTGTCTACAATAAGACACATGTTTCATATTTTGAAAAATCTAGACAGAGTGCATATATATATATGTATATAAATATATATATATATACATATATATATATATACACACACACACAGAGAGAGACATTAAAAATTGCAATATATATGCCAATCGAAATTTATCGTGAAATATATATCATCATCAGATCCAAAAATATTAATTTCACTGAACATGGATTTTTGTATAAGGTTGTTCAAATAGGAAGCTCACCCATTGGTTGTATTTTCAGTTCCAACAGCGTTTACGAGGAGTGGTCATTTCTCACAATTTGTATCTGCCAATCAGCCACCTCATGAGACTGTATGTGTGATAACCAGGTAGGATTCTATATGTGCATATAAAAACACATCTTCTGAATAAGCTAGAGAGAATGGGAGACAGTAATTTACATATTTGTTAACTTTAAAAACACATGGAAAACTATTTCAATTAAAAATTGACTAGATTTATTACTCCTACCCTGTATAATCCAAAAGGCAATTCCAACTATACACCATGCCTCCTATGAAATGCTTGTATTTCTATTTTGTTTGAGTTATTTTTCTCCATCATATTAGGATTAGTAGTCAGAGTCTATTAGGATATGGGTTAATGTCAGGGATTCAGTATTTCAAATAAATGCTGCACACAAATTTTTGCACTCCCATACAGAAAAATGCCTTGACATTACCCTCGCCTGAAGTAAGACACAATTAGAGGACAAGAGTTAAAAATTCTGTGAATACATATCTGGAATGGAATACGCTCAGGAGTTCACAACCTTGGAGGTGGTAGAGGAGTTTCCAAAAGTAAGGGACAGGGTAAACACTCAACAAACATGGAGCTCTGCTGGCCTAAAGACTTCTTGAGAAACTGCCTCTGAGGTTGCGCACTTGAAATATAAGTATTTGTCAGGAGCTTCCTTTGTAGTGAGACCATCAAAGCTGGGTGTGCATGTATGTGACCTGGAGGACATAGTTTCTTATTTTCCACTGAACATGAGGCAGCAGTGCTGATTTCTCTCTATGTAGGTTAACAGTGTCCACTGGGGGCTAAGTTTCTTTCTGTGTGGACTGTGAAGCCATTTGGTCATCCTCCACTTTTCGTGGTATTTCTTACTGCTGCACTGGGAGTTTGTTATTTGCTTCACGAAATACAAGTAGTTCACCTGGTACAGTGCTGGAGGGAGTTCTGTCACCTGTGGTGGGTAAGGGTCTGCAAGAGAATGCACCAACCATGCTTCTATCCCACATAGCTTTTCCCTTGACCATAGAATCCTGATTCTGAACATTGCCCTGAAACCTCTCCAAATAACAAGATGCCTTTACATATAAGGGTCTGCTGGCTGCACCATGTCAGTCACAAGCCATTTGGAAGACAATGGAAGATCCCCATGGCCCCACCACAGATGTTTTATCACACACCTGCCCTCCACTGCTCTAGGCCCACTACTCAGAAGGCTCGAACTTACTGGCATCTCTGTTCTACACCATTTGCATGAAACCCAGTGAATCAAGGCACTGTCTGTTATACTCATGATCAGAAACCGGACATCCAAACTTTCTCCAGTGGTACCTGGTCCTGGGAATTTCAAAAATTTCATGGTATTTATCTAGCCATTTTTCAAGGATGAAGTTGGAGGCACTGTGGGTTTCAATTCATTCAGGAACCTTTAAATTTTGAGAAAGCTGATTTCAATGAAATCTCTATAGAACTCTCACAGACAAGGCTTCTCAAAGAGTGGCCAAAAGGTCACATGAAACCAGGCCCATTGAGGTCTACAGTGTGAGGTTCATGTGTGTTTTGACTCTCAACTATGGCTGCCAAGTCATTCAGAATAAAATCATGTGATATCCTGGCTGAAATTTCCAATGCTCTGTGGAAAGCCACCCTGGGCCTAGATCTCAGTTTCCAAGGGCAACTCTCATGTGTGGCCTCTTATAATCCCAACACAATTCAAGACACCTCTTCTCTGAGTTCAGTTCCAGAACTCAGTGTCTAAGGGGAATCACACCAGAGTTCACACCCAGGTGGACCCAGTCTGTTAGGGTAAAAGAAATTGAAGTTAAAGTGTAAAATAGCGGGTGTTGTAAAGTTTCTAAGCTGCAAAGCCTGAGTTAAAATGTAAAGGACCAGGTATTGTTAAGTTCCCATGCTAAACCTAAAACCTGAAATTCCTGTAGCTGTTAGGACAATTCCTTTCACTGCCCATTAAATATTCCCCCTGACCATCCAGTTGTTTAATAATCTAGGACCCTGTGCAGCTTGGCACCTAAGCATATTAGGGCCCAAACCAATCAGTTTGAATGTACCCCCCTCCTTAGGATCGACCTATCACCCCCGCCCGACCTGATTCCACCAATGAATGTGCTAATCAAGTTTGAGAGTTGTTGTTCGATTTTCCGGCTGATCAAGATGATTTCCTCTGATATATATAAAGCCTCTGCCTACCCAAAAAGTGTACTGAAGCACTGCTTAACCTCTTCTCGGGGATCTGGGCCGCTGTTGCTTGTTGAGTGAGCACAGAGCCCCAGCGAACTGAATTGGATCCTCAATAAATCCCCATAGCTGTTGCATGAGCCAGTCTCTTGGTAGTCTCTTCCTCCGACGTCTGCTGGAATCTTACAAGTCATCTCTTCCAACTGCCACACAAATGACCACAATTAAAACCAAAACACTCCCACATGGCCCTCATATTCTTCCATATAGACACTCATCATATCCTCTGGCTAAAGGTTTCCATGAGGGGCGCAGCCCAAGACAGTGTCCAAAATAAGCTCCCTTGCCTCTGGTTTGCCTAAAGTCAGGGTGGCCTGGACAACCTTCCTGTGAACCAGGAGTGGTCAAATAGGCCTGCCATTAATACTACTTCGGTTCACCAATTTGAGGCCTACTGACTGTGGGGTTTAGATTCTTTATGTGAATTGGAGTAATCAGAAAACCCAAGCACCTATGGGCTAGCCTCTGCAGGGCTTTTAAGAACTCAATTGACCCAAAGGATCCCTATTCTCACTTGATGGAGGTCAGGAACCTTACAAAAGAAGGTGAGAGACTTTATCCATAATGACTGCTCTTTTGGCCAGTTTGGTTTGAAAGCACACATGGGATCATTCTTTAGATCCATCAGGTGCTGATAATCTAAGCCACAGACTCACAAAGGGCCAAAAGGCTAAATCAGAAACATCTCCTTCCAAAGAAATTAAGAAAAGAGCCACAGGGGATGTCCATTCATTTCCATTTGAAAACTGTTTTCTTCAGGTTTCAAAAAGAGATGGCCTGAGGCAAAGACCTTGCTGACATTCAGGTCAACAGAACAATAGGTAAGCAAAAGGCCCAAAGCAGGGTTTCTCCAATGAGACTTAAATGGTCACTCTGATATCTGAGTATTCTGAGATGCTCTCCATTCCCTTCAGCTATCCAGTACATGGCCATGTCACATAGCTTGGAGGTGGTACATATCTTGGAGAGAAAACCATGAGCCTATTCTGGATATTGGCCAGAATTCAGGAAGAAAACAGGAACTTAGAAAGATAGCAGGTGTTGCCCATCGATAAGGAAAGCCTCAGACCATTAATAAATTTGGCAGGATACATGCTGGGATGCGTTCTACTAGACAACACAAATCCATTGATCCATTCTCTTTTCAACTGTCTACAACCACGGACACAGTGGGATTCAGAGACATAGAAACACTCGCCTTGTCAAATGACTTACTAGAAACAGTTCACTCAAAACCAAACAAACCGCCGCTACTACCTATTCTCAGAACATGAGACAAAACCACAAACACACACACACATACAAAGGCACCTCCTTCCCCCAAGTAGGACTGTGACTATCCAGAGTGTCCTATGACTGGTGGGTCATACTATGTTCCACTGAAATGGCCTGTCCTTTCTCAGATCTGGTCTCCTTGTCCAACTCTGTGAAGTTGTCAGGAGCCAGTGGTGAGCCACTACCTGCTTTCTCAGAAAAGGCCCCTCTTCAGAGCTTTCCTGGCATTTGGCCATCCACACATCAGTAGTTACCAAGAAACTCTGACTCTCTCCTTGGTAAATCAAAAAAATTGAGACCCCTGGGACTGGGACTGTGACTGGCTCTGAGTGCCTGGCTTCCTGGATACCAAGTTCAGACAGTTCCATCACCAAAGAAGTGTGATGAGGTCACTTCCTTCAGGAACTGAATGAGGTCACTATCTTGGCAACCTCTTTGCCTTCACAGTTTCTTCCAAAGGTCCCATGATATGGAGGCTGCCCCTACTTCCTGTGATACTTTCACAGGTTAGAATGGTATATCAACCATAGGCACCTAGGGACAGCTCTCCACATAGGCCTGTTTTGGTCCATCTTATCTATATGAAAAAAAGAGAGGCTGATTCAGACACAACCCTTTATCCTGACCAGGTTATTCACCATGGAAGATGTCTTTTGCTCTCTCAGGTCCTTCATAGCTGCCTACATCTTCTCCATGGATCATTTCTGCATGGGCCTTTTAGGTTCTCAGCAGGTGGAGAATCCCCTACATGCCTGTATTTTGAGACCAACTCTGTCCCTGCTCTTCTGAAAAGTTAGATTGAGGGATCAGTGTATGGTTAAGGTTAATAACATGTTTGATTTGGGTTAGGAATCATTCCACTCAATTAATAATGGTATTGGGAACCTGTGACATTTTTAAGAATATATACGTGAAATATAAGTATGAAAACAGAAATCTAGGTAAGATGTGAAGCCCAGAAGGGCATTGGGCCTTTGATTGGGATACTTAGCATTGAATTATGTTATGCACAGATGTCTCAGATAAATCGATATACAATGAAATAGGACCTTGTACCTTGGATGATTGAATGTAGAAGAGAACATCCAATCAAACAGGGATAGTCTGTAGGATCAGGAAGATAGTCGGTAGGTGTTGAAATGAGGGCGAGTATAGACTTTGGACCAAAAGTTCTTTAACAATAGGGTTTCGGTTAGAGAGTGAATGTCAATATCAGCACATGTGTAGGGTCACTCACAATGATGAACTGGGGAAAATATGTAGCAAAGCAGATATCAATAGAGACATTAGGAAATCAGGTATAGTACAAAGTGAGTGATAATATTAGACATTTTCAACAGGGTTGAACTTGACTGTATAATCTTAGGGAAAAATAAATATGGAGTCACAAATAGACTGACATTTGAGAGCATTAGGCAATTTAGACATAGATGTTTTAGTAATCCATGCTCAATTTCCATTTAGGCTTTGGTACAATCATAAAGGTGAACTTTGCATTTTGTGTCCAGATTATTACAGTGATAAAATGTATATGTAGATCAGGTGGAGTATTTCTTCCACTGTTTCTGGGAGCAATATTTTGAAGATGCATAAATTAGTATTGGGGGTACAAATGGGTGTACCATGTGTTTATGAATATTGAGATAATGCATGAAGAGACCATACTGAGAATTAAAAATATAACTGGTTCCAACTTTAAATAATGGAATGAATTGATATCTGAAAATATACATGAAATTTTATATTGATACACATACATTCATTACAACCATTTATACATCTAATGGAAATATTAGGGTTATGGATAATCATGAAAATTATGTATATTTTGCTTCAAAAATCATTATGAAAATCAAAAATAATGTGTTTGGAAAGAAGTTTCATGATAAGACCAGTCAAGTAACCTGCAGGAATACGTGTGTTCTGAAGCAGGAAGTGATTGAAAGTGAAACAAATACCTGTAAATTTGATAACTTTTGGATTAAATATATATCCTATGATGTGCAAAAAAAGAAGAAATAGTAATTTACCAGTGTTGAATAGAAATAAACGTCAAAATACATAACATTTCCCATAGGAATCAACTTGCTTTGATATTAAACTGGGTCAGTTACTATAAAAATTTTAGGATTTGTGTGCACCGTTCACTGAAGTTAGCTTTCAGTACTAGGTAACAAATATGAATTTCAGGTGGATGAATATTTCTGGAATAATCTTCTGAAAAGTTGATTATAAATCCAAGTACATGAACATGAATAAATTTATGGAGTGTATAAAAGACACATATATTTCATGTTTTGAAGAACCTGGAGATATATATATATATATATATATATATATATATATATATATATATATATATACAAAAAACACACACAGAGACATTAAAAACTGGCAATATATATGCCAATAGAAATTCATCATGAAATATATATCATCCATTGAAGCAAAAATATTTATTTTACTAAACATGGATTTAAGTAAAATGTTGTTCAACTAGGAAGCTCACCCATAGGTTGAATTTTCAGTTCCAACAGTGTTTAGGAGGAGTGATCTCTTCTCACAATTTGTATCTGCCATGTCATCCACCTCACAAAAATATAAGTGTGATACCAGGTAGGATTCAATATGTGCATTAAAAATACATGTTCTGAATAGGCTTCAGAGAAAGGGAAACAAGAATTCACATATTTGTTAACTTTAAAAACACATGGAGAACTTTTTCATTTAAAAATTGACTAGATTTGTAACACCTACCCTTTATCATGCAAAAGGCAAGTCCAACTATACAACAGGCCTCCTCTGAACTGGTTGTATTTCTATTTTGTTTGGGTTATTTTTCTCCATCATATTAGGATTAGTAGTGAGAGTCTAGTAGGGTATGGGTAAGTGTCAGGGATTCAGAATTTCGAATGGAAAATAGGAAAATTAATCTCATGTGTATTCAAATATGTGCTACACAAAAATCTCCCCACTCTGATCCAGAACAATGCCTTGACATTTCCTTCACCACAAGTAAGACACAATTAGAGGAGAAGAGTTAGAAAATTTGTGAATACATATCCGGAATGGAAAATGCTCAGGAGTTCACAACATTGGAGTTGGGAGAGGAGTATCCAAAAGTAAGGGATAGGGTAAACACTCCACAAACATGAAGTTCTTTTGGCCTAAAGACTTCTTGACAAACTGCCTCTGAGTTTGGGCACTTAAAGTATATGTTGTTGTCAGGAGATTTAGCTTCCTTTGTAGTGAGACCATCAAATCTGGAATGGCATCTATGTGACCTGGAGGACATGGTTTCTTGTTTTCCAATGAACATTAGGCAGCAGTGATGAATTCTATCTTTGTCGGCAAACTTTGGCCACCTGGGTCTAAGTGTCTGCCCGCGTGGACTGTGAAGTCATTTTGTCATCCTCCAATTTTCGTTGTGTTTCTGGCTGCTGCACTCGTAGTTTGGTGTTGCTTCAAAAAATACAAGGAGTTCATCAGGAACACAGTGCTGGAGGGAGTTCTGTCAGGTGTGGTGGGTCAGGTTTTACAGGAGAATGCACCAACCAGGCTTCTATCCCACATAGCTTGCCCCCTTGACAAGAGCAACCTGATTCTGAACATTGCCCTGAAACCCCTCTATATAATAAGATGCCTTTACATATAAGGGTCTGCTGGCAGCAGCATGTCAGTCACAAGCCATTTGGAAGTCAAAGACATATTCACATGGCCCCACCACTGATGTTTATCACACATCTTCACACCACAGCTCTAGGCCCACTACTCAGCAGGCTCCAACTTACAGGCATCTCTGTTCTACTCCATTTTCATGAAACCCAGTCAATCAGGGCATTGTCTGGTACACTCATGATCAGGAACCAGATATCCAAAGGTTCTCCAGTGCCACCTGGTCATGGGAATTTCAAAACTTGCATGGTATTTATCTAGCCATTTTTCAAAAATGAATTTGAGACACTCTGGGTTTCAATTAATTCAGGAACCATTAAATGGTGAGGAAGCTCATTTCAATGAAAGCTCTAGAGAACTCTCATAGGCAAGGCTACAGAAACAGAGGCCAAATGGTAACATAAGCAAGGCCCACTGAGGTCTACAATGTTAGGTCCATGTGTGTTTTGACTCTCAACGATGGCTGCCAAGTCTTTCAGAATAAAATCATGTGATATCCTTGCAAAGATTCCCAGTTTTCTGTGCAAAGCCACCCTGGGCCTAGATCACAGATACCAAGAGCGAATCTCATGCGTGGCCTCCTAAAATCTCAAAACAATTCATGGCAATACTTCACTGAGGTCAGTTCCAGAAAGCAGTCTCTAAGTGGAATCACACAAGAGTTCAAGCCCAGGTGAACACAGTTATCTCTTCCAACTGACACACAAATGACCACAATTAAAACCAAAACACTTCGACATGGCCCTCATTTTCTTCCATATAGACACTCATCATAACCTCTGGCTGGAGGTTTTCATGAGGAGCGCAGTCCAAGACAGTGTCCAAAATAAGCTCCCTTGCCACTCATTTGCTAAAGTCAGGGTGGCCTGGACATACTTTCTGTGAACCAGGCGTGATGAAATAGGCATGCTGTGAAGACTACACCGCTTCTCTACTTTGAGGCCAACTGACTCAGAGGTTAAGATTCTTTATGTGAATTGGAGTCATGAGAAAACCCAAGCACCTCTGCAGGGCTTTGGAGAACTCCTCTGACCCAAAGGATCCCTATTGATGAAAGTCAGGAACCTCACAGAGGAAGGCGAGACGTCATCCACAAGGACTGCTCTTTTGGCCATTTTGGTTTTGGATGCACACATGGGATCTTTCTTTAGATCCATCAGGTGCTGAGAATCTAAGCCACAGCCCCACACAGGGCCAAGAGGCTAAATCACACACATCCCTTTCCAAAGCAATAAAGCAAAGGGCCACAGGTGATGCCCATTCATTTCCATTTGAAAACTGTTTTCCTCATTCTTCACAAAGGGGTGGCCTGAGGCAAAGAACTTCTTGAAATTAAGGGCAACAGAACATTATGTAAGCAAAAGGCCCAAAGCAGGGTTTCTCCACTGATACTTTACTGGTCACACTGATATCTGAGTTTTCTGAGATGCTCGCCATTCCCTGCAGATATCCAGTACATGGCCATGTCACAGAGCTTGGAGGTGGTACATATCTTGGACAAAAACATGAGCCAATTCTGGAGATTGGAAAGAATTCAGGAAGAAAATTGGTAATTAGGAAGATAGTAGGTGTTGCCCATTCTTAAGGAAAGCCGCAACCCATTCATAAATTGGGCAGGTTGAATGCTGGGAAGCTTTCTACTAGACAGGACAAATACATTGATGCATTCTCGTTTCTAATGTATACAACCACGGACACAGTGGAATACACAGACATAGAAACACTCGCCTTGTCAAACGACTTACTAGAAACAGTACACTCCAAAAAAAAAAAAAAAAAAAACTAACCGCCTTTCCTACCTATTCTCAGAAGATGAGATAAAATCATAAACCCACAACCACACCCACAAAGTCACCTCCTTCCCCCAAGTAGGTCTGTGACTCTACGGAGTGTCCTCTGACTGGTGGGCCATACAATGTTCCCCGAAATGTCCTGTCCTGTCTCAGATCTGGTCTACTTGGCCAACTCTTTTAAGTTGTCAGAAGGGAATTTTGAGCCACTACCTGCTTTCTCAGGAAAGGCCCCTCTTCAGAGCTCTCCTTGCTTTTGGCATCATAATATCAGTAGGAACAAAGAAAGACTGACTCTGTCTTTGGTAAATCCAAGCAAGTGAGCCCACTGGGACTGGGACTGGGACTGGCTCTGTGTGCCTGGCTTCCAGGATCCCAAGTTCAGAGAGATCCATCACCAAGGAAGTGAGGTGAGGTCACTTCCTTCAGGAACTGAATGAATTCACTGTCTTGTAAACCATTTTGTCCTAATAGTTGCTTCCAAGGGTCCCATTAGATGGAGGGTTCCCCTACTTCCTCTGAAATGTTCACAAGTTAGAAAGGTATGTCAACCTTAGGAACCCGGGAATAGCTATCCACACAGGCCTGGTTTGGTCCTTCTCCTCTACATTAAAAAGAGAGAGGCTGATTCAGACACATCCCTTCATCCTGACCAGGGTGTTTGACATGGAAGATGACTTTTGCTCTCTCAGGTCCTTCATAGATGACTATATCTTCTCCAGGGTTCGTTTCTACATGGATCTTTGAAGTTCTCAGCAGGTGGAAGATCCCCTACATTCCTGTATTGTAAGACCAACTCTGTCCCTGCTTTTCATTAAATTTAGATTGAGGGAACAGTGTATTCTTAGGGTTAATAAAATGTTTGAATTGGGTTAGGAATCATTCTGCGGGATGAATAATGGTATTGGGAACCTGCGATATTTATAAAAATATAGAGGTTAAATATATGAATAAAAACAGAAATCTAGGTAATTTTGAAGCCTATAGGGCATTGGGCCCTTGATTGGGATACTTAACTTTGATTTACATTGTGCACAGATGTCTCAGAAAAATAGATATATAATGGCATAGAACCTTGTACCTTGGATGATTGAATGTCGAAGAGAACATCCAGTCAAAAACGGATAGTCGGTAGGATTAGGTAGATAGTAGGTTTAGGAAGAAGTGTCCATATAGGATTTGGAATATATGTTCTATCGCAATAGTGTTTTGGTTAGAGAGTGAAAGTAAACATAACTTCATGTGAAGGGTCAGTCACAATGATGAACTGGGGAAAATATGTAGGAAACCACATATCAATAGAGACATAATGAAATCAGGCAAAGTATAAAGTGAGTGATATGATTAGGCATTTTCAACAGGGTAGAGTTTGAATATATAATCTTTGGAAGAAACAAATATGTAGTCACCAACAGGATTGATAATTGAGAGGATTAGGCAACATGGACAGGAATGTTTTTAGTAATCCATGTTCACTTTCCATTCAGGCTCCGGTACAATCATAAGTGTGACATTTACTTTTTGTGTCCCGAATATTACTGTGATAAAATGTGTATGTAGATCTGGTGACATGAGTATTTCTTACACCATTTCTGGCAGTAATATTTAGAAGACATATACATAAGTATTGGTTGTACAAAGAGGTGTGCCCTGTGTCTATGAATATAGAGATAATGCATGAATTGACCACACTGTGAATAAATAATATAGCTGATTCCACTTTAAATAATGGATGGAATTGATATCTGAAAATATTTAAGATATCTTATATTGATATAAAATCATTCATTCCAACCATTTATACATCTATTGTTAATATTAGTGTTATTGTTTATCATGAACGGTGTCTGAGTTTTGCTTCAAAAATGATTATGAAAATTGAAAATAATGTGTTTTGTAAAGAAGTCTCATGAAAAGACCAGTCAAGAAACATGGATGAATACATGTGTTCTGAAGAAGGAATTGATTGAAAGTGAAACAAATGCCTATAAATTTGCGAAACTGTGGATGAAAAATATATCCTATGATGTGCATAAACTGAAGAAATCATAATGTACCAGTGTTGAATAAAAATGAACGTCAAAACACACAGCATGTCCCATTGGAATCTACTCGCATTGATGTTAAACGGGTCAGTTACTGTAGAAATATTAGGATTTGTATGCAACATTCACTGAAGTTAGTTTTCACTAGTAGGAAAAAATATGTATTTCAGGTGGATGAATATTTCTGAGAATAATCATGTGAAAATTTGATTATAAATCCACATACATGAATATGAATGAATTTAGGAAGTGTGTAATAAGACACATATATTTCATATTTTGAAAAATCTGGAGACTGTATATATATATATATACACACAGACATTAAAAAGTAGCAATATATATGCCAATCGAAATTCACCATGAAATATAAATCATCCACAGATGCAAAAATATTCATTTTACTGAACATGGATTTATGTATAATGTTGTTCATCTAGGAAGCTCACCCATAGGTTTAATTTTCTGTTCCAACAGTGTTTAGGAGCTGTGATGTCTTCTCGCAATTTGTATCTGCCAAGTAAGCCACCTCAGAAGATTGTACGAGTGGTACCAGGTAGGATTCTGTATGTGCATATAAAAATACATGTGCTGAATATGCTACGGAGAAAGGGAGACAGGAATTCATACATTTGTTTACTTTAAAAACACATGGAGAACTCTTTCAATAAAAAAATTAACTAGTTTATACCTTCTACCCAATATAATGCAAAAGACAATTCCAACTACACACCATGCTTTCTCTGAACTGCTTGTATTTCTATTCCGTTTGGGTTATTTTACTCCACCATATTAGGATTAGTAGTCAGAGTCTAATAGGGTATATGTTAGTGTCAGGGATTTAGTATTCTGAATGGAAAATTGGAAAATGAATCCAATGTGTATGCAAATATGTGCTACACAAAATTTTTCCCACTCTCATCCAGAACAATGCCTTGACAATACTTTCACCCCAAGTAAGACACAATTAGGGAAAAAGAGTTAGGAATTCTGAGAATACAAATCTGGAATGGAATATGATCAGGAGTTCACAAACTTGGAGGTGGTAGAGGAGTTTCCAAAAGTAAGGGACAGGGTCAAAACTCTCCATATAACAAGATGCCTTTACAAATAAGGGTCTGATGGCTGCATCCTGTCAGTAACAAGGCATTTGGAAGCCAATGGCAGATCGAAATGGCCCCAGCGCATATTTTGTGTCACACACCTGCCCAACATTGCTCTAGGCCCACTGCTCAGCAGGCTCCAACTTACTGGCATATCTGATCTACACCATTTTCATGAAACCCAGTCAATCAAGGCACCGTCTGGTATACTCATGATCAGCAACAGGACATCCAAAGTTTCTCCAGTGCCACCTGGTCATGGGAATTTCAAAAATTTCATGGTATTTATGTAGCCATTTTTCAAGGATAAAGTTGGAGGCACTATGGGTTTCAATTAATTCAGGAACCATTAAATGGTGAGGAAGCTCATTTCAATGAATGCTCTGAAGAACTCTCACAGGTAAGTCTTCCCAAAGAGTGGCCAAAAGGTCACATGAAGCCAGACCCATTGAGGTCTACAATGTGAGTTCCATGTGTGTTTTGACTCTCAACTATGGCTGCCAAGTCTTTAAAAATAAAATCATGTTATATCCTGGCTGAGATTCCCAGTGCTCTGTGGAAATCTACACTGGCCTTAGATCTCAGTTTCCAAGGGTCACTCTCATGCGTGGCCTAATAAATTCCAGACAAAATTCATGGCAATACTGCTCTGAGGTCAGTTCCAGAACTCAGTCTCTAATGGGAGTCACACCAGAGTTCAAGCCCAGGTGGACCCAGTCATCTCTTCCAACCACGATACAAATGTCCACAATTAAAACCAAAACACTCCCACATGGCCCTCATCTTCTTCCATATAGACACTAATCATTACCTCTGGTAGCAGGTTTCCATGAGGGGCGCAGCCCACAACAGTGTTCAAAATAAGCTCCCTTTTTCCCTCATTTTCCTAAAGTCTGTGTTGCCTAGACACCCTTCCTGTTAACCAAGAGTGATCAAATAGGCATGCCGTTAATGCTGCTTTGCTTCTCCAATTTGAGGCCTAATTACTGTGCGGTTTAGATTCTTTATGTAAATTGGAATCATGAGAAAACCCATGCACCTATAGGCTAGCCTCTACAGGGCTTTAAATATCTCATTTGACCCAAAGTATCACTATTCTCACTTAATGGAGGTCAGGAACTTTACATAGGAAGGCGAGAGACTTCATCTACAATATCTGCTCTTTTAGCCATTTTTGTATTGGATGCACACATGAGATATTTCTTTGGATCCATCTAGTGCTGAGAATTTAAGCCACAGCCTCACACAGTGCCAAGAGGCTGATTCAGACACATCCCTTTCCAAAGCAATTAAGCACAGAGCCACAGGTGATGCCCATTCATTTCAATTTGAGAACTCTTTTCTTCAGGCTTCACAAAGGGGAGGCCTGAGGCAGAGACCTTCCTGACATTCAGGGCAATAAAACAATAGGTAAGCAAAAGGCACAAAGCAGGCTTTCTCCACTGAGACTTTACTGGTCATACTGATATCTGAGTTTTCTAAGAAGCTTGTCATTCCCTTCAGGTATCCAGTACATGTCCATGTCACAGAGCTTGGAGGTGGTACATATCTTGGACACAAAAGCATGAGCCTATTCTTTAGAGAGGCCAGAATTCAGGAAGAAAACAGGAACTTTGGAGGATAGCAGATGTTGCCCATCCATAAGTCAAGCAGCAGTCCATTCATAAATTGGGCAGTATGAAGGCTGGCAAGCTTTCTACTAGACAGGACACATCCATTGATGCATTCTCTCTTCTTATGTCTACAACCACGAACACCGTTTTATATACAGACATAAAAACACTCGCCTTGTCAAAGTACTTACCAGAAAGAGTTCACTCAATCCAAACAAACCGCCTTTGATACCTATTCTCAGAACAAGTGAAAACCACAAACCTACACCTACACCCATAAAGGCACCTCCTTTCCCTAAGTAATTCTGAGACTATTTGGAGTGTCCTCTGACTAGTGGGCCACAGTATGTTCCCTTTAAATGGCATGTTCTCTCTCAGATCTGTCCTCCTTAGCCAACTCTGTAAAGTTGTCAGGAGCCAGCATTGAGCAACTACCTTTTTCTCAGGAAAGGCCCCTCTTCAGAGCTCTCTTGGCATTTTGCCATCCTCACATCAGTAGGTACCAAGAAAGACTGACTCTGTCTTTGGTAAATCCAAACAAGTGAGACCACTGGGACTGGGACTGGGACTGGCTCTGTGTGCCTGGCTTCCTGGATCCCAAGTTCAGATAGTTCCATCAACAAGGAAGTGAGGTGAGGTCAATTCCTTCAGGAACTGAATGAGGTCACTGCCTTGGCAACCACTTTGTCCTAACATTTGCTTCCAAGGGTCCCATGAGATGCAGGCTGCCCCTACTACCTGTGACAGTTTCACAAGTTAGAATGGTATATCAACCATAGGCACCCGGGAACAACTCTCCAAACAGGCCTGGTTTGGTCCATCTTCTCTACATTAAAATTTGAGAGCCTGATTCAGACACAACCCTTCATACTGACCAGGTTGTTTTCCATGGAAGATGACTTTTGCTCTCTCAGGTCCTTCATAGCTGCCTACATCTTCTCCAGTGATCATATCTGCATGGATCTTTGAGGTTCTCAGCAGATGAACAATCCCCTACATTCCTGTATTGCAATACCAACTCTGTGCCTGCTCTTCTGTAAAGATAGATTGAGGGAAGTGTGTATGGTTATGTTTAATAACATGTTTGATATGGGTTAGGAATTATTCTGCTGGATGAATAATGGTATTGGGAACCTGAGATATTTATAAGAATATAGAGTTGGAATATTGTAATGGTCGGGCAGGCATAGGAGGAAGAGAAAACCAAGAGACTATCTCATGCAACAACAAAGGGTTTATTGAGGGTCCAGCATGCTGGGGCTCAGAGCTCACTTGAATAGAGCAGAGAGTCCTGAGAACAGCTTAAACAGAGCTTATATACTTTCCTTGGAGAGGGCAGGGAGGGAAATTTATTGATGCGTCAGGGAGAGTGGGCAGTTTGCTTTCAACGGGATGATGGAGTAAATTCTGCAGTTTGGCAGTTGGGGACAGCACATTCTGGGAACAAGATTAGCAAACAGTTCTCAAGATTTCAACAGTGTTTTATTAAGCATACAGAAAAATAGGAAGTGACAAGTACCTATTTTATTAACTTTTTATTCCCCAATTCTTCTTCTGGTTACTTTTAATCATGAAAGTGATCATTGAAGGGTGTCACATTTTATGTCTCCTAGTGGGGTATATTGTTGTCTGATTACCATAAGTTTAAATTGTCCAATTTGAGCTTCGAGAAAGGAAACTACATGGTTGAGCCAACAGGGTCCTACAGTTAGCAATAATATGAGGATTATTAATGGACAGGCCTGGGCTGATGAAAGCATAGTTAACCAGAGGGACTGTGTGAACCAAGACTCAAACCACCCTTTTTGGGCCTCTCTCTCTCGTTGACACTCTTAAAGGCATTTTCTTAATATACTCATAGGTTCTTATACAACTCCAGTATGGTCGGCATAAAAACAACCTTCTTCCCTCAATGCAGCACAAAGTCCCCCTTCTCTCATGAAGAGAAGGTTTAACCCTCGCCTGTTCTGTAAAACAACTTCAGAGAGAGAGGTTAAACATTCCTGTAAAGCTGTGATGGAGGTTTTATTATCTTTAATTTTTGGTCTATTGCTGCTTCTAATTGGGTCATTTGTTGTGTCCCATGGACTAGGGTTCCTGTGCTCACTCCGGCAGCAACTCCTATTCCTAATAGGATGGCTAAAGTGAGAGATACAGGTTCCCGGTGGAAACAGGTTGTATGCCCTCCGATTTGATCTTTAAATGAAAATGCATCATCCTAGAACACTCTGGAAAACATCTGCACCATTACATAATTAATCAAATCTGTTGACCATTTCATGAAAACATAAACAATGTTTAAGTATATAGAATTATACTGTTGTAGGTACGGAAAAGGAAAGGAATCTAAGATAGCACCGAATACAGGGAAACAGCCCTATTTGGTTGCAAACGGATTTAGAGGGTATTGCTTCTGTTGTAATCAATTAATCTTCTGAACCCCAAGTTTAGGTAGTTTCAGAATTTGTACCCAACATGTAAGGGAAGGGGCTCAGAAGTTCACAGTCTGCAGAAGTTCACAAAAAGCAGTTTTTGTTTCTGTTATTTTTTCCTCTGTTCTCGGCAAGTTAACTTTTCAAGGACACTTGGGACAGGGAGAGCATTTTTTTTCTCTTTTTTTTCTCCCTGCCAGCTGTTACCATGGAGCCTAGTTGGTAACTTCTTTACTTAGAATTGTAGCCATCTCTGTGAATCCCCAGCTCAAGGCCAGAGGCCTTGTTCACTTATTTTGTGAAAAACTCGTAAGGGGGTGTCTAGCTTAGGAGTGCTGATTTTTCCAGCCACTGGCCAAGTAGAACAGGGCGACATGAAAACACGGAGTTTATCTACATTGAATTCTTTTATAGGGACTCTTTTGCTGAAAGTCCTTATGTCAGCAATGGTGAAGACTTCTGGAGAAGGTCATATAAGACTTTTCTGTGGGCCTGGTAAGAGGGGCAAGACGTGGAAACAAGGCTGAGAGCAGCTCCGTTTATCTGAGAATTAGGAAGGAGAGATGTAAAAGAATATTGGGAAAGGGGTTTGTGATTTTACTGGCAACAAAAACTTGAGCAGTAGAACAGGTAGAGCAGAGGGGACGACAGGAGTGAGTATCCCAAAAAGCCTGTGAGGGACTTTAAATTCTTAGTCACCTGTTTTCAGTGATGACAAGGCAACTTTAAAGGTCACTTTCATTACATCTTGGATAGTGGTCTGAGGGATCTCCTCAGCTGGTTTGAGCTTTGGGTTAGCTGGTAAGAGGACCTGATGGGACCTACTCTGGGCACTTACTGGAGAAAAGAGGACTGAGTTGGTGGAGGGGTACCTCAGTACCTGATACCTCAGCAAGGGCGCAATGGTCTGAGAACCGGCCGAGGTTTGGTTTTTTGATCTAGTAAATGGAGGGGAGAAATCAGGTTGCTGAGGTGGGAGTGAAAGCAGAGAGTCTGGAGCAGAAGGCTGAGGGTTAGGATCTATTGGAGAAGCATAGTTCAGGACGTGAGTGAAGGAGGGAAAAGGTCTTCACATAGGGGAATCTCCTTCCACCCTTTTGATCACTTGTAGAAGTTAAAAATGTCATGCATAATTTGAGGATCTAGAGAGCCTTCTTGGGTCCATCGGTTTTGATTGTCTAATTGGTAATATGGCCAATCCTGTGTACTGAATTTGAAGGGGAGTTTGGGTTCCACCAGGCAGTCCCTGTATGCTACCATCCCCATGACTTACAGAAGAAGTTGGCTTTTTCCCCTCACAGCCGTGGCTCTTTGTGGCTTTGATAGTCTGCCATGCAAACATAGTAATCTGGGCTAGCCAACCTGCATCTTGCTCGCGAGTCCCTACATCCATAATGTTTGTTTCCATTATCGATGATACAGAAGGTATTTAATAGAATTTTAGTGGGATCCACTTTATCAGATATATTCCAATAGGAAAAACCTATAGCCAGCTGACAAATGTCTGGGTGGAGAGATGGCCACCAGGTCCCTATGGGGGCTGTAAGCGAGATAGACCATACTTCTTCTCTAGTAGGATTTGTGATCAGCCATCGCTGATGAACCACCTGATGAGGTTTAGGACTACTGGTGGCCAAGGGGAGAGTCTATAGCCTTATTCATATGGTGAATACACAATTTGAAAGGATTACTAGTCATTTCCAGTTTCCAGCAAGAGTCTAGACAGAGCGCAGGCTTGAGATGAGAGGCATGGATCCAGGAATTGATTCCGTATACATTTACTGATGTAGGTGTTATAAGTAGTACCTGGTATGTTCCTTTCCATCGGGGTTCCAGGAATGAAACCTGATGTCTTCTTATGTAGATGAAGTCTCTTACATTATATTGAAGAGGAGTCCCCTTGTCCCCAGTTTGGTAGGCCGTGGCCAGTGGTTTGAACAGATATCAATGAGTTCTTTCAAGAGTTTTAAGTCTGTCAAGCTAGGGGGTGTGGAAGGGATCCTTAGGTCTTAGAGTTGGGGTTAGGTCCCTTACTGGAGGAAGGGCACCATAGAGAATTTCACAGGTGGTGAGGTTACACAAAGAAACAGAGGGAGTATTTCTTGCATGAAACAGTGCATAAGGCAGGAGCGTAGTCCAATCTTTTATGCAGGTCTCTAAGATTAATTTCGTAAAGGTCTATTTAATGGTTCTATTTATTTTTTCTACCTGTCCTGAGTTCTGGGGCCTATAAGCATAATGTAACTACCAATTAATAACCAGGGTACTGGTTAACCTATTCTCAGAACATGAGACAAAACCAGAATCCCACACCCACACCCAAAAAGGCACTTGCTTCCCCCAAGTACATATGTGACTATCTGGAGTATTCTCTGACTGGTGGGTCATACTATGTTCCCCAAAAATAGCCTGTCTTGTCTCAGATCTGGTCTTCGTGGCCAACTCTGCGAAGATTTCAGGAGCCAGCATGAGCCACTACCTGCTTTCTCAGGAAAGGCCCCTCTTCAGAGCTCTTCTGGCATTTGGCCATCCCCACATCAGTAGGTACCATGAAAGACTGACTCTGTCCCTGGTAAATCCAAAGAAGTGAGCCCACTAGGAGTAGGACTGGGACTGGCAATGGGTGCCTGGCTTCCTGGATCCCAAGTTCAGAGAGTTCCAACACCAAGGAAGTGACGTGAGGTCACTTCCTTCAGAAACTGAAAGAGCTCACTCCCTTGGCAACCACTTTGTCCTAACAGTTGCTTCCTATGGTCTCTTGAGATGGAGGATGCCCCTACTTCCTGTGACACTTTCACAAGTTAGAATGGTATATAAACCATAGGCACTCAGGAATAGCTCTCCACACAGGCCTGGTTTGATCCATCTTCTCTACATTAATAAGAGAGAGGCTGATTCAGATACAATCCTTTATCCTGACCAGGTTGTATGCCATGGAAGATGACTTTTGCTCTCTCAAGTCCTTCATAGCTGCCTACATCTTCTCCAGGAATGATTTCTGCATGGACCTTTGAGTTTCTAAGCAGGTGGAAGATCCCCTACATTCCTGTATTGTAAGACCAACACTGTCCCCGCTCTTCTGTAAAGTTAGATTGAGGGAACAGTGTATGTTAGGGTTAATAACATGTTCAATTTGGGTTAGGAATCATTCTTCGGGATGAATAATAGTATTGGGAAACTCTCTCAGATCTGGTCTCCTTGGCCAACTCAGTGAAGTTTTCAGGAGCCAGTGGTGAGACACTGCCTGCTTTCTCATGAACTGGCCCTCTTCAGAGCTCTCCTGGCATTTGGCCATCCTCACATCAGTAGGTACCAAGAAAGTCTGACTCTGTCCTTGGTAAATACAAACATGTGAGCCCACTGGGACTGGGACTGGGACTGACTCTGGGTGCCTGGCTTCTTGGATCCCCAGTTCAGAGAGTTCCATCACCAAAGAAGTGAGGTAGGTCACTTCATTCAGAAACTGAATGAGGTCACTGCCTTGGCAAACACTTTGTCCTAAAAGTTGCTTCCTAGGTTCCCATGAGATGGAGCCTGCCCCTACTTACTGTGACACTTCAAGCTAAAAATTGTATATCAAAAATAGGCACCCGGGAACAGCTCTCCACACATGCCTGATTTGGTCCAACTACTCTACATTAAGAAGAGAGAGGCTGATTCAGACACATCCCTTCATTTTGACCTGGTTGTTTTCCATGGAAAATGAATTTTTCTCTCTCACGTCCTCCATAGCTGTCAACATCTTCTCCAGGGATCATTTCTGTAAGGACCTTTGAGGTTCTCAGCAGGTGGAAGATCCCCTACATTCCTGTATTGTAAGACAAACTGTGTCCCTACTCTTTTGTAAAGTTAGATTGATGGAAGAGTGTATGGTTAGGATTAATAACATATTCGATTTGAGTTAGGAATCATTCTGCAGCATGAATAATGGTATTGGGAATCTGCGATATTTACAAGAATAAATAGGTGAAATGTAAGTATGAAAACAGAAATCTAAGTAAGATTTGAAGCCCAGAAGGGAATTGGGCCTTTGATTGTGACACTTAGCTTTGAATTATGTTCTGCACAGATGTCTCAGATAAATCGATATAAAATGGCATAGGACCTTGTACCTTGGATGATTGAATGTCGAAGAGAATATCTAGTCAAAAGGGGACAGTAGGTGGATTAGGAAGATACTAAGTAAGTTTAGAAAAAAGAGTGAGTATAGGAATTGGACCAAAAGTTCTTTAGCAACAGGGTTTCGGTTAGTGAGTGAATGTCAATGTCAGCACATGTGAAGAATGAGTCACAATGATGAACTGGGGAAAATATGTAGGAAAGCAGATATCTATAGAGACATTATGAAATCAGACAAAGTATAAAATGAGTGATAGTATTAGATATTTTCAACAGGGTTGAATTTGAATATATAATCTTAGGAAGAAACAAATATGTAATCATTAATAGGATTGACATTTGAGAGCATTAGCCAAATTGGACATGGATTTTTTTAGTAATCCATGTTTACATTCCATTTAGTCTTTGGTACAATCATAAGTGTGAACTTTGCATTTTGTGTCCAGAATATTACTGTGATAAAATGTATATGTAGATCAGTTGACAGAGTTTTTCTTCCACCATTTCTGGGAGCAATATTTTGAAGACATATAAATTAATATTGGGCGTACAAAGAGGTGTACCCTGTGTCTATGTATGTAGAGATAATGCATGAAGAGACCATACTGTTAATAAATAAAATAACTGATTACACTTTAAATAATCGATTGAATTTATATCTGAAAATATGCAGAAAATCTTATATTGATATACAATCATTAATTCCAACCAATTATACATATAATGGTAATATTACTTTAATGGTTTATCAAGACGGGTGTGTGAGATTTGCTTCAAAGCCATAATGGAAATTGAAAATAATGTGTTTGGAAAGAAGTCTCATGAAACGAGCAGTCAAGAAACATTAAGGAATACATGTGTTCTGAATCAGGAAGTGATTGAAAGTGAAACAAATGCCTATCAATTTGATAAATTGTGGATGAAATATTTATCCTATGATGTGCATTAACTGAAGAAATAGTAATGTACCAGAGTTGAATAAAAATGAACATCAAAATACACTTCATGTCCCATAGGAATCTATACGCATTGATGTTAAACTGGGTGAGTTACTGTAGAAATATTAGGATTTGTGTGCACCATTCACTGAAGTTTGTTTTCAGTACTAGGAAACAAATATGTATTTCAGGTGGATGAATATTTCTGATAATAATCTTGTGAAAAGTTGATCATAAATCCACATATATGAATATGAATGAATTTAGGGAGTGTATAATAAGACACATATATTTCATATTTTGAAAAATCTGGAGAGTATATATATATATATATATATATATATATATATATATATATATATATAAAACACACACACACACAGACATTAAAAAGTAGCAATATATATGGCAATCTAAATTAATCATGAAATATATATCATCCACAGATCCAAAAATATTCATTTTACTGAACATGGGTTTATGTATAATGTTGTTCAACTAGGAAGCTCACCCATAGGTTGAATTTTCAGTTCCAACAGCGTTTAGAATGAGTGATCTATTCTCACAAATTGTATCTGCCAATTCATCCACCTCACAAGAATGTACGTGTGGTACCAGGTAGGATTTGATATGTGCATATAAAAATACATGTGCTGAATAGGCTACAGAGAAAGGGAGACAGGAATTCAAATATTTGTTAACTTTCAAAACACATGGAGAACTATTTAAATTGAAAATTTGCTAGATTTATAACTCCTACACTACATAATGCAAAAGGCAAGTCCAACTATGCACCATGCCTCCTCTGAACTGCTTGTATTTCTATTTCGTTGGGGTAATTTATCTCCATCATATTTGCATTAGTAGTCAGAGTCCAGTAGGGTAGGTTTTAGTGTCAGGGATTAAGTATTTCGAATGAAAAATTAGATAATGAATCCAATGTGTATGCAAAAAATCTTCCCATTCTCATCCAGAACAATGCCTTGACATTACATTCGCCCCAAGTAATACACAATTAGAGGAGAAGAGTTAGAAAATCTGTGAATACATATCTGGAATGGAAAATGCTCAGGAGTTCACAAGCTTGGATGTGGAAGGGGAGTTTCCAAAAGTAAGGGACAGGGTTGATAGACCCAACCTGATCATTTATTAAAATTGGGAGCCCACTTGCCAGAAACCCATGAAAAGATAATTTTGGCTTTATTATAAATTACTGCAAATTCTGAACCTGCTTGGAATGTTTGCCCATGCCTTAAACTCACCCATGCCTGGCTCTCTGACCAGATTGCAGCCCTCTCTGAAACTTTAGTGACACCTCATAAATATTTTCTTTCCCTGGCCAGACAACGAGTCTCTGAGGCTCTAATGGTCCTCATAATTTCTGATGTTGGGGTGAGCTTAAAAAAAAATGTAAACTACCGTTAGTGTGATGCTTGTTAAAGTTCTGTTATCTGTAACCCCCTTTTTGTGCATCTTTCTGGGCTATATAGCTGGGCTATAGGAAAGGTGGGTTTGCTGTCTTGCTTTTGCCATTTTGGGAGGGAGAGGTAGCCTTTCCCTTTGAAATAATTAGCTTGCCTTAATTTGATTTTACTAGGAGTCAGTGGTCTTTACGTGCGTTCCTGGTCTAATATTTTGGAGTTCCCCAGTGAGATGACCCTGCCGGACAAGATCACAAGACCAGACTGCTGTAAATTCTGAAGTTGGCCTTCCTTCCAGGGCTCCAAGCTTGAGAGCAACTCTAGGGTTTGTGCAACTTGAGATGGTCCAAGGCCTTGGAGTTAGCCTTCAGTTCAGGGAGCACTGCAGTGAACCACCGCATTAAAACTATTAGCAAGCACCTGGTGGAGGAGGCATCCATAGGTAATTGGTGCCTTTATAACATCTGATATCCGGTTAAGGGAGATCTCTTCTGATGACAGAGAGGTGGACTGAGGAGGCTCACATATACTCCTGTCTGGGACAGTAACAAGAATCATTCTGTCATCTGTTCTGTTCTCTAGGGAATTCATCTGGAAGGGTAGAGAGGTGCCAACGGGCACGCATGCGCTCCTACGGGGAGCTTTAGGAAGACATTGCATTGCTCCTCTGTTTTCCTGTTTCGGCGCCGGATTTCTGTTTTTTTTTTTTTTTTTTTTTTTTTTTTTTTTTTGTTGTTGTTGTTTTGTTCTGTGTTCTATATGTTTTTTGTTTGTTTGTTTTTGTGCATTTTGTTGTGTGATTTCTGTGGTGAAAACTTAAGGATATCGGACATGAAAATAAAGCAAGTAAGCCTGACACCCTTTGGACTGAGTTTAAAGGAACTGCAATGAACTTTACACCCATTTGTTAAGCAGTATGAGAGAAGCCCCTAGCTGGCTGCCTGGAGCACACTCACTGCAG